>NW_026734481.1:0-372511 GCF_949786415.1 Peromyscus eremicus
CTTTACAAGAAAGACACTCTGCTTTTGAGAAAAGAGCACTCTTCTACTCTACTGTGTTTCCTATGGGATCCGAACAGTGAGCTTGCTCAGAACAAAAGAACTGTGCTTCCTACACACACGGGCCATATCTAGTTCTACTCTGCTTAGGAAACTGACAAGAACATTAGCTCCTCTTCAGTCCAATACACTGTACTTCCTGGGAACAGACGCCAGTGCTATTTGCACTGTGTATGGCAATGGAAGCGCAATAGTGACTTTCCTTACCAGAAAGCAACTCTTGCTCATAGGACCAAAAACTGCATGTGATTCAACTCCATTTAGGACTGGGAAACAAATGCTAGCTCGCCTTACAAGTAACACACTCTGCTTTTGAGGAAGGAGCACTCTTCTACTCTACTGTCTTTCCTTTAGCGCCAGAACAGTGAGCTTGCTCAGAACAAAAGAACTGTGTTTCCTACACACATGGCCATATCTAGTTTAATTCTGCTTAGGAAACTGACAAGAACAGTAGATCCTCTTTAGTCCAATACACTGTACTTCCTGGGAACAGAGGCGAGTGCTATTTGCACTGTGTATGACAATGGGAGCGCAATTGTGACTCTTCATACCACAAAACATCTCTTGCTCATAGGACCAAAAACTGCATGAGAATCAACTCCATTTAGGACTGGGAAACAAACGCTAGCTCACCTTCCAAGAAACACACTCTGCTTTTGAGAAAAGTGCACTCTTTAACTCTACTGTGTTTCCTATAGGGCCAGAACAGTGAGCTTGCTCAGAACAAAAGAACTGTGCTTCCTACACACACGGGCCATATCTAGTTCAACTCTGCTTAGGATACTGACGAGAACAGTAGCTCCTCTTCAGTCCAATACACTGTACTTGCTGGGAACAGACGCGAGTGCTATTTGCACTGTGTACTGCAATGGATGCAAAATAGTGACTCTTCTTACCAGAAAACAACTCTTGCTCGTAGGACCAGAAACAGCATGGGATTCAACTCGATTTCTTACTGGGAAACAAACACTAGCACGCTTTACAAGAAGAACACTCTGCTTTTGAGAAAAGTGCACTCTTCTTCTCTACTGTGTTTCCAATGGGATCCGAACAGTGAGCTTGCTCAGAACAAAAGAACTGTGCTTCCTACACACACGGGCCATATCTAGTTCTACTCTGCTTAGGAAACTGACAAAAACATTAGCTCCTCTTCAGTCCAATACACTGTACTTCCTGGGAACAGACGCGAGTGCTATTTGCACTGTGTATGGCAATGGGAGCGCAATAGTGACTTTCCTTACCAGAAAGCAACTCTTGCTCGTAGGACCAAAAACTGCATGTGATTCGACTCCATTTAGGACTGGGAAACAAACGCTAGCTCACCTTACAAGTAACACACTCTGCTTTTGAGGAAGGAGCACTCTTCTACTCTACTGTCTTTCCTTTAGCGCCAGAACAGTGAGCTTGCTCAGAACAAAAGAACTGTGTTTCCTCCACACACGGCCATATCTAGTTCAAATCTGCTTAGGAAACTGACAAGAACAGTAGATCCTCTTCAGTCCAATACACTGTACTTCCTGGGAACAGAGGCGAGTGCTATTTGCACTGTGTATGACAATGGGAGCACAATAGTGACTCTTCATACCACAAAACCACTCTTGCTCATAGGACCAAAAACTGCATGTGAATCAACTCCATTTAGGACTGGGAAACAAACGCTAGCTCGCCTTACAAGAAACACACTCTGCTTTTGAGAAAAGAGCACTCTTCTACTATACTGTGTTTCCTATAGGGCCAGAACAGTGAGCTTGCTCAGAACAAAAAAACTGTGCTTCCTACACACACGGGCCATATCTAGTTCAACTCTGCTTAGGAAACTGATGAGAACAGTAGCTCTTCTTCAGTCCAATACACTGTACTTGCTGGGAACAGACGCGAGTGCTATTTGCACTGTGTACTGCAATGGATGCAAAATAGTGACTCTTCTTACAAGAAAACAACTCTTGCTCTTAGGACCTGTAACTGCATTTGATTCAACCCACTTAGGACTGGGAAACAAACGCTAGCTTGCCTTACAAGAAACATGCTCTGATTTTGAGAATAGGGCACACATCTACTCTACTGTGTTTTCTATGGGGTCCAAACAGTAAGCTTGCTCAGAACAAAAGAACTGTGCTTCCTACACACACGGGTCATATCTAGTTCAACTCTGCTTAGGAAACTGACAAGAACAGTAGCTCCTCTTCAGCCCAATACATTGTAATTGCTGGGAACAGACGCAAGTGCTATTTGCACTGTGTATGGCAATGGGAGCACAATAGTTACTTAACTTACCAGAAAAAACTCTTGCTCATAGGACCAGAAACTGCATGTGATTCATCTCCATTTAGGACTGGGAAACAAACGCTAGCTCGCCTTACAAGAAACACACTCTACTTTTGAGGAAAGAGCACTCTTCTACTCTACTGTGTTTCCTATAGGGCCAGAACAGTGAGCTTGCTGAGAACAAAAAAACTGTGTTTCCTACCCTTCACGGGCCATATCTAGTTGAACTCTGCTTAGGAACCTGACAAGAACAGTAGATACTCTTCAGTCCAATACACTGTACATGCTGGGAACAGACGCCAGTGCTATTTGCCCTGTGTATGGCAAAGGGAGCGCAATAGTGACTCTTCTAACCAGAAAACAACTCTTGCTCATAGGACCAAAAACTGCATGTGTATTTCAACTCCATTTAGAACTGGGAAACAAATGCTAGCTCACCTTACAAGAAACACACTCTGCTTTTGAGAAAAGAGCACTCTTCTACTCTACATTGTTTCCTATGGGGTTCGAAGAGTGAGTTGCTCAGAACAAAAGAACTGTGCTTCCTACACACGGGCCATATCTAGTTCAACTCTGCTTAGGAAACTGACAAGAACAGTAGCTCCTCTTCAGTCCAATACACTGTACTTGCTGGGAACAGACGCGAGTGCTATTTGCACTGTGTACGGCAATAAGTGCACAATAGTGAATCTTCTTACCAGGAAACAACACTTGCTCTTAGACCAGAAACTGCATTTGCTTCAATCCACTTAGGACTGGGAAACAAACGCTAGCTTGCCTTACAAGAAACACGCTCTGCTTTTGAGAATAGGGTACACATCTTCTATACTGTGTTTCCTATGGAATCCAAACAGTGAGCTTGCTCAGAACAAAAGAACTGTGCTTCCTACACACACGGGTCATATCTAGTTCAACTCTGCTTAGGAAACTGACAAGAACAGTAGCTCCTCTTCAGTCCAATATACTGTAATTGTTGGGAACAGACACCAGTGCTATTTGCCATGTGTATGACAATGGGAGCACAAAAGTGACTCCTCTTACCAGAAAACAACTCTTGCTCGTAGGAACAGAAACTCCTTGTGATTCAACTCCATTTAGGACTGGGAAACAAACGCTAGCTCACCTTACAAGAAACACACTCTGCTTTTGAAAAAGGAGCACTCTTCTGCTCTACTGTGTTTTCTATGGGGTCGGAACAGTGAGCTTGCTGAGAACAAAACAACTGTGCTTCCTACACACACGGGCCATATCTAGTTCAACTCTGCTTAGGAACCTGACAAGAACAGTAGATCCTCTTCAGTCCAATACACTGTACTTCCTGGGAACAGACGCCAGTGCTATTTGCACTGTGTATGGCAATGGAAGCGCAATAGTGACTTTCCTTACCAGAAAGCAACTCTTGCTCATAGGACCAAAAACTGCATGTGATTCAACTCCATTTAGGACTGGGAAACAAATGCTAGCTCGCCTTACAAGTAACACACTCTGCTTTTGAGGAAGGAGCACTCTTCTACTCTACTGTCTTTCCTTTAGCGCCAGAACAGTGAGCTTGCTCAGAACAAAAGAACTGTGTTTCCTACACACATGGCCATATCTAGTTTAATTCTGCTTAGGAAACTGACAAGAACAGTAGATCCTCTTTAGTCCAATACACTGTACTTCCTGGGAACAGAGGCGAGTGCTATTTGCACTGTGTATGACAATGGGAGCGCAATTGTGACTCTTCATACCACAAAACAACTCTTGCTCATAGGACCAAAAACTGCATGAGAATCAACTCCATTTAGGACTGGGAAACAAACGCTAGCTCGCCTTACAAGAAACACACTCTGCTTTTGAGAAAAGTGCACTCTTTAACTCTACTGTGTTTCCTATAGGGCCAGAACAGTGAGCTTGCTCAGAACAAAAGAACTGTGCTTCCTACACACACGGGCCATATCTAGTTCAACTCTGCTTAGGATACTGACGAGAACAGTAGCTCCTCTTCAGTCCAATACACTGTACTTGCTGGGAACAGACGCGAGTGCTGTTTGCACTGTGTACTGCAATGGATGCAAAATAGTGACTCTTCTTACCAGAAAACAACTCTTGCTCTTAGGACCTGAAACTGCATTTGATTCAACCCACTTAGGACTGGGAAACAAACAGTAGCTTGCCTTACAAGAAACACGCTCTGCTTTTGAGAATAGGGCACACATCTACTCTACTGTGTTTTCTATGGGGTCCAAACAGTGAGCTTGCTCAGAACAAAAGAACTGTGCTTCCTACACACACGGGTCATATCTAGTTCAACTCTGCTTAGGAAACTGACAAGAACAGTAGCTCCTCTTCAGCCCAATACACTGTAATTGCTGGGAACAGACGCGAGTGCTATTTGCACTGTGTATGGCAATGGGAGCACAATAGTTACTTAACTTACCAGAAAAAACACTTGCTCATAGGACCAGAAACTGCATGTGATTCAACTCCATTTAGGACTGGGAAACAAACGCTAGCTCGCCTTACAAGAAACACACTCTGCTTTTGAGGAAAGAGCACTCTTCTACTCTACTGTGTTTCCTATAGGGCCAGAACAGTGAGCTTGCTGAGAACAAAAAACTGTGTTTCCTAATCGCACGGGCCATATCTAGTTCAACTCTGCTTAGGAACCTGACAAGAACAGTAGATCCTCTTCAGTCCAATACACTGTACATGCTGGGAACAGACGCCAGTGCTATTTGCCCTGTGTATGGCAAAGGGAGCGCAATAGTGACTCTTCTAACCAGAAAACAACTCTTGTTCATAGGACCAAAAACTGCATGTGTATTTCAACTCCATTTAGAACTGGGAAACAAATGCTGGCTCGCCTTACAAGAAACACACTCTGCTTTTGAGAAAAGAGCACTCTTCTACTCTACAGTGTTTCCTATGGGGTTCGAAGAGTGAGCTTGCTCAGAACAAAAGAACTGTGCTTCCTACACACGGGCCATATCTAGTTCAACTCTGCTTAGGAAACTGACAAGAACAGTAGGTCCTCTTCAGTCCAATACACTGTACTTGCTGGGAACAGACGCGAGTGCTATTTGCACTGTGTACGGCAATAAGTGCACAATAGTGAATCTTCTTACCAGGAAACAACTCTTGCTCTTAGGACCAGAAACTGCATTTGATTCAATCCACTTAGGACTGGGAAACAAACGCTAGCTTGCCTTACAAGAAACACGCTCTGCTTTTGAGAATAGGGTACACATCTTCTATACTGTGTTTCCTATGGAGTCCAAACAGTGAGCTTGCTCAGAACAAAAGAACTGTGCTTCCTACACACATGGGCCATATCTAGTTCAATTCTGCTTAGGAAACTGACAAGAACAGTAGCTCCTCTTCAGTCCAATACACTGTACTTGTTGGGAACAGACGCGAGTGCTATTTGCATTGTGTATGGCAAAGGGAGCGCAATAGTGACTCTTCTTACCAGAAAACAACTCTTGCTCGTAAGACCAGAAACTGCATGTTTATTTCAACTCCATTTAGGACAGGGAAACAAATGCTAGCTCGCCTTACATGAAACACACTCTGCTTTTGAGAAAAGAGCACTCTTCTACTCTACTGTGTTTCCTATGGGGTCCAAACAGTGAGCTTGCTCAGAACAAAAGAACTGTGCTTCCTACACACACGGGCCATATGTAGTTCAACTCTGCTTAGGAAACAAACAAGAACAGTAGCTCCTCTTCAGACCAATACACTCTACTTGCGTTAAACAAACGCGAGTGCTATTTGTACTGTGTATGGCAATGGGAGCGCAATAGTGACTCTTCTTACCAGAAAACAACTCTTGCTCGAAGGACCAAAACTGCATTTGATTCAACTCCATTTAGGACTGAGAAACAAATGCTAGCTCGACTTACAAGAAACACACTCTGCTTTTGAGAAAAGAGCACTTTTCTACTCTACTGTGTTTCCTATAGGGCCAGAACAGTGAGCTTGCTCAGAACAAAAGAACTGTGCTTCCTACACACAAGGGCCATATCTAGTTCAATTCTCCTTAGAAAACTGACAAGAACAGTAGATCCTATTCAGTCCAATACACTGTAGTTGCTGGGAACAGAAGCCAGTGCTATTTGCCCTGTGTATGACAATGGGAGCGCAATAGTGACTCTTCTTACCACAAAACAACTCTTGCTCATATGACCAGAAACTGCATGTGATTCAAATCCATTTAGGACTGGGAAACAAACGCTAGCTCGCCTTAAAAGAAACACACTCTACTATTGAGAAAAGAGCACTCTTCTACTCTACTGTGTTTCCTATGGGGTCCGAACAGTGAGCTTGCTCAGAACAAAAGAACTGTGCTTCCTACACACACGGGCCATATCTAGTTCAACTCTGCTTAGGAAACTGAAAAGAACAGTAGATCCTCTTCAGTCGAATATACTGTACTTGCTGGGAACAGACGCCAGTGCTATTTGTGGTATGTATGGCAATGGGAATGCAATAGTAACTCTTCTTACCAGAAAAAGCTCTTGCTTGTAGGACCAGAAACTGCATGGGATTCAACTCCATTTCTGACTGGGAAACAAACTCTAGCTTGCCTTTCAAGAAACACACTCTGCTTTTGATAAAAGGCACTCTTCTACTCTACAGTGTTTCCTATGGGGTCCAAACAGTGAGCTTGCTCAGAACAAAAGAACTGTGCTTCCTACACACACGGGCCATATCTGGGACAACTCTGCTTAGAAACTGACAAGAACAGTAGCTCCTCTTCAGTCCAATACACTGTACTTGCTAGGAACAGACGCCAGTGCTATTTGCCCTGTGTATGACAATGGGAGCGCAATAGTGACTATTCTTACCAGAAAACAACTATTGCTCTTAGTACCAGAAACTGCATGTGATTCAACTCCATATAGGACTGGGAAAAAAACGCTAGCTCGCCTTACAAGAAACAAAATCTGCTTTTGAGGAAAGAGCACTATTCTACTCTTCTGTGTTTCCTATGGTGTCCGAACAGTGAGCTTCCTCAGAACAAAAGAACTGTGCTTCCGACACACACGGGCCATATCTAGTTCAACTCTGCTTAGGAAACTGACAAGAACAGTATCCTTTCTTCAGTCCAATACACTCTACTTGCTGGGAACAGACGCGAGTGCTATTTGCACTGTGTATGGCAAAGGGAGCGCAATAGTGACTCTTCTTATCAGAAAACAACTCTTGCTCTTAGGACCAGAAACTGCATGTGATTCAACACCACTTAGGACTGGGAAACAAACGCTAGCTCGCCTTACAAGAAACACGATCTGCTTTGAGAAAAGGGCACACTTCTACTCTACTGTGTTTCCAATGGGGTCCTAACAGTGAGCTTGCTCAGAACAAAAGAACTGTGCTTCCTACACACACGGGCCATATCTAGTTCAACTCTGCTTAGGAACCTGACAAGAACAGTAGATCCTCTTCAGTCCAATACACTGTACATGCTGGGAACAAATGCCAGGGCTATTTACCCTGTGTATGACAATTGGAGCGCAATAGTGACTCTTCTTAACAGAAAACAACTCTTGCTCGTAGGACCAGAACCTGCATGTGATTCAACTCCATTTAGGACTGGTTAAGAAACGCTAGCTCGCCTTACAAGAAACACACTCTGCTTTTGAGAAAAGAGCACTCTTCTACTCTACAGTGTTTCCTATAGTGCCAGAACAGTGAGCTTGCTCAGAACAAAAGAACTGTGCTTCCTACACACACGGGCCATATCTAGTTCAACTCTGCTTAGGAAACTGACAAGAACAGTATCTCCTCTTCAGTCCAATACACTGTATTTGCTGGCAACAGACGCGAGTGCTATTTGCACTGTGTACAGCAATGGGAGCACAATAGTGACTCTTCTTACCAGAAAACAAATCTTGCTCGTAGGACCAGAAACTGCATGGGATTCAACTCCATTTAGGACTGGGAAACAAACGCTAGCTCGCCTTACAAGAAACACACTCTGCTTTTGAGAAAAGAGCACTCTTCTACTCTACTGTGTTTCCTATGGGGTCCGAACAGAGAGCTTGCTCAGAACAAAAGAACTGTGCTTCCTACATCCGGGCCATATCTAGTTCAACTCTGCTTAGGAAACTGACAAGAGAAGTAGCTCCTCTTCAGTCCAATACACTGTACTTGCTCGGAACAAATGCCAGGGCTATTTGCACTGTGTATGGCAAAGGGAGCGCAATAGTGACTCTTCTATCCAGAAAACAACTCTTGCTCGTAGGACCAGAAAATGCATGTGTATTTGAACTCCATTTAGGACTGGGAAAAAAACGCTAGCTCGCCTTACAAGAAACACACTATGCTTTTCAGAAAAGAGCACTCTTCTACTCTACTGTGTTTCCTATGTGGTTTGAAGAGTGAGCTTGCTCAGAACAAAAGAACTGTGCTTCCTACACACACGGGCCATATCTAGTTCAACTCTGCTTAGGAAACTGACAAGAACAGTAGCTCCTCTTCAGTCCAATACACTGTACTTCCTGGAAACAGACGCGAGTACTATTTGTACTGTGTATGTCAATGGGAGCACAATAGTTACTCTTCTTACCAGAAAACAACTCTTGCTCGTAGGACCAGAAACTGCATGTGATTCAACTCCATTTAGGACTGGGAAACAAACGCTAGCTTGCCTTACAAGAAACACACTCTGCTTTTGAGAAAAGAGCACTCTTCTACTCTACTGTGTTTCGTATAGGGCCAGAACAGTGAGCTTGCTCCGAACAAAAGAACTGTGCTTTCTACACACACGGGCCATATCTAGTTCAATTCTCCTAAGGAAACTGACAAGAACAGTAGATCCTCTTCAGTCCAATACACTGTACTTGCTGGGAACTGAAGCCAGTGCTATTTGCCCTGTGTATGACAATGGGAGCACAATAGTGACTCTTCTTACCACAAAACAACTCTTGCTCGTATGACCAGAAACTGCATGTGATTCAACTCCATTTAGGACTGGGAAACAAACGATAGCTCGCCTTACAAGAAACACACTCTACTATTGAGAAAAGAGCACTCTTCTACTCTACTGTGTTTCCTATGGTGTCCGAACAGTGAGCTTGCTCAGAACAAAAGAACTGTGCTTCCTACACACACGATCCATACCTAGTTCAACTCTGCTTAGGAAACTGAAAAGAACAGTAGATCCTCTTCAGTCGAATATACTGTACTTGCTGGGAACAGACGCCAGTGCTATTTGCAGTATGTATGGCAATGGGAGCGCAATAGTAACTCTTCTTACCAGAAAAAGCTCTTGCTTGTAGGACCAGAAACTGCATGGGATTCAACTCCATTTCTGACTGGGAAACAAACTCTAGCTTGCCTTTCAAGAAACACACTCTGCTTTTGAAAAAAGGCACTCTTCTACTCTACAGTGTTTCCTATGGGGTCCAAACAGTGAGCTTGCTCAGAACAAAAGAACTGTGCTTCCTACACACACGGGCCATATCTGGTACAACTCTGCTTAGAAACTGACAAGAACTGTAGCTCCTCTTCAGTCCAATACACAGTACTCGCTAGGAACAGACGCCAGTGCTATTTCCCCTGTGTATGATAATGGGAGCGCAATAGTGACTCTTCTTAACAGAAAACAACTCTTGCTCTTAGTACCAGAAACTGCATGTGATTCAACTCCATATAGGACTGGGAAAAAAACGCTAGCTCGCCTTACAAGAAACAAAATCTGCTTTTGAGGAAAGAGCACTATTCTACTCTACTGTGTTTTCTATGGTGTCCGAACAGTGAGCTTGCTCAGAACAAAAGAACTGTGCTTCCTACACACATGGGCCATATCTAGTTCAACTCTGCTTAGGAAACTGACAAAAACAGAATCCTTTCTTCAGTCCAATACACTCTACTTGCTGGGAACAGACGCGAGTGCTATTTGCACTGTGTATGGCAAAGGGAGCGCAATAGTGACTCTTCTTATCAGAAAACAACTCTTGCTCTTAGGACCAGAAACTGCATGTGATTCAACACCACTTAGGACTGGGAAAAAAACGCTAGCTCGCCTTTCAAGAAACACGATCTGCTTTGAGAAAAGGGCACACTTCTACTCTACTGTGTTTCCTATGGGGTCCTAACAGTGAGCTTGCTCAGAACAAAAGAACCGTGCTTCCTACACACACGGGCCATATCTAGTTCAACTCTGCTTAGGAAACTGACCAGAACAGTAGATCCTCTTCAGTCCAATACACTGTACTTGCTGGGAACAGACGCCAGTGCTATTTGCACTTTGAATGACAATGGGAGCACAGAGGTGACTCTTCTTACCAGAAAACAACTCTTGCTAGTAGGACCAGAAACTGCATGTGATTCAACTCCATTTAGGACTAGGAAACAAACGCTAGCTCGCCTTACAAGAAACACACTCTGCTTTTGAGAAAAGAGCACTGTTCCACTCTACTGTGTTTTCTATAGGACCAGAACAGTGAGCTTGCTCAGAACAAAAGAACTGTGCTTCCTACACACACGGCCATATCTAGTTCACATCTGCTTAGGAAACTGACAAGAACAGTAGCTACTCTTCAGTCCAATACACTGTACTTGCTGGAAACAGACGCGAGTGCTATTTGCACTGTGTATGGCAAAGGGAGCGCAATAGTGACTCTTCTTACCCGAAAACAACTCTTGCTCATAGGACGAAAAACTGCATTTGATTCAACTCCATTTAGGACTGGGAAACAAACCCAAGCTAGCCTTACAAGAAACACACTCTGCTTTTGAGAAAAGAGCACTCTTCTACTCTACTGTGTTTCCTATGGGGTCCGAACAGTGAGCTTGCTGAGAACAAAAGAACTGTGCTTCCTACACACACGGGCCATATCTAGTTCAACTCTGCTTAGGAAACTCAGAAGAACAGTAGCTCCCCTTTAGTCCAATACACTGTACTTGCTGGGAACAGACACGAGGGCTATTTGCACTGTGAATGGCAAAGGGAGCTGAATAGTGACTCTTCTTACCAGAAAACAACTCTTGCTCCTAGGACCAGAAACTGCATGTGATTCAGCTCCATTTAGGACTGGGAAACAAATGCTAGCTCGCCTTACAAGAAACACACTCTGCTTTAGAGAAAAGAGCACTCTTCTTCTCTACTGTGTTTCCTATAGGGCCAGAACAGTGAGCTTGCACAGAACAAAAGAACTGTACTTCCTACATACAAGGGCCTTATCTAGTTCAACTCTGCTTAGGAAACTGAGAAGAAAAGTAGCTCTTCTTCAGTCCAATACACTGTACATGCTGAGAACAGATGCGAGTGCAATTTGCACTGTGTATGGCAATGAGAGCACAATAATGACATTCCTTACCAGAAAACAACTCTTGCTCATAGGACCAAAAACTTCATGTGATTCAACTCCATTTAGAACTGGGAAATAAATGCTAGCTCACATTACAAGAAACACACTCTGCTTTTGAGAAAAGAGCACTCTTCTACTCTACTGTGTTTCGTATAGGGCCAGCACAGTGAGCTTGCACAGAACAAAAGAAGTCTGCTTCCTACACACACAGACATATCTAGTTCAATTCAGCTTAGGAAACTGACAAGAACAGTATACCCTCTTCAGTCAAATACACTGCACATGCTGGTAACAGACACCAGTGCTATTTGCCCTGTGTATGACAATCGGAGCGCAATAGTGACGCTTCTTACCAGAAAACAACTCTTGCTCGTAGGACCAGAAACTGCATTTGATTCAATCCACTTAGGACTGGGAAACAAACGCTAGCTTGCCTTATAAGTAACACACTCTGCTTTTGAGAAAAGAGCACTCTTCTACTCTACTGTGTTTCCTCTGGGGTTCGAACAGTGAGCTTGCTCAGAACAAAAGAACTGTGCTTCCTACACACACGGGCCATATCTAGTTCAACTCTCCTTAGGAACCTGACAAGAACAGTAGATCCTCTTCAGTCCAATACACTGTACTTGTTGGGAACAGACGTGAGTGCTATTTTTACTGTGTATGGCAATGGGAGTGCAATAGTGACTCTTCTTACCAGAAAACAACTCTTGCTCGTAGGACCAAAAACTGCATTTGATTCACCTCCATTTAGGACTGGGAAACAAACGCTAGCTAGCCTTACAAGAAACACACTCTGCTTATGAGAAAAGAGCACTCCTCTACTCTACTGTGTTTCCTATAGGGCCAGAACAGTGAGCTTGCTCAGAACAAAAGAACTGTGCTTCCTACACACAAGGGCGATATCTAGTTCAACTCTGCTTTGGAAACTGACGAGAACAGTAGCTCCTCTTCAGTCCAATACACTGTACTTGCTCGGAACAGATGCCAGGGCTATTTGCACTGTGTATGGCAAAGGGAGCGCAATAGTGACTCTTCTAACCAGAAAACAACTCTTGCTCGTAGGACCAGAAAATGCAGGTGTATTTGAACTCCATTTAGGACTGGGAAAAAAACGCTAGCTTGCCTTACAAGAAACACACTATGCTTTTCAGAAAAGAGCACTCTTCTACTCTACTGTGTTTCCTATGTGTTTTGAAGAGTGAGCTTGCTCAGAACAAAAGAACTGTGCTTCCTACACACACAGGCCATCTCTAGTTCAACTCTGCTTAGGAAACTGACAAGAACAGTAGCTCCTCTTCAGTCCAATACACTGTACTTCCTGTAAACAGACGCGAGTGCTATTTGTACTGTGTATGTCAATGGGAGCACAATAGTTACTCTTCTTACCAGAAAACAACTCTTGCTCGTAAGACCAGAAACTGCAAGTGATTCAACTCCATTTATGACTGGGAAACAAACGCTAGCTCGCCTTACAAGAAACACACTCTGCTTTTGAGAAAAGAGCACTCTTCTACACTACTGTGTTTCCTATAGGGCCAGAACAGTGAGCTTTCTCATAACAAAAGAACTGTGCTTCCTACACACATGGGCCATATCTAGTTCAATTCTGCTTAGGAAACTGACAAGAACAGTAGCTCCTCTTCAGTCCAATACACTGTACTTGTTGGGAACAGACGCGAGTGCTATTTGCATTGTGTATGGCAAAGGGAGCGCAATAGTGACTCTTCTTACCAGAAAACAACTCTTGCTCGTAAGACCAGAAACTGCATGTTTATTTCAACTCCATTTAGGACTGGGAAACAAATGCTAGCTCGCCTTACATGAAACACACTCTGCTTTTGAGAAAAGAGCACTCTTCTACTCTACTGTGTTTCCTATGGGGTCCAAACAGTGAGCTTGCTCAGAACAAAAGAACTGTGCTTCCTACACACACGGGCCATATGTAGTTCAACTCTGCTTAGGAAACAAACAAGAACAGTAGCTCCTCTTCAGACCAATACACTCTACTTGCGTTAAACAAACGCGAGTGCTGTTTGTACTGTGTATGGCAATGGGAGCGCAATAGTGACTCTTCTTACCAGAAAACAACTCTTGCTCGAAGGACCAAAACTGCATTTGATTCAACTCCATTTAGGACTGAGAAACAAATGCTAGCTCGACTTACAAGAAACACACTCTGCTTTTGAGAAAAGAGCACTTTTCTACTCTACTGTGTTTCCTATAGGGCCAGAACAGTGAGCTTGCTCAGAACAAAAGAACTGTGCTTCCTACACACAAGGGCCATATCTAGTTCAATTCTCCTTAGAAAACTGACAAGAACAGTAGATCCTATTCAGTCCAATACACTGTACTTGCTGGGAACAGAAGCCAGTGCTATTTGCCCTGTGTATGACAATGGGAGCGCAATAGTGACTCTTCTTACCACAAAACAACTCTTGCTCATATGACCAGAAACTGCATGTGATTCAACTCCATTTAGGACTGGGAAACAAACGCTAGCTCGCCTTAAAAGAAACACACTCTACTATTGAGAAAAGAGCACTCTTCTACTCTACTGTGTTTCCAAGGGGTCCGAACAGTGAGCTTGCTCAGAACAAAAGAACTGTGCTTCCTACACACACGGGCCATATCTAGTTCAACTCTGCTTAGGAAACTGAAAAGAACAGTAGATCCTCTTCAGTCGAATATACTGTACTTGCTGGGAACAGACGCCAGTGCTATTTGTGGTATGTATGGCAATGGGAATGCAATAGTAACTCTTCTTACCAGAAAAAGCTCTTGCTTGTAGGACCAGAAACTGCATGGGATTCAACTCCATTTCTGACTGGGAAACAAACTCTAGCTTGCCTTTCAAGAAACACACTCTGCTTTTGATAAAAGGGCACTCTTCTACTCTACAGTGTTTCCTATGGGGTCCAAACAGTGAGCTTGCTCAGAACAAAAGAACTGTGCTTCCTACACACACGGGCCATATCTGGGACAACTCTGCTTAGAAACTGACAAGAACAGTAGCTCCTCTTCAGTCCAATACACTGTACTTGCTAGGAACAGACGCCAGTGCTATTTGCCCTGTGTATGACAATGGGAGCGCAATAGTGACTATTCTTACCAGAAAACAACTCTTGCTCTTAGTACCAGAAACTGCATGTGATTCAACTCCATATAGGACTGGGAAAAAAAACGCTAGCTCGCCTTACAAGAAACAAAATCTGCTTTTGAGGAATGAGCACTATTCTACTCTTCTGTGTTTCCTATGGTGTCCGAACAGTGAGCTTCCTCAGAACAAAAGAACTGTGCTTCCGACACACACGGGCCATATCTAGTTCAACTCTGCTTAGGAAACTGACAAGAACAGTATCCTTTCTTCAGTCCAATACACTCTACTTGCTGGGAACAGACGCGAGTGCTATTTGCACTGTGTATGGCAAAGGGAGCACAATAGTGACTCTTCTTATCAGAAAACAACTCTTGCTCTTAGGACCAGAAACTGCATGTGATTCAACACCACTTAGGACTGGGAAACAAACGCTAGCTCGCCTTACAAGAAACACGATCTGCTTTGAGAAAAGGGCACACTTCTACTCTACTGTGTTTCCTATGGGGTCCTAACAGTGAGCTTGCGCAGAACAAAAGAACCGTGCTTCCTACACACACCGGCCATATCTAGTTCAACTCTGCTTAGGAAACTGACCAGAACAGTAGATCCTCTTCAGTCCAATACACTGTACTTGCTGGGAACAGACGCCAGTGCTATTTGCACTTTGAATGACAATGGGAGCACAATAGTGACTCTTCTTACCAGAAAACAACTCTTGCTAGTAGGACCAGATACTGCATGTGATTAAACTCCATTTAGGACTAGGAAACAAACGCTAGCTCGCCTTACAAGAAACACACTCTGCTTTTGAGAAAAGAGCACTCTTCCACTCTACTGTGTTTTCTATAGGAACAGAACAGTGAGCTTGCTCAGAACAAAAGAACTGTGCTTCCTACACACACGGGCCATATCTAGTTCAACTCTGCTTATGAAACTGACAAGAACAGTAGCTACTCTTCAGTCCAATACACTGTACTTGCTGGGAACAGACACGAGTGCTATTTGCACTGTGTATGGCAAAGGGAGCGCAATAGTGACTCTTCTTACCCGAAAACAACTCTTGCTCGTAGGACAAAAAACTGCATTTGATTCAACTCCATTTAAGACTGGGAAACAAACCCAAGCTCGCCTTACAAGAAACACACTCTGCTTTTGAGAAAAGAGCACTCTTCTACTCTAATGTGTTTCCTATGGGGTCCGAACAGTGAGCTTGCTGAGAACAAAAGAACTGTGCTTCCTACACACACGGGCCATATCTAGTTCAACTCTGCTTAGGAAACTCAGAAGAACAGTAGCTCCTCTTCAGTCCAATACACTGTACTTGCTGGGAAGAGACGCGAGGGCTATTTGCACTGTGAATGGCAAAGGGAGCACAATAGTGACTCTTCTTACCAGAAAACAACTCTTGCTCCTAGGACCAGAAACTGCATGTGATTCAGCTCCGTTTAGGACTGGGAAACAAACACTAGCTCGCCTTACAAGAAACACACTCTGCTTTTTAGAAAAGAGCACTCTTCTATTCTACTGTGCTTCCTATAGGGCCAGAACAGTGAGCTTGCTCAGAACAAAAGAACTGTGCTTCCTACACACAATGGCGATATCTAGTTCAACTCTTCTTTTGAAACTGACAAGAACAGTAGCTCCTCTTCAGTCCAATACACTGTACTTGCTGGGTACAGACACCAGTGCGATTGGCACTGTGTACGGCAATGGGAACGCAATAGTGACTCTTCTTACCAGAAAACAACTCTTGCTCGTAGGACCAGAAACTCCATGTGATTCAACTCCATTTAGGACTGGGAAACAAACACTAGCTCGCCTTACAAGAAACACATTCTGCTTTTGAGAAAAGAGCACTCTTCTACTCTACTGTGTTTCCTGTAGTGCCAGAACAGTGAGCTTACTCAGAACAAAAGAACTGTGCTTCCTACACACGGGCAATATCTAGTTCAACTCTGCTTAGGAAACTGACAAGAACAGTAGCTCCTCTTCAGTCCAATACACTGTACTTGCTCGGAACAGATGCCAGGGCTTTTGCACTGTGTATGGCAAAAGGAGCGCAATAGTGACTCTTCTAACCAGAAAACAACTCTTGCTCGTAGGACCAGAAAATGCAGGTGTATTTGAACTCCATTTAGGACTGGGAAAAAAACGCTAGCTCGCCTTACAAGAAACACACTATGCTTTTCAGAAAAGAGCACTCTTCTACTCTACTGTGTTTCCTATGTGGTTTGAAGAGTGAGCTTGCTCAGAACAAAAGAACTGTGCTTCCTACACACACGGGCCATATCTAGTTCAACTCTGCTTAGGAAACTGACAAGAACAGTAGCTCCTCTTCAGTCCAATACACTGTACTTCCTGGAAACAGACGCGAGTGCTATTTGTACTGTGTATGTCAATGGGAGCACAATAGTTACTCTTCTTACCAGAAAACATCTCTTGCTCTTAGGACCAGAAACTGCATGTGATTCAACTCTATTTAGGACTGGGAAACAAACGCTAGCTCGCCTTACAAGAAACACACTCTGCTTTTGAGAAAAGAGCACTCTTTTACACTACTGTGTTTCCTATAGGGCCAGAACAGTGAGCTTTCTCAGAACCAAAGAACTGTGCTTCCTACACACATGGGCCATATCTAGTTCAATTCTACTTAGGAAAAGGAGAAGAACAGTAGCTCCTCTTCAGTCCAATACACTATACTTGTTGGGAACAGACGCGAGTGCTATTTGCATTGTGTATGGCAAAGGAAGCGCAATAGTGACTCTTCTTACCAGAAAACAAGTCTTGCTCGTAAGACCAGAAACTGCATGTGTATTTCAACTCCATTTAGGACTGGGAAAAAAATGCTAGCTCGCCTTACAAGAAACACCCTCTGCTTTTGAGAAAAAAGCACTCTTCTACTCTACTGTGTTTCCTATGAGGTTTAAACAGTGTGCTTGCTCAGAACAAAAGGACTGTGCTTACTAAACACACGGGCCATATCTAGTTCAACTCTGCTTAGGAAACTGACAAGAACAGTAGCTCCTCTTCAGACCAATACACTGTACTTGTGTTAAACAAACGCGAGTGCTATTTGTACTGTGTATGGCAATGGGAACGCAATAGTTACTCTTCTTACCAGAAAACAACTCTTGCTCGAAGGACCAAAACTGCATGTGATTCAACTCCATTTAGGACTGAGGAACAAATGCTAGCTCGACTTACAAGAAACACACTCTGCTTTTGAGAAAAGAGCACTTTTCTACTCTACTGTGTTTCCTATAGGGCCAGAACAGTGAGCTTGCTCAGAACAAAAGAACTGTGCTTCCTACACACACGGGCCATATCTAGTTCAATTCTCCTTAGGAAACTGACAAGAACAGTAGATCCTCTTCAGTCCAATACACTGTACTTGCTGGGAACAGACGCCAGTGCTATTTGCACTGTGTATGAATATGGGAGCGCAATAGTGACTCTTCTTACCAGAAAACAACTCTTGCTCGTAGGACCAGAAACTGCATGGTATTCAACTCCATTTAGGACTGGGAAATAAACGCTAGCTCGCCTTACAAGAAACACACTCTGCTTTTGAGAAAAGAGCACTCTTATACTCTACTGTGTTTCCTATAGTGCCAGAACATTGAGCTGCTCAGAACAAAAGAACTGTGCTTGCTACACACACGGGCCATATCTAGTTCAACTCTGCTTAGGAAACTGACAAGAACATAGCTCCTCTTCAGTCCAATACACTATACTTGCTGGGTACAGACGCGAGTGCTATTTGCACTGTGTACAGCAATGGGACCACAATAGTGACTCTTCTTACCAGATAACAACTCTTGCTCATAGGACCAGAAACTGCATGTGATTCAACTCCATTTAGGACTGGGAAACAAACGCTAGCTTGCCTTACAAGAAACACACTCTGCTTTTGAGAAAAGAGCACTCTTCTACTCTATTGTGTTTCCTATGGTGTCTGAACAGAGAGCTTGCTAAGAACAAAAGAACTGTGCTTCCTATATCCGGGCCATATCTACTTCAACTCTGCTTAGGAAACTGACAAGAGAAGTAGCTCCTCTTCAGTCCAATACACTGCAGTTGTTGGGAACAGACGCCAGTGCTATTTGCCATATGTATGTCAATGGGAGCGCAATAGTGACTCTTCTTACCAGAAAAAACTCTTGCTCGTAAGACCAGAAAATGCATGTGATTCAACTCTATTTAGGACTGGAAAACAAACGCTAGCTCGCCTTACAAGAAACACACTCTGCTTTTGAGAAAAAAGCACTCTTCTACTCTACTGTGTTTTCTATGTGGTTCGAACAGTGAGCTTGCTGTGAACAAAAGAACTGTGCTTTCTACACACACGGGCCATATCTAGTTCAATTCTGGTTAGGAAACTGACAAGAACAGTAACTCCTCTTCAGTCCAATACACTGTATTGCTGGGAAGAGAAGCGAGGGCTATTTGCACTATGTATGGCAAAGGGAGCGCAATAGTGACTCTTCTTATCAGAAAACAAGTCTTGCTCGTAGGACCAGAAACTGCATGTGTATTTCAACTCCATTTAGGACTGGGAAACAAACGCTAGCTCGCCTTACAAGAAACACACTCTGCTTTTGAGAAAAGGGCACTCTTCTACTCTACTGTGTTTCCTATAGGGTCCGAAAAGTGAGCTTGCTCAGAACAAAAGAACTGTGCTTCCTACACACACGGGCCATATCTAGTTCAACTCTGCTTAGGAAACTGACAAGAAGAGTAGATCCTCTTCAGTCCAATACACTGTACTTGCTGGGAACAGACGCCAGTGGTATTTGCACTGTGAATGACAAAGGGAGCACAATAGTGACTCTTCTTACCAAAAACAACTCTTGCTAGTAGGACCAGAAACTGCATGTGATTCATCTCTATTTAGGACTGGGAAACAAACGCTAGCTCGCCTTACAAGAAACATACTCTGCTTTTGAGAAAAGAGCACTCTTCTACTCTACTGTGTGTCCTGTAGGGCCAGAACAGTGAGCTTGCTCAGAACAAAAGAACTGTGCTTCCTAGACACGGGCCATATCTAGTTCAATTCTGCTTAGGAAACTGACAAGAACAGTAGCTCCTCTTCAGTCCAATACACTGTACTCGCTAGGAACAGACGCCAGTGCTATTTGCCCTGTGTATGACAATGGGAGCGCAATAGTGACTCTTCTTACCAGAAAACAACTCTTGCTCTTAGTACCAGAAACTGCATGTGATTCAACTCCATATAGGACTGGGAAAGAAACGCTAGCTCGCCTTATAAGAAAGACACTCTGCTTTAGAGAAAAGAGCACTCTTCTACTCTACTGTGTTTCCTATAGGGCCAGAACAGTGAGCTTGCTCAGAACAAAAGAACTGTACTTCCTACATACACGGGCCATATCTAGTTCAACTCTGCTTAGGAAACTGAGAAGAAAAGTAGCTCTTCTTCAGTCCAATACTCTGTACATGCTGAGAACAGACGCGAGTGAAATTTGTACTGTGTATGGCAATGAGAGCACAATAGTGACATTCCTTACCAGAAAACAACTCTTGCTCATAGGACCAGAAACTGCATGTGATTCAACTCCATTTAGGACTGGGAAATAAATGCTTGCTCGCCTTACAAGAAACACACTCTACTTTTGAGAAAAGAGCACTCTTCTACTCTACTGTGTTTCCTATAGGGCCAGAATAGTGAGCTTGCTAAGAACAAAAGAACTGTGCTTCCTACACACACGGGCTATATCTAGTTCAACTCTGCTGAGGAAACTGACAAGAACAGTTGGTCCTCTTCAGTCCAATACACTGTACATGCTGGGAACAGACGCCAGTGCTATTTGCCCTGTGTATGATAATGGGAGCGCAATAGAGACTCTTCTTACCAGAAAACAACTCTTGCTCATAGGACCCGAAACTGCATGGGATTCAACTCCATTTCGAACTGGGAAACAAATGCTAGCTCGCCTTACAAGAAACACACTCTGCTTTTGAGAAAACAGCACTCTTCTACTCTATTGTGTTTCCTATAGGGCCAAAACAGTGAGCTTGCTCAGAACAAAAGAACTGTGCTTCCTACACACACGGTCATATCTAGTTAAATTCTGCTTAAAAAACTGACAAGAATAGTAGATCCTCTTCAGTCCAATACACTGTAATTGCTGGGAACAGACGGGAGTGCTATTTGCCCTGTGTATGACAATGGGAGCGCAATAGTGACTCTTCTTACCGGAAAAAAACTCTTGCACGTAGGACCAGAAACTGCATGGGAATCAACTCCATTTCTGACTGGAAAAGAAACACTAGCTCGCCTTACAAGAAACACACTCTGCTTTTGAGAAAAGAGCACTCTTCTACTCTACAGTGTTTCCTATGGGGTCCGAACAGTGACCTTGCTCAGAACAAAAGAACTGTGCTTCCTACACACACGGGCCATATCTAGTTCAACTCTGCTTAGGAAACTGACAAGAACAGTAGCTCCTCTTCTGTCCAATACACTGTACTTGCAAAGAACAGTAGCAAGTGTTGTTTGCACTGTGTATGGCAGTACCATCGCAATAGTGACTCTTCTTACCAGAAAACAACTCTTGCTCATAGGACAAGAACCTCCATGTAATTCAACTCCATTTAGAACTAGTAAACAAACGCTAGCTCACCTTACAAGAAACACACTCTGCTTTTGAGAAATGAGCACTCTTCTACTCTACTGTGTTTCCTATAGGGCCAGAACAGTGAGCTTGCTCAGAACAAAAGAACTGTGCTTCCGCAGAAACGGGCCATATCTAGTTCAACTCTGCTTAGGAAACTGACAAGAACAGTAGCTCCTCTTCAGTCCAATACACTGTACATGCTGGGAATAGACGCCAGTGCTATTTGCCCTGTGTTTGACAATTTGAGCGCAACAGTGACTCTTCTTACCAGAAAACAACTCTTGCTCGTAGGACCAGAAACTGCATGTGATTCAACTCCATTTAGGACTGGGAAACAAACGCTAGATCGCCTTACAAGAAACACACTCTCCTTTTGAGAAAAGAGCACTCTTCTACTCTACTGTGTATTCCTATAGGGCCAGAATAGTGAGCTTGCTCAGAAAAAAAGAACTGTGCTTCCTACACAAACGGCATTATCTAGTTCAATTCTGCTTGGGAAACTGACAAGAACAGTAGATCCTCTTCATTCCAATACCCTGTACATGCTGGGAATAGACGCCAGTGCTATTTGCCCTGTGTTTGACAATGGGAGCGCAACATTGACTCTTCTTACCAGAAAACAACTCTTGCTCATAGGACCAGAAACTGCATGTGATTCAACTCCATTTAGGACTGGGAAATAAATGCTTGCTCGCCTTACAAGAAACACACTCTACTTTTGAGAAAAGAGCACTCTTCTACTCTACTGTGTTTCCTATAGGGCCAGAATAGTGAGCTTGCTAAGAACAAAAGAACTGTGCTTCCTACACACACGGGCTATATCTAGTTCAACTCTGCTGAGGAAACTGACAAGAACAGTTGGTCCTCTTCAGTCCAATACACTGTACATGCTGGGAACAGACGCCAGTGCTATTTGCCCTGTGTATGATAATGGGAGCGCAATAGAGACTCTTCTTACCAGAAAACAACTCTTGCTCATAGGACCCGAAACTGCATGGGATTCAACTCCATTTCGAACTGGGAAACAAACGCTAGCTCGCCTTACAAGAAACACACTCTGCTTTTGAGAAAACAGCACTCTTCTACTCTATTGTGTTTCCTATAGGGCCAAAACAGTGAGCTTGCTCAGAACAAAAGAACTGTGCTTCCTACACACACGGTCATATCTAGTTAAATTCTGCTTAAAAAACTGACAAGAATAGTAGATCCTCTTCAGTCCAATACACTGTAATTGCTGGGAACAGACGGGAGTGCTATTTGCCCTGTGTATGACAATGGGAGCGCAATAGTGACTCTTCTTACCGGAAAAAAACTCTTGCACGTAGGACCAGAAACTGCATGGGAATCAACTCCATTTCTGACTGGAAAAGAAACACTAGCTCGCCTTACAAGAAACACACTCTGCTTTTGAGAAAAGAGCACTCTTCTACTCTACAGTGTTTCCTATGGGGTCCGAACAGTGACCTTGCTCAGAACAAAAGAACTGTGCTTCCTACACACACGGGCCATATCTAGTTCAACTCTGCTTAGGAAACTGACAAGAACAGTAGCTCCTCTTCTGTCCAATACACTGTACTTGCAAAGAACAGTAGCAAGTGTTGTTTGCACTGTGTATGGCAGTACCATCGCAATAGTGACTCTTCTTACCAGAAAACAACTCTTGCTCATAGGACAAGAACCTCCATG
The DNA here is from genome assembly GCF_949786415.1 of Peromyscus eremicus. Lineage (NCBI taxonomy): Eukaryota > Metazoa > Chordata > Mammalia > Rodentia > Cricetidae > Peromyscus > Peromyscus eremicus. The sequence continues at coordinate 23,043 of NW_026734481.1, forward strand.
TAATTCAACTCCATTTAGAACTAGTAAACAAACGCTAGCTCACCTTACAAGAAACACACTCTGCTTTTGAGAAATGAGCACTCTTCTACTCTACTGTGTTTCCTATAGGGCCAGAACAGTGAGCTTGCTCAGAACAAAAGAACTGTGCTTCCGCAGAAACGGGCCATATCTAGTTCAACTCTGCTTAGGAAACTGACAAGAACAGTAGCTCCTCTTCAGTCCAATACACTGTACATGCTGGGAATAGACGCCAGTGCTATTTGCCCTGTGTTTGACAATTTGAGCGCAACAGTGACTCTTCTTACCAGAAAACAACTCTTGCTCGTAGGACCAGAAACTGCATGTGATTCAACTCCATTTAGGACTGGGAAACAAACGCTAGATCGCCTTACAAGAAACACACTCTCCTTTTGAGAAAAGAGCACTCTTCTACTCTACTGTGTATTCCTATAGGGCCAGAATAGTGAGCTTGCTCAGAAAAAAAGAACTGTGCTTCCTACACAAACGGCATTATCTAGTTCAATTCTGCTTGGGAAACTGACAAGAACAGTAGATCCTCTTCATTCCAATACCCTGTACATGCTGGGAATAGACGCCAGTGCTATTTGCCCTGTGTTTGACAATGGGAGCGCAACATTGACTCTTCTTACCAGAAAACAACTCTTGCTCATAGGACCAGAAACTGCATGTGATTCAACTCCATTTAGGACTGGGAAATAAATGCTTGCTCGCCTTACAAGAAACACACTCTACTTTTGAGAAAAGAGCACTCTTCTACTCTACTGTGTTTCCTATAGGGCCAGAATAGTGAGCTTGCTAAGAACAAAAGAACTGTGCTTCCTACACACACGGGCTATATCTAGTTCAACTCTGCTGAGGAAACTGACAAGAACAGTTGGTCCTCTTCAGTCCAATACACTGTACATGCTGGGAACAGACGCCAGTGCTATTTGCCCTGTGTATGATAATGGGAGCGCAATAGAGACTCTTCTTACCAGAAAACAACTCTTGCTCATAGGACCCGAAACTGCATGGGATTCAACTCCATTTCGAACTGGGAAACAAACGCTAGCTCGCCTTACAAGAAACACACTCTGCTTTTGAGAAAACAGCACTCTTCTACTCTATTGTGTTTCCTATAGGGCCAAAACAGTGAGCTTGCTCAGAACAAAAGAACTGTGCTTCCTACACACACGGTCATATCTAGTTAAATTCTGCTTAAAAAACTGACAAGAATAGTAGATCCTCTTCAGTCCAATACACTGTAATTGCTGGGAACAGACGGGAGTGCTATTTGCCCTGTGTATGACAATGGGAGCGCAATAGTGACTCTTCTTACCGGAAAAAAACTCTTGCACGTAGGACCAGAAACTGCATGGGAATCAACTCCATTTCTGACTGGAAAAGAAACACTAGCTCGCCTTACAAGAAACACACTCTGCTTTTGAGAAAAGAGCACTCTTCTACTCTACAGTGTTTCCTATGGGGTCCGAACAGTGACCTTGCTCAGAACAAAAGAACTGTGCTTCCTACACACACGGGCCATATCTAGTTCAACTCTGCTTAGGAAACTGACAAGAACAGTAGCTCCTCTTCTGTCCAATACACTGTACTTGCAAAGAACAGTAGCAAGTGTTGTTTGCACTGTGTATGGCAGTACCATCGCAATAGTGACTCTTCTTACCAGAAAACAACTCTTGCTCATAGGACAAGAACCTCCATGTAATTCAACTCCATTTAGAACTAGTAAACAAACGCTAGCTCACCTTACAAGAAACACACTCTGCTTTTGAGAAATGAGCACTCTTCTACTCTACTGTGTTTCCTATAGGGCCAGAACAGTGAGCTTGCTCAGAACAAAAGAACTGTGCTTCCGCAGAAACGGGCCATATCTAGTTCAACTCTGCTTAGGAAACTGACAAGAACAGTAGCTCCTCTTCAGTCCAATACACTGTACATGCTGGGAATAGACGCCAGTGCTATTTGCCCTGTGTTTGACAATTTGAGCACAACAGTGACTCTTCTTACCAGAAAACAACTCTTGCTCGTAGGACCAGAAACTGCATGTGATTCAACTCCATTTTGGACTGGGAAACAAACGCTAGATCGCCTTACAAGAAACACACTCTCCTTTTGAGAAAAGAGCACTCTTCTATTCTACTGTGTTTCCTATAGGGCCAGAATAGTGAGCTTGCTAAGAACAAAAGAACTGTGCTTCCTACTCACACGGGCTATATCTAGTTCAACTCTGCTTAGGAAACTGACAAGAACAGTTGGTCCTCTTCAGTCCAATACACTGAACATGCTGGGAACAGACGCCAGTGCTATTTGCCCTGTGTATGATAATGGGAGCGCAATAGAGACTCTTCTTACCAGAAAACAACTTTTGCTCTTAGGACCCGAAACTGCATGGGATTCAACTCCATTTCGGACTGGGAAACAAACGCTAGCTCAACTTACAAGAAACACACTCTGCTTTTGAGAAAACAGCACTCTTCTACTCTACTGTGTTTCCTATGGGGTCTGAACAGTGCGCTTGCTCAGAACAAAAGAACTGTGTGCTTCCTACACACAGGGGCCATATCTAGTTCAACTCTGCTTAGGAAACTGACAAGAACAGTAGCTCATCTTCAGTCCAATACACTGTACTTGCTGCGAACAGACGCTAGTGCTATTTCCTCAGTGTATGGCAATGGGAGCGCAATAGTGACTCTTCTTACCAGAAAACATCTCTTGCTCGTAGGACCAAAAACTACATGTGATTCAACTCCATTTAGGACTGGGAAACAAACTCTATCTCGCCTTACAAGAAACACACTCTGCTTTTGAGAAAAGAGCACTCTTCTACTCTATTGTGTTTCCTATAGGGCCAAAACAGTGAGCTAGCTCAGAACAAAAGAACTGTGCTTCCTACACACACGGTCATATCTAGTTCAATTCTGCTTAAAAAACTGACAAGAATAGTAGATCCTCTTCAGTCCAATACACTGTACTTGCTGGGAACAGATGTGAGTGCTATTTGCCCTGTGTATGACAATGGGAGCGCAATAGTGACTCTTCTTAAAAGAAAACAACTCTTGCTCGTAGGACCAGAAACTGCATGGGATTCAACTCCATTTCTGACTGGAAAACAAACACTAGCTCGACTTACAAGAAACACACTCTGCTTTTGAGAAAAGAGCACTCTTCTACTCTACAGTGTTTCCTATGGGATCCGAACAGTGAGCTTGCTGAGAACAAAAGAACTGTGCTTCCTACACACACGGGCCATATCTAGTTCAATTCTGCTTAGGAAATTGACAGGAACAGTAGCTCCTATTCAGTCCAATACACTGTACTTGCTGGGAACAGACGCGAGTGCTATTTGCACTGTATATGCCAATGGGAGCCCAATAGTTACTCTTCTTACCAGAAAACAACTCTTGCTCGTAGGACCAAAAACTGCACGGAATTCAGCTCCATTTAGAACTGGTAAACAAACGCTAGCTCGCCTTACAAGAAACACACTCTGCTTTTGAGAAATGAGCACTCTTCTACTCTACTGTGTTTCCTATGGGATCCGAACAGTGAGCTTGCTGAGAACAAAAGAACTGTGCTTCCTACACACACAGTCATATCTAGTTCAATTCTGCTTAAAAAACTGACAAGAACAGTAGCTCATCTTCAGTCCAATACACTGTACTTGCTGCGAACAGACGTGAGTGCTATTTGCCCTGTGTATGGCAATGGGAGCGCAATAGTGACTCTTCTTACCAGAAAACAACTCTTTCTCGTAGGACCAAAAACTGCTTGTGATTCAACTCCATTTTGGACTGGGAAACAAACACTATCTCGCCTTACAAGAAACATACTCTTTTTGAGAAAAGAGCCCACTTCTACTCTAAAGTGTTTCCTATGGGGTCCGAACAGTGACCTTGCTCAGAACAAAAGAACTGTGCTTCCTACACACACGGGCCATATCTAGTTCAACTCTGCTTAGGAAACTGACAAGAACAGTAGCTCCTCTTCAGTCCAATGCACTGTACTTGCTGGGAACAGATGCGAGTGCTATTTGTACTGTGTATGGCAATGGGAGCGCAATGTGACTTTCCTTACCAGAAAAAAACTCTTGCTCATGGGACCAAAAACTCCATGTGATTCAACTCCATTTAGGAGTGGGAAACAAACACTAGCTCGCCTTACAAGAAACACACTCTGCTTTTGAGAAAAGAGCACTCTTCTACTCTACGGTGTTTTCTATGGGGTCTGAACAGTGAGCTTGCTCAGAAAAAAAGAACTGTGCTTCCTACACAAACGCTATTATCTAGTTCAATTCTGCTCGGGAAACTGACAAGAACAGTAGATCCTCTTCATTCCAATACACTGTACATGCTGGGAATAGACGCCAGTGCTATTTGCCCTGTGTTTGACAATGGGAGCGCAACAGTGACTCTTCTTACCAGAAAACAACTCTTGCTGGTAGGACCAGAAACTGCATGTGATTCAACTCCATTTAGGACTGGGAAACAAACGCTAGCTCGCCTTACAAGAAACACACTCTCCTTTTGAGAAAAGAGCACTCTTCTACTCTACTGTGTGTCCTATAGGCCCAGAATAGTGAGCTTGCTAAGAACAAAAGAACTGTGCTTCCTACACACACGGGCTATATCTAGTTCAACTCTGCTTAGGAAACTGACAAGAACAGTTGGTCCTCTTCAGTCCAATACACTGTACTTAATGGGAACAGACGCGAGTGCTATTTGTACTGTGTATGGCAATGGGAGCACAATAGTGACTTTCCTTACCAGAAAACAACTCTTGCTCATGGGACCAAAAACTGCTTGTGATTCAACTCCATTTTGGACTGGGAAACAAACACTATCTCGCCTTACAAGAAACACACTCTGGTTTTGAGAAAACATAACTCTTCTACTCTACTGTGTTTCCTATATTGCCAGAACAGTGAGTTTTCTGAGAACAAAAGAACTGTGCTTCCTACACAAACGGGCCATATCTAGTTCAACTCTGCTTAGGAAACTGACAAGAACAGTAGCTCCTCTTCAGTCCAATACACTGTACTTGCTGGGAACAGACGCGAGTGCTATTTGCAGTGTATGTGGCAATTGGAGCACAATACTGAATCTTCTTACCAGAAAACAACTCTTGCTCTTAGGACCAGAAACTGCATGGGATTCAACTCCATTTCGGACTTGGAAACAAACGCTAGCTCGCCTTACAAGAAACACACTCTGCTTTTGAGAAAAGAGCACTCTTCTACTCTACTGTGTATCGTATAGGGTCAGCAGAGTGAGCTTGCACAGAACAAAAGAAGTCTGCTTCCTACACACACAGACATATCTAGTTCAATTCAGCTTAGGAAACTGACAAGAACAGTATACCCTCTTCAGTCAAATACACTGCACATGCTGGTAACAGACACCAGTGCTATTTGCCCTGTGTATGACAATCGGAGCGCAATAGTGACTCTTCTTACCTGAAAACAACTCTTGCTCGTAGGACCAGAAACTGCATTTGATTCAATCCACTTAGGACTGGGAAACAAACGCTAGCTCGCCTTACAAGAAACATGCTCTGCTTTTAAGAATAGGGCACACATCTACTCTACTGTGTTTCCTATGGGGTCCGAACAGTGAGCTTGCTGAGAACAAAAGAACTGTGCTTCCTACACACACGGGCCATATCTAGTTCAACTCTGCTTAGGAACCTGACAAGAACAGTAGATCCTCTTCAGTCCAATACACTGTACATGCTGGTAACAGACGCCAGTGCTATTTGCCCTGTGTATGACAATGGGAGCGCAATAGTGACTTATTTTACCAGAAAACAACTCTTGCTAGTAGGACCAGAAACTGCATGTGATTCAAGTCCATTTAGGACTGGGAAACAAACGATAGCTCACCTTACAAGAAACATACTCTGCTTTTAAGAAAAGAGCACTCTTCTACTCTACTGTGTTTTCTATAGGGTCCGAACAGTGAGCTTGCTCAGAACAAAAAAACTGTGCTTCCTACACACACGGGCCATATCTAGTTCAACTCTGCTTAGGAAACTGACAAGAACAGTAGCTCCTCTTCAGTCCAATACACTGTACTCGCTAGGAACAGACGCCAGTGCTATTTGCCCTGTGTATGGCAATGGGAGCGCAATAGTGACTCTTCTTACCAGAAAACAACTCTTGCTCGTAGGACCAAAAACTGCATTTGATTCACCTCCATTTAGGACTGGGAAACAAACGCTAGCTAGCCTTACAAGAAACACACTCTGCTTATGAGAAAAGAGCACTCTTCTACTCTACTGTGTTTCCTATAGGGCCAGAACAGTGAGCTTGCTCAGAACAAAAGAACTGTGCTTCCTACACACACGGGCCATATCTAGTTCAATTCTGCTTACGAAACTGACAAGAACAGTAGCCTCTCTTCAGTCCAATACACTGTACTTGCTGGGAACAGACGCGAGTGCTATTTGCACTGTGTATGGCAAAGGGAGCGCAAAATGGACTCTCTTACCAGAAAACAAGTCTCGCTCGTAAGACCAGAAACTGCATGTGTATTTCAACTCCATTTAGGACTGGGAAACAAACGCTAGCTCGCCTTACAAGAAACACACTCTGCTTTTGAGAAAAGAACACTTCTACTCTACTGTGTTTCCTATGGTGTCCAAACAAAGAACTTGCTCAGAACAAAAGAACTGTGCTTCCTACACCCGGGCCATATCTAGTTCAACTCTGCTGAGGAAAGTGACAAGAGAAGTAGCTCCTCTTCAGTCCAATACACTGTACTTGCTGGCAACAGATGCCAGTGCTATTTGCACTGTGTATGGCAATGGGAGCGCAATAGTGACTCTTCTTACCAGAAAACAACTCTGCTTAGGAACCTGACAAGAACAGTAGATCCTCTTCAGTCCAATACACTATACTTGTTGGGAACAGACGCGAGTGCTATTTGCATTGTTTATGGCAAAGGAAGCGCAATAGTGACTCTTCTTACCAGAAAACAACTCTTGCTCGTAAGACCAGAAACTGCATGTGTATTTCAACTCCATATAGGACTGGCAAACAAATGCTAGCTCGCCTTACAAGAAACACACTCTGCTTTTGAGAAAAAAGCACTCTTCTACTCTACTGTGTTTCCTATGAGGTTCAAACAGTGAGCTTGCTCAGAACAAAAGGACTGTGCTTACTACACACACGGGCCATATCTAGTTCAACTCTGCTTAGGAAACTGACAAGAACAGTAGCTCCTCTTCAGACCAATACACTGTACTTGCCTTAAACAAACGCGAGTGCTATTTGTACTGTGTATGGCAATGGGAACGCAACAGTTACTCTTCTTACCCGAAAACAACTCTTGCTCGAAGGACCAAAACTGCATGTGATTCAACTCCATTTAGGACTGAGAAACAAATGCTAGCTCGACTTACAAGAAACACACTCTGTTTTTGAGAAAAGAGCACTTTTCTACTCTACTGTGTTTCCAATAGGGCCAGAACAGTGAGCTTGCTCAGAACAAAAGAACTGTGCTTCCTACACACACGGGCCATATCTAGTTCAATTCTCCTTAGGAAACTGACAAGAACAGTAGATCCTCTTCAGTCCAATACACTGTACTTGCTGGGAACAGACGCCAGTGCTATTTGCACTGTGTATGAATATGGGAGCGCAATAGTGACTCTTCTTACCAGAAAACAACTCTTGCTCGTAGGACCAGAAACTGCATGGGATTCAACTCCATTTAGGACTGGGAAATAAACGCTAGCTCGCCTTACAAGAAACACACTCTGCTTTTGAGAAAAGAGCACTCTTATACTCTACTGTGTTTCCTATAGTGCCAGAACATTGAGCTGCTCAGAACAAAAGAACTGTGCTTGCTACACACACGGGCCATATCTAGTTCAACTCTGCTTAGGAAACTGACAAGAACATAGCTCCTCTTCAGTCCAATACACTGTACTTGCTGGGAACAGACGCGAGTGCTATATGCACTGTGTATGACAATGGGAGCGCAATTGTGACTCTTCATACCACAAAACAACACTTGCTCATAGGACCAGACTGCTTGTGATTCAACTCCATTTAGGACTGGGAAAGAAACGCCAGCTCGCCTTACAAGAAACACACTCTGGTTTTGAGAAAAGAGCACTCTTCTACTCTACTGTGTTTCTTATGGGTTCCAAACAGAGAACTTGCTCAGAACAAAAGTACTGTCCTTCCTACACCCGGGCCATATCTAGTTCAACTCTGCTAAGGAAACTGACAAGAGAAGTAGCTCCTCTTCAGTCCAATACACTGTACCTGCTGGCAACAGATGCAAGTGCTATTTGCACTGTGTATGGCAATGGGAGCGCAATAGTGACTTTCCTTACCAGAAAGCAACTCTTGCTCGTAGGACCAAAAACAGCATGTGATTCAACTCCATTTAGGACTGGGAAACAAACGCTACCTCGCCTTACAAGTAACACACTCTGCTTTTGATGAAGGAGCACTCTTCTACTGTACGGTGTTTCCTATAGGGCCAGAACAGAGAGCTTGCTCAGAACAAAAGAACTGTGCTTCCTACATACAGGGCCATATCTAATTCAATTCTGCTTAGGAAACTGACAAGAACAATAGATCCTTTTCAGTCCAATACACTGTACATGCTGGGCACTGACGCGAGTGCTATTTGCACTGTGTATGACAATGCGAGCGCAATAGTGACTCTTCATACCAGAAAACAACTCTTGCTCATAGGACCAGTAACTGCATGTGATTCAACTCCATTTAGGACTGGGAAACAAACGCTAGCTTGCCTTACAAGAAACACACTCTGCTTTTGAGAAAAGAGCACTCTTCTACTCTATTGTGTTTCCTATGGTGTCCGAACAGTGAGCTTGCTTAGAACAAAAGAACTGTGCTTCCTACACACACGGGCCATATCTAGTTCAACTCTGCTTAGGAAACTGACAAGAACAGTAGATCCTCTTCAGTCCAATACACTGTACTTCCTGGGAACAGACGCCAGTGGTATTTGCACCATGAATGACAAAGGGAGCACAATAGTGACTCTTCTTACCAAAAACAACTCTTGCTCGTAGGACCAGAAACTGCATGTGATTCAACTCTATTTAGGACTGGCAAACAAACGCTAGCTCGCCTTACAAGAAACACACTCTGCTTTTGAGAAAAGAGCACTCTTCTACTCCACTGTGTTTCGTATATGGCCAGCACAGTGAGCTTGCACAGAACAAAAGAAGTCTGCTTCCTACACACACAGACATATCTAGTTCAATTCAGCTTAGGAAACTGACAAGAACAGTATACCCTCTTCAGTCAAATACACTGCACATGCTGGTAACAGACACCAGTGCTATTTGCCCTGTGTATGACAATGGGAGCGCAATAGTGACTCTTCTTACCAGAAAACAACTCTTGCTCGTAGGACCAGAAACTGCATTTGATTCAATCCACTTAGGACTGGGAAACAAACGCTAGCTCGCCTTACAAGAAACATGCTCTGCTTTTGAGAATAGGGCACACATCTACTCTACTGTGTTTCCTATGGGGTCCGAACAGTGAGCTTGCTGAGAACAAAAGAACTGTGCTTCCTACACACACGGGCCATATCTAGTTCAACTCTGCTTAGGAACCTGACAAGAACAGTAGATCCTCTTCAGTCCAATACACTGTACATGCTGGTAACAGACGCCAGTGCTATTTGCCCTGTGTATGACAATGGGAGCGCAATAGTGACTCTTCTTACCAGAAAACAACTCTTGCTAGTAGGACCAGAAACTGCATGTGATTCAACTCCATTTAGGACTGGGAAACAAACGCTTGCTCACCTTACAAGAAACACACTCTGCTTTTAAGAAAAGAGCACTCTTCTACTCTACTGTGTTTTCTATAGGGTCCGAACAGTGAGCTTGCTGAGAACAAAAGAACTGTGCTTCCTACACACACGGGCCATATCTAGACCAACTCTGCTTAGGAAACTGACAAAAACAGTAGCTCCTCTTCAGTCCAATACACTGTACTTGCTGGGAACAGACGCGAGGGCTATTTGCACTGTGTATGGCAAAGGGAGCACAATAGTGACTTTTCTTACCAGAAAAAACTCTTGCTCGTAGGGCCAGAAACTGCATGTGTATTTCAACCCCATTTAGGACTGGGAAACAAACGCTAGCTTGCCTTATAAGAAACACACTCTGCTTTTGAGAAAAGAGCACTCTTCTACTCTACTGTGTTTCCTCTGGGGTTCGAACAGTGAGCTTGCTCAGAACAAAAGAACTGTGCTTCCTACACACACGGGCCATATCTAGTTCAACTTTGCTTAGGAAACTGACAAGAACAGTAGCTCCTCTTCAGTCCAATACACTGTACTCGCTAGGAACAGACGCCAGTGCTATTTGCCCTGTGTATGGCAATGGGAGCGCAATAGTGACTCTTCTTACCAGAAAACAACTCTTGCTCGTAGGACCAAAAACTGCATTTGATTCACCTCCATTTAGGACTGGGAAATAAACGCTAGCTAGCCTTACAAGAAACACACTCTGCTTTTGAGAAAAGAGCACTCTTCTACTCTATTGTGTTTCCTATGGTGTCTGAACAGAGAGCTTGCAAAGAACAAAAGAACTGTGCTTCCTATATCCGGGCCATATCTACTTCAACTCTGCTTAGGAAACTGACAAGAGAAGTAGCTCCTCTTCAGTCCAATACACTGCAGTTGTTGGGAACAGACGCCAGTGCTATTTGCCATAGGTATGACAATGGGAGCGCAATAGTGACTCTTCTTACCAGAAAAAACTCTTGCTCGTAAGACCAGTAAATGCATGTGATTCAACTCTATTTAGGACTGGAAAACAAACGCTAGCTCGCCTTACAAGAAACACACTCTGCTTTTGAGAAAAGAGCACTCTTCTACTCTACTGTGTTTTCTATGGGGTCCGAACAGTGAGCTTGCTGAGAACAAAAGAACTGTGCTTTCTACACACACAGGCCATATCTATTTCAATTCTGGTTAGGAAACTGACAAGAACAGTAGCTCCTCTTCAGTCCAATACACTGTACTTGCTGGGAAGAGAAGCGAGGGCTATTTGCACTATGTATGGCAAAGGGAGCGCAATAGTGACTCTTCTTACCAGAAAACACATCTTGCTTGTAGGACCAGAAACTTCATGTGTATTTCAACTCCATTTAGGACTGGGAAACAAACGCTAGCTCGCCTTACAAGAAACACACTCTGCTTTTGAGAAAAGGGCACTCTTCTACTCTACTGTGTTTCCTATAGGGCTAGAACAGTGACCTTGCTCAGAACAAAAGAACTGTGCTTCCCACACACACGGGCCATATCTATTTCAATTCTCCTTAGGAAAATGACAAGAACAGTATCCTCTCTTCAGTCCAATACACTCTACTTGCTGGGAACAGACGCGAGTGCTATTTGCACTGTGTATGGCAAACGGAGCGCAATAGTGACTCTTCTTACCAGAAAACAACTCTTGCTCTTACGACCAGAAACTGCATGTTATTCAACTCCACTTAGGACTGGGAAACAAACGCTAGCTTGCCTTACAAGAAACACGCTCTGCTTTGAGAAAAGGTCACACTTCTACTCTACTGTGTTTCCTATAGTGTCCGAACAGTGAGCTTGCTTAGAACAAAAGAACTGTGCTTCCTACACACACAGGCCATATCTAGTTCAACTCTGCTTAGGAAACTGACAAGAACAGTAGCTCCTCTTCAGTCCAATACACTGTACTTGCTGGGAACAGACGCCAGTGGTATTTGCAACGTGAATGACAAAGGGAGCACAATAGTGACTCTCTTTACCAAAAACAACTCTTGCTCGTAGGACCAGAAACTGCATGTGATTCAACTCTATTTAGGACTGGGAAACAAACGCTAGCTCGCCTTACAAGAAACACACTCTGCTTTTGAGAAAAGAGCACTCTTCTACTTCACTGTGTTTCGTATAGGGCCAGCACAGTGAGTTTGCACAGAACAAAAGAAGTCTGCTTCCTACACACACAGACATATCTAGTTCAATTCAGATTAGGAAACTGACAAGAACAGTATACCCTCTTCAGTCAAATACACTGCACATGCTGGTAACAGACACCAGTGCTATTTGCCCTGTGTATGACAATCGGAGCGCAATAGTGACTCTTCTTACCAGAAAACAACTCTTGCTCATAGGACCAGAAACTGCATGTGATTCAACTCCATTTAGGACTGGGAAACAAATGCTAGCTCGCCTTACAAGAAACACACTCTGCTTTTGAGAAAAAAGCACTCTTCTACTCTACTGTGTTTCCTATGAGGTTCAAACAGTGAGCTTGCTCAGAACAAAAGGACTGTGCTTACTACACACACGGGCCATATCTAGTTCAACTCTGCTTAGGAAACTGACAAGAACAGTAGCTCCTCTTCAGACCAATACACTGTACTTGCGTTAAACAAACGCGAGTGCTATTTGTACTGTGTATGGCAATGGGAACGCAATAGTTACTCTTCTTACCCGAAAACAACTCTTGCTCGAAGGACCAAAACTGCATGTGATTCAACTCCATTTAGGACTGAGAAACAAATGCTAGCTCGACTTACAAGAAACACACTCTGCTTTTGAGAAAAGAGCACTTTTCTACTCTACTGTGTTTCCTATAGGGCCAGAACAGTGAGCTTGCTCAGAACAAAAGAACTGTGCTTTCTACACACACGGGCCATATCTAGTTCAATTCTCCTTAGGAAACTGACAAGAACAGTAGATCCTCTTCAGTCCAATACACTGTACTTGCTGGGAACAGACGCCAGTGCTATTTGCACTGTGTATGAATATGGGAGCGCAATAGTGACTCTTCTTACCAGAAAACAACTCTTGCTCGTAGGACCAGAAACTGCATGGGATTCAACTCCATTTAGGACTGGGAAATAAACGCTAGCTCGCCTTACAAGAAACACACTCTGCTTTTGAGAAAAGAGCACTCTTATACTCTACTGTGTTTCCTATAGTGCCAGAACATTGAGCTGCTCAGAACAAAAGAACTGTGCTTGCTACACACACGGGCCATATCTAGTTCAACTCTGCTTAGGAAACTGACAAGAACATAGCTCCTCTTCAGTCCAATACACTGTACTTGCTGGGTACAGACGCGAGTGCTATTTGCACTGTGTACAGCAATGGGAGCACAATAGTGACTCTTCTTACCAGAAAACAACTCTTGCTCATAGGACCAGTAACTGCATGTGATTCAACTCCATTTAGGACTGGGAAACAAACGCTAGCTTGCCTTACAAGAAACACACTCTGCTTTTGAGAAAAGAGCACTCTTCTACTCTATTGTGTTTCCTATGGTGTCCGAACAGTGAGCTTGCTTAGAACAAAAGAACTGTGCTTCCTACACACACGGGCCATATCTAGTTCATCTCTGCTTAGGAAACTGACAAGAACAGTAGCTCCTCTTCAGTCCAATACACTGTACTTGCTGGGAACAGACGCCAGTGGTATTTGCACCGTGAATGACAAAGGGAGCACAATAGTGACTCTTCTTACCAAAAACAACTCTTGCTCATAGGACCAGAAACTGCATGTGATTCAACTCTATTTAGGACTGGCAAACAAACGCTAGCTCGCCTTACAAGAAACACACTCTGCTTTTGAGAAAAGAGCACTCTTCTACTCCACTGTGTTTCCTATAGGGCCAGCACAGTGAGCTTGCACAGAACAAAAGAAGTCTGCTTCCTACACACACAGACATATCTAGTTCAATTCAGCTTAGGAAACTGACAAGAACAGTATACCCTCTTCAGTCAAATACACTGCACATGCTGGTAACAGACACCAGTGCTATTTGCCCTGTGTATGACAATGGGAGCGCAATAGTGACTCTTCTTACCAGAAAACAACTCTTGCTCGTAGGACCAGAAACTGCATTTGATTCAATCCACTTAGGACTGGGAAACAAACGCTAGCTCGCCTTACAAGAAACATGCTCTGCTTTTGAGAATAGGGCACACATCTACTCTACTGTGTTTCCTATGGGGTCCGAACAGTGAGCTTGCTGAGAACAAAAGAACTGTGCTTCCTTCTCACACGGGCCTTATCTAGTTCAATTCTGCTTACGAAACTGACAAGAACAGTAGCCTCTCTTCAGTCCAATACACTGTACTTGCTGGGAACAGACGCGAGTGCTATTTGCACTGTGTATGGCAAAGGGAGCGCAAAATGGACTCTTCTTACCAGAAAACAAGTCTCGCTCGTAAGACCAGAAACTGCATGTGTATTTCAACTCCATTTAGGACTGGGAAACAAACGCTAGCTCGCCTTACAAGAAACACACTCTGCTTTTGAGAAAAGAACACTCATCTACTCTACTGTGTTTCCTATGGTGTCCAAACAGAGAACTTGCTCAGAACAAAAGAACTGTGCTTCCTACACCCGGGCCATATCTAGTTCAACTCTGCTGAGGAAACTGACAAGAGAAGTAGCTCCTCTTCAGTCCAATACACTGTACTTGCTGGCAACAGATGCCAGTGCTATTTGCACTGTGTATGGAAATGGGAGCGCAATAGTGACTCTTCTTACCAGAAAACAACTCTGCTTAGGAACCTGACAAGAACAGTAGATCCTCTTCAGTCCAATACACTGTACTTGCTGGGAACAGACGCCAGTGCTATTTGCACTGTGTATGAATATGGGAGCGCAATAGTGACTCTTCTTACCAGAAAACAACTCTTGCTCGTAGGACCAGAAACTGCATGGGATTCAACTCCATTTAGGACTGGGAAATAAACGCTAGCTCGCCTTACAAGAAACACACTCTGCTTTTGAGAAAAGAGCACTCTTATACTCTACTGTGTTTCCTATAGTGCCAGAACATTGAGCTTGCTCAGAACAAAAGAACTGTGCTTCCTACACACACGGGCCATATCTAGTTCAACTCAGCTTAGGAAACTGACAAGAACATAGCTCCTCTTCAGTCCAATACACTGTAATTGCTGGGAACAGACGCGAGTGCTATTTGCACTGTGTACAGCAAAGGGAGCACAATAGTGACTCTTCTTACCAGAAAACAACTCTTGCTCATAGGACCAGAAACTGCATGTGATTCAACTCCATTTAGGACTGGGAAACAAACGCTAGCTCGCCTTACAAGAAACACACTCTGCTTTTGAGAAAAGAGCACTCTTCTACTCTATTGTGTTTCCTATGGTGTCTGAACAGAGAGCTTGCTAAGAACAAAAGAACTGTGCTTCCTATATCCGGGCCATATCTACTTCAACTCTGCTTAGGAAACTGACAAGAGAAGTAGCTCCTCTTCAGTCCAATACACTGCAGTTGTTGGGAACAGACGCCAGTGCTATTTGCCATATGTATGACAATGGGAGCGCAATAGTGACTCTTCTTACCAGAAAAAACTCTTGCTCGTAAGACCAGAAAATGCATGTGATTCAACTCTATTTAGGACTGGAAAACAAACGCTAGCTCGCCTTACAAGAAACACACTCTGCTTTTGAGAAAAGAGCACTCTTCTACTCTACTGTGTTTTCTATGGGGTTCGAACAGTGAGCTTGCTGAGAACAAAAGAACTGTGCTTTGTACACACACGGGCCATATCTAGTTCAATTCTGGTTAGGAAAGTGACAAGAACAGTAGCTCCTCTTCAGTCCAATACACTGTACTTGCTGGGAAGAGAAGCGAGGGCTATTTGCACTATGTATGGCAAAGGGAGCGCAATAGTGACTCTTCTTATCAGAAAACAACTCTTGCTCTTAGGACCAGAAACTACATGTTATTCAACTCCACATAGGACTGGGAAACAAACGCTAGCTCGCCTTACAAGAAACAAGCTCTGCTTTGAGAAAAGGTCACACTTCTACTCTACTGTGTTTCCTATAGGGTCCGAAAAGTGAGCTTGTTCAGAACAAAAGAACTGTGCTTCCTACACACACGGGCCATATCTAGTTCAACTCTGCTTAGGAAACTGACAAGAAGAGTAGATCCTCTTCAGTCCAATACACTGTACTTGCTGGGAACAGACGCCAGTGGTATTTGCACTGTGAATGACAAAGGGAGCACAATAGTGACTCTTCTTACCAAAAACAACTCTTGCTAGTAGGACCAGAAACTGCATGTGATTCATCTCTATTTAGGTCTGGGAAACAAACGCTAGCTCGCCTTACAAGAAACACACTCTGCTATTGAGAAAAGAACACTCTTCTACTCTACTGTGTTTCCTGTAGGGCCAGAACAGTGAGCTTGCTCAGAACAAAAGAACTGTGCTTCCTAGACACCGGCCATATCTAGTTCAATTCTGCATAGGAAACTGACAAGAACAGTAGCTCCTCTTCAGTCCAATACACTGTACTCGCTAGGAACAGACGCCAGTGCTATTTGCCCTGTGTATGACAATGGGAGCACAATAGTGTCTCTTCTTACCAGAAAACAACTCTTGCTCTTAGTACCAGAAACTGCATGTGATTCAACTCCATATAAGACTGGGAAAAAAACGCTAGCTCGCCTTACAAGAAAGACACTCTGCTTTAGAGAAAAGAGCACTCTTCTACTCTACTGTGTTTCCTATAGGGCCAGAACAGTGAGCTTGCTCAGAACAAAAGAACTGTACTTCCTACATACACGGGCCATATCTAGTTCAACTCTGCTTAGGAAACTGAGAAGAAAAGTAGCTCTTCTTCAGTCCAATACTCTGTACATGCTGAGAACAGACGCGAGTGCAATTTGCACTGTGTATGGCAATGAGAGCACAATAGTGACATTCCTTACCAGAAAACAACTCTTGCTCATAGGACCAAAAACTTCATGTGATTCAACTCCATTTAGAACTGGGAAATAAATGCTAGCTCACCTTACAAGAAACACACTCTGCTTTTGAGAAAAGAGCACTCTTCTATTCTACTGTGTTTCATATAGGGCCAGCACAGTGAGCTTGCACAGAACAAAAGAAGTCTGCTTCCTACACACACAGACATATCTAGTTCAATTCAGCTTAGGAAACTGACAAGAACAGTATACCCTCTTCAGTCAAATACACTGCACATGCTGGTAACAGACACCAGTGCTATTTGTACTGTGTATGACAATCGGAGCGCAATAGTGACTCTTCTTACCTGAAAACAACTCTTGCTCGTAGGAAGAGAAACTGCATTTGATTCAATCCACTTAGGACTGGGAAACAAACGCTAGCTCGCCTTACAAGAAACATGCTCTGCTTTTGAGAATAGGGCACACATCTACTCTACTGTGTTTCCTATGGGGTCCGAACAGTGAGCTTGCTGAGAACAAAAGAACTGTGCTTCCTACACACACGGGCCATATCTAGTTCAACTCTGCTTAGGAACCTGACAAGAACAGTAGATCCTCTTCAGTCCAATACACTGTACATGCTGGTAACAGACGCCAGTGCTATTTGCCCTGTGTATGACAATGGGAGCGCAATAGTGACTCTTTTTACCAGAAAACAACTCTTGCTAGTAGGACCAGAAACTGCATGTGATTCAACTCCATTTAGGACTGGGAAACAAACGCTAGCTCACCTTACAAGAAACATACTCTGCTTTTAAGAAAAGAGCACTCTTCTACTCTACTGTGTTTTCTATAGGGTCCGAACAGTGAGCTTGCTCAGAACAAAAGAACTGTGCTTTCTACACACACGGGCCATATCTAGTTCAACTCTGCTTAGGAAACTGACAAGAACAGTAGCTCCTCTTCAGTCCAATACACTGTACTCGCTAGGAACAGACGCCAGTGCTATTTGCCCTGTGTATGGCAATGGGAGCGCAATAGTGACTCTTCTTACCAGAAAACAAGTCTTGCTCATAGGACAAAAAACTGCATTTGATTCAACGCCATTTAGGACTGGGAAACAAACGGTAGCTAGCCTTACAAGAAACACTTTCTGCTTATGAGAAAAGAGCACTCTTCTACTCTACTGTGTTTCCTATAGGGCCAGAAGAGTGAGCTTGCTCAGAACAAAAGAACTGTGATTCCTACACACACGGTCCATATCTAGTTCAATTCTGCTTACGAAACTGACAAGAACAGTAGCCTCTCTTCAGTCCAATACACTGTACTTGCTGGGAACAGACGCGAGTGCTATTTGCACTGTGTATGGCAAAGGGAGCGCAAAATGGACTCTTCTTACCAGAAAACAAGTCTCGCTCGTAAGACCAGAAACTGCATGTGTATTTCAACTCCATTTAGGACTAGGAAACAAACGCTAGCTCGCCTTACAAGAAACACACTCTGCTTTTGAGAAAAGAACACTCTTCTACTCTACTGTGTTTCCTATGGTGTCCAAACAGAGAACTTGCTCAGAACAAAAGAACTGTGCTTCCTACACCCGGGCCATATCTATTTCAACTCTGCTGAGGAAACTGAAAAGAGAAGTAGCTCCTCTTCAGTCCAATACACTGTACTTGCTGGCAACAGATGCCAGTGCTATTTGCACTGTGTATGGCAATGGGAGCGCAATAGTGACTCTTCTTACCAGAAAACAACTCTGCTTAGGAACCTGACAAGAACAGTAGATCCTCTTCAGTCCAATACACTGTACTTGCTGGGAACAGACGCCAGTGCTATTTGCACTGTGTATGAATATGGGAGCGCAATAGTGACTCTTCTTACCAGAAAACAACTCTTGCTCATAGGACCAGAAACTGCATGGGATTCAACTCCATTTAGGACTGGGAAATAAACGCTAGCTCGCCTTACAAGAAACACACTCTGCTTTTGAGAAAAGAGCACTCTTCTACTCTATTGTGTTTCCTATGGTCTCTGAACAGAGAGCTTGCTAAGAACAAAAGAACTGTGCTTCCTATATCCGGGCCATATCTACTTCAACTCTGCTTAGGAAACTGACAAGAGAAGTAGCTCCTCTTCAGTCCAATACACTGCAGTTGTTGGGAACAGACGCCAGTGCTATTTGCCATATGTATGACAATGGGAGCGCAATAGTGACTCTTCTTACCAGAAAAAACTCTTGCTCGTAAGACCAGAAAATGCATGTGATTCAACTCTATTTAGGACTGGAAAACAAACGCTAGCTCGCCTTACAAGAAACACACTCTGCTTTTGAGAAAAGAGCACTCTTCTACTCTACTGTGTTTTCTATGGGGTCCGAACAGTGAGCTTGCTGAGAACAAAAGAACTGTGCTTTCTACACACACGGGCCATATCTATTTCAATTCTGGTTAGGAAACTGACAAGAACAGTAGCTCCTCTTCAGTCCAATACACTGTACTTGCTGGGAAGAGAAGCGAGGGCTATTTGCACTATGTGTGGCAAAGGGAGCGCAATAGTGACTCTTCTTACCAGAAAACAAGTCTTGCTCGTAGGACCAGAAACTGCATGTGTAGTTCAACTCCATTTAGGACTGGGAAACAAAGGATCGCTCGCCTTACAAGAAACACACTCTGCTTTTGAGAAAAGGGCACTCTTCTACTCTACTGTGTTTCCTATAGGGCCAGAACAGTGAGCTTGCTCAGAACAAAAGAACTGTACTTCCTACATACACGGGCCATATCTAGTTCAACTCTGCTTAGGAAACTGTGAAGAAAAGTAGCTCTTCTTCAGTCCAATACACTGTACATGCTGAGAACAGACGCGAGTGCAATTTGCACTGTGTATGGCAATGAGAGCACAATAGTGTCATTCCTTACCAGAAAACAACTCTTGCTCATAGGACCAAAAACTTCATGTGATTCAACTCCATTTAGAACTGGGAAATAAATGCTAGCTCACCTTACAAGAAACACACTCTGTTTTTGAGAAAAGAGCACTCTTCTACTCTACTGTGTTTCGTATAGGGGCAGCACAGTGAGCTTGCACAGAACAAAAGAAGTCTTCTTCCTACACACACAGACATATCTAGTTCAATTCAGCTTAGGAAACTGACAAGAACAGTATACCCTCTTCAGTCAAATACACTGCACATGCTGGTAACAGACACCAGTGCTATTTGCCCTGTGTATGACAATCGGAGCACAATAGTGACTCTTCTTACCAGAAAACAACTCTTGCTCGTAGGACCAGAAACTGCATTTGAGTCAATCCACTTAGGACTGGGAAACAAACGCTAGCTCGCCTTACAAGAAACATGCTCTGCTTTTGAGAATAGGGAACACATCTACTCTACTGTGTTTCCTATGGGGTCCGAACAGTGAGCTTGCTGAGAACAAAAGAACTGTGCTTCCTACACACACGGGCCATATCTAGTTCAACTCTGCTTAGGAACCTGACAAGAACAGTAGATCCTCTTCAGTCCAATACACTGTACATGCTGGTAACAGACGCCAGTGCTATTTGCCCTGTGTATGACAATGGGAGCACAATAGTGACTCTTTTTACCAGAAAACAACTCTTGCTAGTAGGACCAGAAACTGCATGTGATTCAACTCCATTTAGGACTGGGAAATTAATGCTAGCTCACCTTACAAGAAACACACTCTGCTTTTGAGAAAAGAGCACTCTTCTACTCTACTGTGTTTCGTATAGGGCCAGCACAGTGAGCTTGCACAGAACAAAAGAAGTCTGCTTCCTACACACACAGACATATCTAGTTCAATTCAGCTTAGGAAACTGACAAGAACAGTATACCCTCTTCAGTCAAATACACTGCATATGCTGGTAACAGACACCAGTGCTATTTGCCCTGTGTATGACAATCGGAGCGCAATAGTGACTCTTCTTACCAGAAAACAACTCTTGCTCGTAGGACCAGAAACTGCATGTGATTCAACTCTATTTAGGACTGGGAAACAAACGCTAGCTCACCTTACAAGCAACACACTCTGCTTTTGAGAAAAGAGCACTCTTCTACTCTACTGTGTTTCCTGTAGGGCCAGAACAGTGAGCTTGCTCAGAACAAAAGAACTGTGCTTCCTAGACACGGGCCATATCTAGTTCAATTCTGCATAGGAAACTGACAAGAACAGTAGCTCCTCTTCAGTCCAATACACTGTTCTTGCTGGGAACAGACGCTAGTGCTATTTGCACTGCATATGGCAATGGGAGCGCAATAGTGACTCTTCTTACCAGAAAACAACTCTTGCTCGTAAGACCAAAAACTGCATTTGATTCCACTCCATTTAGGACTGGGAAACAAACCCTAGCTTGCCTTACAAGAAACACACTCTGCTTTTGAGAAAAGAGCACTCTTCTACTCTACTGTGTTTCCAATGGGGTCCGAACAGTGAGCTTGCTGAGAACAAAAGAACTGTGCTTCCTACACACACGGGCCATATCTAGTTCAACTCTTCTTAGGAAACTCACAAGAACAGTAGCTCCTCTTCAGTCCAATACACTGTACTTGGGGGGAAGAGACGCGAGTGCTATTTGCACTGTGTACGGCAATAAGTGCACAATAGTGAATCTTCTTACCAGGAAACAACTCTTGCTCTTAGGACCAGAAACTGCATTTGATTCAATCCTCTTAGGACTGGGAAACAAACGCTAGCTCGCCTTACAAGAAACACGCTCTGCTTTTGAGAAAAGAGCACTCTTCTACTCTACTGTGTTTCGTATAGGGCCAGCACAGTGAGCTTGCACAGAACAAAAGAAGTCTGCTTCCTACACACACAGACATATCTAGTTCAATTCAGCTTAGGAAACTGACAAGAACAGTATACCCTCTTCAGTCAAATACACTGCACATACTGGTAACAGACACCAGTGCTATTTGCCCTGTGTATGACAATCGGAGCGCAATAGTGACTCTTCTTACCAGAAAACAACTCTTGCTCGTAGGACCAGAAACTGCAATTGATTCAATCCACTTAGGACTGGGAAACAAACGCTAGCTCGCCTTACAAGAAACATGCTCTGCTTTTGGGAATAGGACACACATCTACTCTAATGTGTTTCCTATGGGGTCCGAACAGTGAGCTTGCTGAGAACAAAAGAACTGTGCTTCCTACACACACGGGCCATATCTAGTTCAACTCTGCTTAGGAACCTGACAAGAACAGTAGATCCTCTTCAGTCCAATACACTGTACATGCTGGTAACAGACGCCAGTGCTATTTGCCCTGTGTATGACAATGGGATCGCAATAGTGACTCTTTTTACCAGAAAACAACTCTTGCTAGTAGGACCAGAAACTGCATGTGATTCAACTCCATTTAGGACTCGAAACAAACGCTAGCTACCTTACAAGAAACACACTCTGCTTTTAAGAAAAGAGCACTCTTCTACTCTACTGTGTTTTCTATAGGGTCCGAACAGTGAGCTTGCTGAGAACAAAAGAACTGTGCTTCCTACACACACGGGCAATATCTAGATCAACTCTGCTTAGGAAACTGACAAGAACAGTAGCTCCTCTTCAGTCCAATACACTGTACTTGCTGGGAACAGATGCGAGGGCTATTTGCACTGTGTATGGCAAAGGGAGCACAATAGTGACTTTTCTTACCAGAAAACAACTCTTGCTCGTAGGGCCAGAAACTGCATGTGTATTTCAACCCCATTTAGGACTGGGAAACAAACGCTAGCTTGCCTTATAAGAAACACACTCTGCTTTTGAGAAAAGAGCACTCTTCTACTCTACTGTGTTTCCTCTGGGGTTCGAACAGTGAGCTTGCTCAGAACAAAAGACCTGTGCTTCCTACACACACGGGCCATATCTAGTTCAACTCTGCTTAGGAAACTGACAAGAACATAGCTCCTCTTCAGTCCAATACACTGTACTCGCTAGGAACAGACGCCAGTGCTATTTGCCATTTGTATGACAATGGGAGCGCAATAGTGACTCTTCTTACCAGAAAAAACTCTTGCTCGTAAGACCAGTAAATGCATGTGATTCAACTCTATTTAGGACTGGAAAACAAACGCTAGCTCGCATTACAAGAAACACACTCTGCTTTTGAGAAAAGAGCACTCTTCTACTCTACTGTGTTTTCTATGGGGTCCGAACAGTGAGCTTGCTGAGAACAAAAGAACTGTGCTTTCTACACACACAGGCCATATCTATTTCAATTCTGGTTAGGAAACTGACAAGAACAGTAGCTCCTCTTCAGTCCAATACACTGTACTTGCTGGGAAGAGAAGCGAGGGCTATTTGCACTATGTATGGCAAAGGGAGCGCAATAGTGACTCTTCTTACCAGAAAACACGTCTTGCTTGTAGGACCAGAAACTTCATGTGTATTTCAACTCCATTTAGGACTGGGAAACAAACGCTAGCTCGCCTTACAAGAAACACACTCTGCTTTTGAGAAAAGGGCACTCTTCTACTCTACTGTGTTTCCTATAGTGTCCGAACAGTGAGCTTGCTTAGAACAAAAGAACTGTGCTTCCTACACACACAGGCCATATCTAGTTCAACTCTGCTTAGGAAACTGACAAGAACAGTAGCTCCTCTTCAGTCCAATACACTGTACTTGCTGGGAACAGACGCCAGTGGTATTTGCACCGTGAATGACAAAGGGAGCACAATAGTGACTCTTATTACCAAAAACAACTCTTGCTCGTAGGACCAGAAACTGCATGTGATTCAACTCTATTTAGGACTGGGAAACAAACGCTAGCTCGCCTTACAAGAAACACACTCTGCTTTTGAGAAAAGAGCACTCTTCTACTCCACTGTGTTTCGTATAGGGCCAGCACAGTGAGCTTGCACAGAACAAAAGAAGTCTGCTTCCTACACACACAGACATATCTAGTTCAATTCAGATTAGGAAACTGACAAGAACAGTATACCCTCTTCAGTCAAATACACTGCACATGCTGGTAACAGACACCAGTGCTATTTGCCCTGTGTATGACAATCGGAGCGCAATAGTGACTCTTCTTACCAGAAAACAACTCTTGCTCGTAGGACCAGAAACTGCATGTGATTCAACTCTATTTAGGACTGGGAAACAAACGCTAGCTCGCCTTACAAGAAACACACTCTGCTTTTGAGAAAAGAGCACACTTTTACACTACTGTGTTTCCTATAGGGCCAGAACAGTGAGCTTTCTCAGAACCAAAGAACTGTGCTTCCTACACACATGGGCCATATCTAGTTCAATTCTGCTTAGGAAACTGACAAGAACAGTAGCTCCTCTTCAGTCCAATACACTATACTTGTTGGGAACAGACGCGAGTGCTATTTGCATTGTTTATGGCAAAGGAAGTGCAATAGTGAGTCTTCTTACCAGATAACAACTCTTGCTCGTAAGACCAGAAACTGCATGTGTATTTCAACTCCATATAGGACTGGGAAACAAATGCTAGCTCGCCTTACAAGAAACACACTCTGCTTTTGAGAAAAAAGCACTCTTCTACTCTACTGTGTTTCCTATGAGGTTCAAACAGTGAGCTTGCTCAGAACAAAAGGACTGTGCTTACTACACACACGGGCCATATCTAGTTCAACTCTGCTTAGGAAACTGACAAGAACAGTAGCTCCTCTTCAGACCAATACACTGTACTTGCGTTAAACAAACGCGAGTGCTATTTGTACTGTGTATGACAATGGGAACGCAATAGTTACTCTTCTTACCCGAAAACAACTCTTGCTCGAAGGACCAAAACTGCATGTGATTCAACTCCATTTAGGACTGAGAAACAAATGCTAGCTCGACTTACAAGAAACACACTCTGCTTTTGAGAAAAGAGCACTTTTCTACTCTACTGTGTTTCCTATAGGGCCAGAACAGTGAGCTTGCTCAGAACAAAAGAACTGTGCTTCCTACACACACGGGCCATATCTAGTTCAATTCTCCTAAGGAAACTGACAAGAACAGTAGATCCTCTTCAGTCCAATACACTGTACTTGCTGGGAACAGACGCCAGTGCTATTTGCACTGTGTATGAATATGGGAGCGCAATAGTGACTCTTCTTACCAGAAAACAACTCTTGCTCATAGGACCAGAAACTGCATGGGATTCAACTCCATTTAGGACTGGGAAATAAACGCTAGCTCGCCTTACAAGAAACACACTCTGCTTTTGAGAAAAGAGCACTCTTCTACTCTATTGTGTTTCCTATGGTGTCTGAACAGAGAGCTTGCTAAGAACAAAAGAACTGTGCTTCCTATATCCGGGCCATATCTACTTCAACTCTGCTTAGGAAACTGACAAGAGAAGTAGCTCCTCTTCAGTCCAATACACTGCAGTTGTTGGGAACATACGCCAGTGCTATTTGCCATATGTATGACAATGGGAGCGCAATAGTGACTCTTCTTACCAGAAAAAACTCTTGCTCGTAAGACCAGTAAATGCATGTGATTCAACTCTATTTAGGACTGGAAAACAAACGCTAGATCGCCTTACAAGAAACACACTCTGCTTTTGAGAAAAGAGCACTCTTCTACTCTACTGTGTTTTCTATGGGGTCCGAACAGTGAGCTTGCTGACAACAAAAGAACTGTGCTTTCTACACACACGGGCCATATCTAGTTCAATTCTGGTTAGGAAACTGACAAGAACAGTAGCTCCTCTTCAGTCCAATACACTGAACTTGCTGGGAAGAGAAGCGAGGGCTATTTGCACTATTTATGGCAAAGGGAGCGCAATAGTGACTCTTCTTACACGAAAACAAGTCTTGCTGGTAGGACCAGAAACTGCATGTGTATTTCAACTCCATTTAGGACTGGGAAACAAACGCTAGCTCGCCTTACAAGAAACACACTCTGCTTTTGAGAAAAGGGCACTCTTCTACTCTACTGTGTTTCCTATAGGGCTAGAACAGTGACCTTGCTCAGAACAAAAGAACTGTGCTTCCCACACACACGGGCCATATCTAGTTCAATTCTCCTTAGGAAAATGACAAGAACAGTATCCTCTCTTCAGTCCAATACACTCTACTTGCTGGGAACAGACGCGAGTGCTATTTGCACTGTGTATGGCAAACGGAGCGCAATAGTGACTCTTCTTACCAGAAAACAACTCTTGCTCTTAGGACCAGAAACTGCATGTTATTCAACTCCACTTAGGACTGGGAAACAAACGCTAGCTCGCCTTACAAGAAACACGCTCTGCTTTGAGAAAAGGTCACACTTCTACTCTACTGTGTTTCCTATAGTGTCCGAACAGTGAGCTTGCTTAGAACAAAAGAACTGTGCTTCCTACACACACGGGCCATATCTAGTTCAACTCTGCTTAGGAAACTGACAAGAACAGTAGCTCCTCTTCAGTCCAATACACTGTACTTGCTGGGAACAGACGCCAGTGGTATTTGCACTGTGAATGACAAAGGGAGCACAATAGTGACTCTTCTTACCAAAAACAACTCTTGCTCGTAGGACCAGAAACTGCATGTGATTCAACTCTATTTAGGACTGGGAAACAAACGCTAGCTCGCCTTACAAGAAACACACTCTGCTTTTGAGAAAAGAGCACTCTTCTACTCCACTGTGTTTCGTATAGGGCCAGCACAGTGAGCTTGCACAGAACAAAAGAAGTCTGCTTCCTACACACACAGACATATCTAGTTCAATTCAGATTAGGAAACTGACAAGAACAGTATACCCTCTTCAGTCAAATACACTGCACATGCTGGTAACAGACACCAGTGCTATTTGCCCTGTGTATGACAATCGGAGCGCAATAGTGACTCTTCTTACCAGAAAACAACTCTTGCTCATAGGACCAGAAACTGCATGTGATTCAACTCCATTTAGGACTGGGAAACAAACGCTAGCTCGCCTTACAAGAAACATGCTCTGCTTTTGAGAAAAGAGCACTCTTTTACACTACTGTGTTTCCTATAGGGCCAGAACAGTGAGCTTTCTCAGAACCAAAGAACTGTGCTTCCTACACACATGGGCCATATCTAGTTCAATTCTGCTTAGGAAACTGACAAGAACAGTAGCTCCTCTGCAGTCCAATACACTACACTTGTTGGGAACAGACGCGAGGGCTATTTGCACTGTGTATGGCAATGGGAGCACAATAGTGACTCTTCTTACCAGAAAACAACTCTTGCTCGTAGGACCAGAAACTGCATGTGATTCAACTCTATTTAGGACTGGGAAACAAACGCTAGCTCGCCTTACAAGAAACACACTCTGCTTTTGAGAAAAGAGCACACTTTTACACTACTGTGTTTCCTATAGGGCCAGAACAGTGAGCTTTCTCAGAACCAAAGAACTGTGCTTCCTACACACATGGGCCATATCTAGTTCAATTCTGCTTAGGAAACTGACAAGAACAGTAGCTCCTCTTCAGTCCAATACACTATACTTGTTGGGAACAGACGCGAGTGCTATTTGCATTGTTTATGGCAAAGGAAGTGCAATAGTGACTCTTCTTACCAGATAACAACTCTTGCTCGTAAGACCAGAAACTGCATGTGTATTTCAACTCCATATAGGACTGGGAAACAAATGCTAGCTCGCCTTACAAGAAACACACTCTGCTTTTGAGAAAAAAGCACTCTTCTACTCTACTGTGTTTCCTATGAGGTTCAAACAGTGAGCTTGCTCAGAACAAAAGGACTGTGCTTACTACACACACGGGCCATATCTAGTTCAACTCTGCTTAGGAAACTGACAAGAACAGTAGCTCCTCTTCAGACCAATACACTGTACTTGCGTTAAACAAACGCGAGTGCTATTTGTACTGTGTATGACAATGGGAACGCAATAGTTACTCTTCTTACCCGAAAACAACTCTTGCTCGAAGGACCAAAACTGCATGTGATTCAACTCCATTTAGGACTGAGAAACATATGCTAGCTCGACTTACAAGAAACACACTCTGCTTTTGAGAAAAGAGCACTTTTCTACTCTACTGTGTTTCCTATAGGGCCAGAACAGTGAGCTTGCTCAGAACAAAAGAACTGTGCTTCCTACACACACGGGCCATATCTAGTTCAATTCTCCTAAGGAAACTGACAAGAACAGTAGATCCTCTTCAGTCCAATACACTGTACTTGCTGGGAACAGACGCCAGTGCTATTTGCACTGTGTATGAATATGGGAGCGCAATAGTGACTCTTCTTACCAGAAAACAACTCTTGCTCATAGGACCAGAAACTGCATGGGATTCAACTCCATTTAGGACTGGGAAATAAACGCTAGCTCGCCTTACAAGAAACACACTCTGCTTTTGAGAAAAGAGCACTCTTCTACTCTATTGTGTTTCCTATGGTGTCTGAACAGAGAGCTTGCTAAGAACAAAAGAACTGTGCTTCCTATATCCGGGCCATATCTACTTCAACTCTGCTTAGGAAACTGACAAGAGAAGTAGCTCCTCTTCAGTCCAATACACTGCAGTTGTTGGGAACATACGCCAGTGCTATTTGCCATATGTATGACAATGGGAGCGCAATAGTGACTCTTCTTACCAGAAAAAACTCTTGCTCGTAAGACCAGTAAATGCATGTGATTCAACTCTATTTAGGACTGGAAAACAAACGCTAGCTCGCCTTACAAGAAACACACTCTGCTTTTGAGAAAAGAGCACTCTTCTACTCTACTGTGTTTTCTATGGGGTCCGAACAGTGAGCTTGCTGACAACAAAAGAACTGTGCTTTCTACACACACGGGCCATATCTAGTTCAATTCTGGTTAGGAAACTGACAAGAACAGTAGCTCCTCTTCAGTCCAATACACTGAACTTGCTGGGAAGAGAAGCGAGGGCTATTTGCACTATTTATGGCAAAGGGAGCGCAATAGTGACTCTTCTTACACGAAAACAAGTCTTGCTGGTAGGACCAGAAACTGCATGTGTATTTCAACTCCATTTAGGACTGGGAAACAAACGCTAGCTCGCCTTACAAGAAACACACTCTGCTTTTGAGAAAAGGGCACTCTTCTACTCTACTGTGTTTCCTATAGGGCTAGAACAGTGACCTTGCTCAGAACAAAAGAACTGTGCTTCCCACACACACGGGCCATATCTAGTTCAATTCTCCTTAGGAAAATGACAAGAACAGTATCCTCTCTTCAGTCCAATACACTCTACTTGCTGGGAACAGACGCGAGTGCTATTTGCACTGTGTATGGCAAACGGAGCGCAATAGTGACTCTTCTTACCAGAAAACAACTCTTGCTCTTAGGACCAGAAACTGCATGTTATTCAACTCCACTTAGGACTGGGAAACAAACGCTAGCTCGCCTTACAAGAAACACGCTCTGCTTTGAGAAAAGGTCACACTTCTACTCTACTGTGTTTCCTATAGTGTCCGAACAGTGAGCTTGCTTAGAACAAAAGAACTGTGCTTCCTACACACACGGGCCATATCTAGTTCAACTCTGCTTAGGAAACTGACAAGAACAGTAGCTCCTCTTCAGTCCAATACACTGTACTTGCTGGGAACAGACGCCAGTGGTATTTGCACTGTGAATGACAAAGGGAGCACAATAGTGACTCTTCTTACCAAAAACAACTCTTGCTCGTAGGACCAGAAACTGCATGTGATTCAACTCTATTTAGGACTGGGAAACAAACGCTAGCTCGCCTTACAAGAAACACACTCTGCTTTTGAGAAAAGAGCACTCTTCTACTCCACTGTGTTTCGTATAGGGCCAGCACAGTGAGCTTGCACAGAACAAAAGAAGTCTGCTTCCTACACACACAGACATATCTAGTTCAATTCAGATTAGGAAACTGACAAGAACAGTATACCCTCTTCAGTCAAATACACTGCACATGCTGGTAACAGACACCAGTGCTATTTGCCCTGTGTATGACAATCGGAGCGCAATAGTGACTCTTCTTACCAGAAAACAACTCTTGCTCATAGGACCAGAAACTGCATGTGATTCAACTCCATTTAGGACTGGGAAACAAACGCTAGCTCGCCTTACAAGAAACATGCTCTGCTTTTGAGAAAAGAGCACTCTTTTACACTACTGTGTTTCCTATAGGGCCAGAACAGTGAGCTTTCTCAGAACCAAAGAACTGTGCTTCCTACACACATGGGCCATATCTAGTTCAATTCTGCTTAGGAAACTGACAAGAACAGTAGCTCCTCTGCAGTCCAATACACTACACTTGTTGGGAACAGACGCGAGGGCTATTTGCACTGTGTATGGCAATGGGAGCACAATAGTGACTCTTCTTACCAAAAACAACTCTTGCTCGTAGGACCAGAAACTGCATGTGATTCATCTCCATATAGGACTGGGAAAAAAACACTAGCTCGCCTTACAAGAAAGACACTCTGCTTTAGAGAAAAGAGCACTCTTCTACTCTACTGTGTTTCCTATAGAGCCAGAACAGTGAGCTTGCTCAGAACAAAAGAACTGTACTTCCTACATACATGGGCCATATCTAGTTCAACTCTGCTTAGGAAACTGAGAAGAAAAGTAGCTGTTCTTCAGTCCAATACACTGTACATGCTGAGAACAGACGCGAGTGCAATTTGCACTGTGTATGGCAATGAGAGCACAATAGTGACATTCCTTACCAGAAAACAACTCTTGCTCATAGGACCAAAAACTTCATGTGATTCAACTCCATTTAGAACTGGGAAATAAATGCTAGCTCACCTTACAAGAAACACACTCTGCTTTTGAGAAAAGAGCACTCTTCTACTCTACTGTGTTTCGTATAGGGCCAGCACAGTGAGCTTGCACAGAACAAAAGAAGTCTGCTTCCTACACACACAGACATATCTAGTTCAATTCAGCTTAGGAAACTGACAAGAACAGTATACCCTCTTCAGTCAAATACACTGCACATGCTGGTAACAGACACCAGTGCTATTTGCCCTGTGTATGACAATCGGAGCGCAATAGTGACTCTTCTTACCAGAAAACAACTCTTGCTCGTAGGACCAGAAACTGCATGTGATTCAACTCTATTTAGGACTGGGAAACAAACGCTAGCTCACCTTACAAGAAACACACTCTGCTTTTGAGAAAAGAGCACTCTTCTACTCTACTGTGTTTCCTGTAGGGCCAGAACAGTGAGCTTGCTCAGAACAAAAGAACTGTGCTTCCTAGACACGGGCCATATCTAGTTCAATTCTGCATAGGAAACTGACAAGAACAGTAGCTCCTCTTCAGTCCAATACACTGTTCTTGCTGGGAACAGACGCTAGTGCTATTTGCACTGCATATGGCAATGGGAGCACAATAGTGACTCTTCTTACCAGAAAACAACTCTTGCTCGTAAGACCAAAAACTGCATTTGATTCCACTCCATTTAGGACTGGGAAACAAACCCTAGCTTGCCTTACAAGAAACACACTCTGCTTTTGAGAAAAGAGCACTCTTCTACTCTACTGTGTTTCCAATGGGGTCCGAACAGTGAGCTTGCTGAGAACAAAAGAACTGTGCTTCCTACACACACGGGCCATATCTAGTTCAACTCTTCTTAGGAAACTCACAAGAACAGTAGCTCCTCTTCAGTCCAATACACTGTACTTGGGGGGAAGAGACGCGAGTGCTATTTGCACTGTGTACGGCAATAAGTGCACAATAGTGAATCTTCTTACCAGGAAACAACTCTTGCTCTTAGGACCAGAAACTGCATTTGATTCAATCCTCTTAGGACTGGGAAACAAACGCTAGCTCGCCTTACAAGAAACACACTCTGCTTTTGAGAAAAGAGCACTCTTCTACTCTACTGTGTTTCGTATAGGGCCAGCACAGTGAGCTTGCACAGAACAAAAGAAGTCTGCTTCCTACACACACAGACATATCTAGTTCAATTCAGCTTAGGAAACTGACAAGAACAGTATACCCTCTTCAGTCAAATACACTGCACATACTGGTAACAGACACCAGTGCTATTTGCCCTGTGTATGACAATCGGAGCGCAATAGTGACTCTTCTTACCAGAAAACAACTCTTGCTCGTAGGACCAGAAACTGCAATTGATTCAATCCACTTAGGACTGGGAAACAAACGCTAGCTCGCCTTACAAGAAACATGCTCTGCTTTTGGGAATAGGACACACATCTACTCTAATGTGTTTCCTATGGGGTCCGAACAGTGAGCTTGCTGAGAACAAAAGAACTGTGCTTCCTACACACACGGGCCATATCTAGTTCAACTCTGCTTAGGAACCTGACAAGAACAGTAGATCCTCTTCAGTCCAATACACTGTACATGCTGGTAACAGACGCCAGTGCTATTTGCCCTGTGTATGACAATGGGATCGCAATAGTGACTCTTTTTACCAGAAAACAACTCTTGCTAGTAGGACCAGAAACTGCATGTGATTCAACTCCATTTAGGACTCGAAACAAACGCTAGCTACCTTACAAGAAACACACTCTGCTTTTAAGAAAAGAGCACTCTTCTACTCTACTGTGTTTTCTATAGGGTCCGAACAGTGAGCTTGCTGAGAACAAAAGAACTGTGCTTCCTACACACACGGGCAATATCTAGATCAACTCTGCTTAGGAAACTGACAAGAACAGTAGCTCCTCTTCAGTCCAATACACTGTACTTGCTGGGAACAGATGCGAGGGCTATTTGCACTGTGTATGGCAAAGGGAGCACAATAGTGACTTTTCTTACCAGAAAACAACTCTTGCTCGTAGGGCCAGAAACTGCATGTGTATTTCAACCCCATTTAGGACTGGGAAACAAACGCTAGCTTGCCTTATAAGAAACACACTCTGCTTTTGAGAAAAGAGCACTCTTCTACTCTACTGTGTTTCCTCTGGGGTTCGAACAGTGAGCTTGCTCAGAACAAAAGACCTGTGCTTCCTACACACACGGGCCATATCTAGTTCAACTCTGCTTAGGAAACTGACAAGAACATAGCTCCTCTTCAGTCCAATACACTGTACTCGCTAGGAACAGACGCCAGTGCTATTTGCCATTTGTATGACAATGGGAGCGCAATAGTGACTCTTCTTACCAGAAAAAACTCTTGCTCGTAAGACCAGTAAATGCATGTGATTCAACTCTATTTAGGACTGGAAAACAAACGCTAGCTCGCATTACAAGAAACACACTCTGCTTTTGAGAAAAGAGCACTCTTCTACTCTACTGTGTTTTCTATGGGGTCCGAACAGTGAGCTTGCTGAGAACAAAAGAACTGTGCTTTCTACACACACAGGCCATATCTATTTCAATTCTGGTTAGGAAACTGACAAGAACAGTAGCTCCTCTTCAGTCCAATACACTGTACTTGCTGGGAAGAGAAGCGAGGGCTATTTGCACTATGTATGGCAAAGGGAGCGCAATAGTGACTCTTCTTACCAGAAAACACGTCTTGCTTGTAGGACCAGAAACTTCATGTGTATTTCAACTCCATTTAGGACTGGGAAACAAACGCTAGCTCGCCTTACAAGAAACACACTCTGCTTTTGAGAAAAGGGCACTCTTCTACTCTACTGTGTTTCCTATAGTGTCCGAACAGTGAGCTTGCTTAGAACAAAAGAACTGTGCTTCCTACACACACAGGCCATATCTAGTTCAACTCTGCTTAGGAAACTGACAAGAACAGTAGCTCCTCTTCAGTCCAATACACTGTACTTGCTGGGAACAGACGCCAGTGGTATTTGCACCGTGAATGACAAAGGGAGCACAATAGTGACTCTTATTACCAAAAACAACTCTTGCTCGTAGGACCAGAAACTGCATGTGATTCAACTCTATTTAGGACTGGGAAACAAACGCTAGCTCGCCTTACAAGAAACACACTCTGCTTTTGAGAAAAGAGCACTCTTCTACTCCACTGTGTTTCGTATAGGGCCAGCACAGTGAGCTTGCACAGAACAAAAGAAGTCTGCTTCCTACACACACAGACATATCTAGTTCAATTCAGATTAGGAAACTGACAAGAACAGTATACCCTCTTCAGTCAAATACACTGCACATGCTGGTAACAGACACCAGTGCTATTTGCCCTGTGTATGACAATCGGAGCGCAATAGTGACTCTTCTTACCAGAAAACAACTCTTGCTCGTAGGACCAGAAACTGCATGTGATTCAACTCTATTTAGGACTGGGAAACAAACGCTAGCTCGCCTTACAAGAAACACACTCTGCTTTTGAGAAAAGAGCACACTTTTACACTACTGTGTTTCCTATAGGGCCAGAACAGTGAGCTTTCTCAGAACCAAAGAACTGTGCTTCCTACACACATGGGCCATATCTAGTTCAATTCTGCTTAGGAAACTGACAAGAACAGTAGCTCCTCTTCAGTCCAATACACTATACTTGTTGGGAACAGACGCGAGTGCTATTTGCATTGTTTATGGCAAAGGAAGTGCAATAGTGAGTCTTCTTACCAGATAACAACTCTTGCTCGTAAGACCAGAAACTGCATGTGTATTTCAACTCCATATAGGACTGGGAAACAAATGCTAGCTCGCCTTACAAGAAACACACTCTGCTTTTGAGAAAAAAGCACTCTTCTACTCTACTGTGTTTCCTATGAGGTTCAAACAGTGAGCTTGCTCAGAACAAAAGGACTGTGCTTACTACACACACGGGCCATATCTAGTTCAACTCTGCTTAGGAAACTGACAAGAACAGTAGCTCCTCTTCAGACCAATACACTGTACTTGCGTTAAACAAACGCGAGTGCTATTTGTACTGTGTATGACAATGGGAACGCAATAGTTACTCTTCTTACCCGAAAACAACTCTTGCTCGAAGGACCAAAACTGCATGTGATTCAACTCCATTTAGGACTGAGAAACAAATGCTAGCTCGACTTACAAGAAACACACTCTGCTTTTGAGAAAAGAGCACTTTTCTACTCTACTGTGTTTCCTATAGGGCCAGAACAGTGAGCTTGCTCAGAACAAAAGAACTGTGCTTCCTACACACACGGGCCATATCTAGTTCAATTCTCCTTAGGAAACTGACAAGAACAGTAGATCCTCTTCAGTCCAATACACTGTACTTGCTGGGAACAGACGCCAGTGCTATTTGCACTGTGTATGAATATGGGAGCGCAATAGTGACTCTTCTTACCAGAAAACAACTCTTGCTCATAGGACCAGAAACTGCATGGGATTCAACTCCATTTAGGACTGGGAAATAAACGCTAGCTCGCCTTACAAGAAACACACTCTGCTTTTGAGAAAAGAGCACTCTTCTACTCTATTGTGTTTCCTATGGTGTCTGAACAGAGAGCTTGCTAAGAACAAAAGAACTGTGCTTCCTATATCCGGGCCATATCTACTTCAACTCTGCTTAGGAAACTGACAAGAGAAGTAGCTCCTCTTCAGTCCAATACACTGCAGTTGTTGGGAACATACGCCAGTGCTATTTGCCATATGTATGACAAGGGGAGCGCAATAGTGACTCTTCTTACCAGAAAAAACTCTTGATCGTAAGACCAGTAAATGCATGTGATTCAACTCTATTTAGGACTGGAAAACAAACGCTAGCTCGCCTTACAAGAAACACACTCTGCTTTTGAGAAAAGAGCACTCTTCTACTCTACTGTGTTTTCTATGGGGTCCGAACAGTGAGCTTGCTGACAACAAAAGAACTGTGCTTTCTACACACACGGGCCATATCTAGTTCAATTCTGGTTAGGAAACTGACAAGAACAGTAGCTCCTCTTCAGTCCAATACACTGAACTTGCTGGGAAGAGAAGCGAGGGCTATTTGCACTATTTATGGCAAAGGGAGCGCAATAGTGACTCTTCTTACACGAAAACAAGTCTTGCTGGTAGGACCAGAAACTGCATGTGTATTTCAACTCCATTTAGGACTGGGAAACAAACGCTAGCTCGCCTTACAAGAAACACACTCTGCTTTTGAGAAAAGGGCACTCTTCTACTCTACTGTGTTTCCTATAGGGCTAGAACAGTGACCTTGCTCAGAACAAAAGAACTGTGCTTCCCACACACACGGGCCATATCTAGTTCAATTCTCCTTAGGAAAATGACAAGAACAGTATCCTCTCTTCAGTCCAATACACTCTACTTGCTGGGAACAGACGCGAGTGCTATTTGCACTGTGTATGGCAAACGGAGCGCAATAGTGACTCTTCTTACCAGAAAACAACTCTTGCTCTTAGGACCAGAAACTGCATGTTATTCAACTCCACTTAGGACTGGGAAACAAACGCTAGCTCGCCTTACAAGAAACACGCTCTGCTTTGAGAAAAGGTCACACTTCTACTCTACTGTGTTTCCTATAGTGTCCGAACAGTGAGCTTGCTTAGAACAAAAGAACTGTGCTTCCTACACAAGGGCCATATCTAGTTCAACTCTGCTTAGGAAACTGACAAGAACAGTAGCTCCTCTTCAGTCCAATACACTGTACTTGCTGGGAACAGACGCCAGTGGTATTTGCACTGTGAATGACAAAGGGAGCACAATAGTGACTCTTCTTACCAAAAACAACTCTTGCTCGTAGGACCAGAAACTGCATGTGATTCAACTCTATTTAGGACTGGGAAACAAACGCTAGCTCGCCTTACAAGAAACACACTCTGCTTTTGAGAAAAGAGCACTCTTCTACTCCACTGTGTTTCGTATAGGGCCAGCACAGTGAGCTTGCACAGAACAAAAGAAGTCTGCTTCCTACACACACAGACATATCTAGTTCAATTCAGATTAGGAAACTGACAAGAACAGTATACCCTCTTCAGTCAAATACACTGCACATGCTGGTAACAGACACCAGTGCTATTTGCCCTGTGTATGACAATCGGAGCGCAATAGTGACTCTTCTTACCAGAAAACAACTCTTGCTCATAGGACCAGAAACTGCATGTGATTCAACTCCATTTAGGACTGGGAAACAAACGCTAGCTCGCCTTACAAGAAACATGCTCTGCTTTTGAGAAAAGAGCACTCTTTTACACTACTGTGTTTCCTATAGGGCCAGAACAGTGAGCTTTCTCAGAACCAAAGAACTGTGCTTCCTACACACATGGGCCATATCTAGTTCAATTCTGCTTAGGAAACTGACAAGAACAGTAGCTCCTCTTCAGTCCAATACACTACACTTGTTGGGAACAGACGCGAGTGCTATTTGCATTGTGTATGGCAAAGGAAGCACAATAGTGACTCTTCTTACCAGAAAACAACTCTTGCTCGTAAGACCAGAAACTGCATGTGTATTTCAACTCCATTTAGGACTGGGAAACAAATGCTAGCTCGCCTTACAAGAAACACACTCTGCTTTTGAGAAAAAAGCACTCTTCTACTCTACTGTGTTTCCTATGAGGTTCAAACAGTGAGCTTGCTCAGAACAAAAGGACTGTGCTTACTACACACACGGGCCATATCTAGTTCAACTCTGCTTAGGAAACTGACAAGAACAGTAGCTCCTCTTCAGACCAATACACTGTACTTGCATTAAACAAACGCGAGTGCTATTTGTACTGTGTATGGCAATGGGAACGCAATAGTTACTCTTCTTACCCGAAAACAACTCTTGCTCGAAGGACCAAAACTGCATGTGATTCAACTCCATTTAGGACTGAGAAACAAATGCTAGCTCGACTTACAAGAAACACACTCTGCTTTTGAGAAAAGAGCACTTTTCTACTCTACTGTGTTTCCTATAGGGCCAGAACAGTGAGCTTGCTCAGAACAAAAGAACTGTGCTTCCTACACACACGGGCCATATCTAGTTCAATTCTCCTTAGGAAACTGACAAGAACAGTAGATCCTCTTCAGTCCAATACACTGTACTTGCTGGGAACAGACGCCAGTGCTATTTGCACTGTGTATGAATATGGGAGCGCAATAGTGACTCTTCTTACCAGAAAACAACTCTTGCTCGTAGGACCAGAAACTGCATGGGATTCAACTCCATTTAGGACTGGGAAATAAACGCTAGCTCGCCTTACGAGAAACACACTCTGCTTTTGAGAAAAGAGCACTCTTATACTCTACTGTGTTTCCTATAGTGCCAGAACATTGAGCTGCTCAGAACAAAAGAACTGTGCTTGCTACACACACGGGCCATATCTAGTTCAACTCTGCTTAGGAAACTGACAAGAACATAGCTCCTCTTCAGTCCAATACACTGTACTTGCTGGGTACAGACGCGAGTGCTATTTGCACTGTGTACAGCAATGGGAGCACAATAGTGACTCTTCTTACCAGAAAACAACTCTTGCTCATAGGACCAGTAACTGCAAGTGATTCAACTCCATTTAGGACTGGGAAAAAAACGCTAGCTTGCCTTACAAGAAACACACTCTGCTTTTGAGAAAAGAGCACTCTTCTACTCTATTGTGTTTCCTATGGTGTCTGAACAGAGAGCTTGCTAAGAACAAAAGAACTCTGCTTCCTATATCCGGGCCATATCTACTTCAACTCTGCTTAGGAAACTGACAAGAGAAGTAGCTCCTCTTCAGTCCAATACACTGCAGTTGTTGGGAACAGACGCCAGAGCTATTTGCCATATGTATGTCAATGGGAGCGCAATAGTGACTCTTCTTACCAGAAAAAACTCTTGCTCGTAAGACCAGAAAATGCATGTGATTCAACTCTATTTAGGACTGGAAAACAAACGCTAGCTCGCCTTACAAGAAACACACTCTGCTTTTGAGAAAAGAGCACTCTTCTACTCTACTGTGTTTTCTATGGGGTTCGAACAGTGAGCTTGCTGAGAACAAAAGAACTGTGCTTTGTATACACACGGGCCATATCTATTTCAATTCTGGTTAGGAAACTGACAAGAACAGTAGCTCCTCTTCAGTCCAATACACTGTACTTGCTGGGAAGAGAAGCGAGGGCTATTTGCACTATGTATGGCAAAGGGAGCGCAATAGTGACTCTTCTTACCAGAAAACAACTCTTGCTCTTAGGACCAGAAACTGCATGTTATTCAACTCCACATAGGACTGGGAAACAAACGCTAGCTTGCCTTACAAGAAACAAGCTCTGCTTTGAGAAAAGGTCACACTTCTACTCTACTGTGTTTCCTATAGGGTCCGAAAAGTGAGCTTGCTCAGAACAAAAGAACTGTGCTTCCTACACACACGGGCCATATCTAGTTCAACTCTGCTTAGGAAACTGACAAGAAGAGTAGATCCTCTTCAGTCCAATACACTGTACTTGCTGGGAACAGACGCCAGTGGTATTTGCACTGTGAATGACAAAGGGAGCACAATAGTGACTCTTCTTACCAAAAACAACTCTTGTTAGTAGGACCAGAAACTGCATGTGATTCATCTCTATTTAGGACTGGGAAACAAACGCTAGCTTGCCTTACAAGAAACACACTCTGCTTTTGAGAAAAGAGCACTCTTCTACTCTACTGTGTTTCCTGTAGGGCCAGAACAGTGAGCTTGCTCAGAACAAAAGAACTGTGCTTCCTAGACACGGGCCATATCTAGTTCAATTCTGCATAGGAAACTGACAAGAACAGTAGCTCCTCTTCAGTCCAATACACTGTACTCGCTAGGAACAGACGCCAGTGCTATTTGCCCTGTGTATGACAATGGGAGCGCAATAGTGACTCTTCTTACCAGAAAACAACTCTTGCTCTTAGTACCAGAAACTGCATGTGATTCAACTCCATATAGGACTGGGAAAAAAACGCTAGCTCGCCTTACAAGAAAGACACTCTGCTTTAGAGAAAAGAGCACTCTTCTACTCTACTGTGTTTCCTATAGGGCCAGAACAGTGAGCTTGCTCAGAACAAAAGAACTGTACTTCCTACATACACGGGCCATATCTAGTTCTACTCTGCTTAGGAAACTGAGAAGAAAAGTAGCTCTTCTTCAGTCCAATACTCTGTACATGCTGAGAACAGACGCGAGTGCAATTTGCACTGTGTATGGCAATGAGAGCACAATAGTGACATTCCTTACCAGAAAACAACTCTTGCTCATAGGACCAAAAACTTCATGTGATTCAACTCCATTTAGAACTGGGAAATAAATGCTAGCTCACCTTACAAGAAACACACTCTGCTTTTGAGAAAAGAGCACTCTTCTACTCTACTGTGTTTCGTATAGGGCCAGCACAGTGAGCTTGCACAGAACAAAAGAAGTCTGCTTCCTACACACACAGACATATCTAGTTCAATTCAGCTTAGGAAACTGACAAGAACACTATACCCTCTTCAGTCAAATACACTGCACATGCTGGTAACAGACACCAGTGCTATTTGCCCTGTGTATGACAATCAGAGCGCAATAGTGACTCTTCTTACCAGAAAACAACTCTTGCTCGTAGGAAGAGAAACTGCATTTGATTCAATCCACTTAGGACTGGGAAACAAACGCTAGCTCGCCTTACAAGAAACACGCTCTGCTTTTGAGAATAGAACACTCTTCTGCTCTACAGTGTTTCCTATAGGGCGAGAACAGTGAGCTTGCTCAGAACAAAAGAACTGTGCTTCCTACACACACGGGCCATATCTAGTTCAACTCTGCTTAGGAAACTGACAAGAACAGTAGCTCCTCTTCAGTCCAATACACTGTACTCGCTAGGAACAGACGCCAGTGCTATTTGCCCTGTGTATGGCAATGGGAGTGTAATAGTGACTCTTCTTACCAGAAAACAAGTCTTGCTCGTAGGACAAAAAACTGCATTTGATTCAACTCCATTTAGGACTGGGAAACAAACGCTAGCTAGACTTACAAGAAACACACTCTGCTTATGAGAAAAGAGCACTCTTCTACTCTACTGTGTTTCCTATAGGGCCAGAACAGTGAGCTTGCTCAGAACAAAAGAACTGTGATTCCTACACACACGGGCCATATCTAGTTCAATTCTGCTTACGAAACTGACAAGAACAGTAGCCTCTCTTCAGTCCAATACACTGTACTTGCTGGGAACAGACGCGAGTGCTATTTGTACTGTGTATGGCAAAGGGAGCGCAAAATGGACTCTTCTTACCAGAAAACAAGTCTCGCTCGTAAGACCAGAAACTGCATGTGTATTTCAACTCCATTTAGGACTAGGAAACAAACGCTAGCTCGCCTTACAAGAAACACACTCTGCTTTTGAGAAAAGAACACTCTTCTACTCTACTGTGTTTCCTATGGTGTCCAAACAGAGAACTTGCTCAGAACAAAAGAACTGTGCTTCCTACACCCGGGCCATATCTATTTCAACTCTGCTGAGGAAACTGACAAGAGAAGTAGCTCCTCTTCAGTCCAATACACTGTACTTGCTGGCAACAGATGCCAGTGCTATTTGCACTGTGTATGGCAATGGGAGCGCAATAGTGACTCTTCTTACCAGAAAACAACTCTGCTTAGGAACCTGACAAGAACAGTAGATCCTCTTCAGTCCAATACACTGTACTTGCTGGGAACAGACGCCAGTGCTATTTGCACTGTGTATGAATATGGGAGCGCAATAGTGACTCTTCTTACCAGAAAACAACTCTTGCTCATAGGACCAGAAACTGCATGGGATTCAACTCCATTTAGGACTGGGAAATAAACGCTAGCTCGCCTTACAAGAAACACACTCTGCTTTTGAGAAAAGAGCACTCTTCTACTCTATTGTGTTTCCTATGGTGTCTGAACAGAGAGCTTGCTAAGAACAAAAGAACTGTGCTTCCTATATCCGGGCCATATCTACTTCAACTCTGCTTAGGAAACTGACAAGAGAAGTAGCTCCTCTTCAGTCCAATACACTGCAGTTGTTGGGAACAGACGCCAGTGTTATTTGCCATATGTATGACAATGGGAGCGCAATAGTGACTCTTCTTACCAGAAAAAACTCTTGCTCGTAAGACCAGAAAATGCATGTGATTCAACTCTATTTAGGACTGGAAAACAAACGCTAGCTCGCCTTACAAGAAACACACTCTGCTTTTGAGAAAAGAGCACTCTTCTACTCTACTGTGTTTTCTATGGGGTCCGAACAGTGAGCTTGCTGAGAACAAAAGAACTGTGCTTTCTACACACACGGGCCATATCTATTTCAATTCTGGTTAGGAAACTGACAAGAACAGTAGCTCCTCTTCAGTCCAATACACTGTACTTTCTGGGAAGAGAAGCGAGGGCTATTTGCACTATGTGTGGCAAAGGGAGCGCAATAGTGACTCTTCTTACCAGAAAACAAGTCTTGCTCGTAGGACCAGAAACTGCATGTGTAGTTCAACTCCATTTAGGACTGGGAAACAAACGCTAGCTCGCCTTACAAGAAACACACTCTGCTTTTGAGAAAAGGGCACTCTTCTACTCTACTGTGTTTCCTTTAGGGCCAGAACAGTGAGCTTGCTCAGAACAAAGAACTGTACTTCCTACATACACGGGCCATATCTAGTTCAATTCTGCATAGGAAACTGACAAGAACAGTAGCTCCTCTTCAGTCCAATACACTGTACTCGCTAGGAACAGACGCCAGTGCTATTTGCCCTGTGTATGACAATGGGAGCGCAATAGTGACTCTTCTTACCAGAAAACAACTCTTGCTCTTAGTACCAGAAACTGCATGTGATTCAACTCCATATAGGACTGGGAAAAAAACGCTAGCTCGCCTTACAAGAAAGACACTCTGCTTTAGAGAAAAGAGCACTCTTCTACTCTACTGTGTTTCCTATAGGGCCAGAACAGTGAGCTTGCTCAGAACAAAAGAACTGTACTTCCTACATACACGGGCCATATCTAGTTCTACTCTGCTTAGGAAACTGAGAAGAAAAGTAGCTCTTCTTCAGTCCAATACTCTGTACATGCTGAGAACAGACGCGAGTGCAATTTGCACTGTGTATGGCAATGAGAGCACAATAGTGACATTCCTTACCAGAAAACAACTCTTGCTCATAGGACCAAAAACTTCATGTGATTCAACTCCATTTAGAACTGGGAAATAAATGCTAGCTCACCTTACAAGAAACACACTCTGCTTTTGAGAAAAGAGCACTCTTCTACTCTAC
This sequence comes from Peromyscus eremicus, assembly GCF_949786415.1. Lineage (NCBI taxonomy): Eukaryota > Metazoa > Chordata > Mammalia > Rodentia > Cricetidae > Peromyscus > Peromyscus eremicus. Next base: position 65,692 of record NW_026734481.1, read on the forward strand.
TGTGTTTCGTATAGGGCCAGCACAGTGAGCTTGCACAGAACAAAAGAAGTCTGCTTCCTACACACACAGACATATCTAGTTCAATTCAGCTTAGGAAACTGACAAGAACACTATACCCTCTTCAGTCAAATACACTGCACATGCTGGTAACAGACACCAGTGCTATTTGCCCTGTGTATGACAATCAGAGCGCAATAGTGACTCTTCTTACCAGAAAACAACTCTTGCTCGTAGGAAGAGAAACTGCATTTGATTCAATCCACTTAGGACTGGGAAACAAACGCTAGCTCGCCTTACAAGAAACACGCTCTGCTTATGAGAATAGAACACTCTTCTGCTCTACAGTGTTTCCTATAGGGCGAGAACAGTGAGCTTGCTCAGAACAAAAGAACTGTGCTTCCTACACACACGGGCCATATCTAGTTCAACTCTGCTTAGGAAACTGACAAGAACAGTAGCTCCTCTTCAGTCCAATACACTGTACTCGCTAGGAACAGACGCCAGTGCTATTTGCCCTGTGTATGGCAATGGGAGCGCAATAGTGACTCTTCTTACCAGAAAACAAGTCTTGCTCGTAGGACAAAAAACTGCATTTGATTCAACTCCATTTAGGACTGGGAAACAAACGCTAGCTAGACTTACAAGAAACACACTCTGCTTATGAGAAAAGAGCACTCTTCTACTCTACTGTGTTTCCTATAGGGCCAGAACAGTGAGCTTGCTCAGAACAAAAGAACTGTGATTCCTACACACACGGGCCATATCTAGTTCAATTCTGCTTACGAAACTGACAAGAACAGTAGCCTCTCTTCAGTCCAATACACTGTACTTGCTGGGAACAGACGCGAGTGCTATTTGTACTGTGTATGGCAAAGGGAGCGCAAAATGGACTCTTCTTACCAGAAAACAAGTCTCGCTCGTAAGACCAGAAACTGCATGTGTATTTCAACTCCATTTAGGACTAGGAAACAAACGCTAGCTCGCCTTACAAGAAACACACTCTGCTTTTGAGAAAAGAACACTCTTCTACTCTACTGTGTTTCCTATGGTGTCCAAACAGAGAACTTGCTCAGAACAAAAGAACTGTGCTTCCTACACCCGGGCCATATCTATTTCAACTCTGCTGAGGAAACTGACAAGAGAAGTAGCTCCTCTTCAGTCCAATACACTGTACTTGCTGGCAACAGATGCCAGTGCTATTTGCACTGTGTATGGCAATGGGAGCGCAATAGTGACTCTTCTTACCAGAAAACAACTCTGCTTAGGAACCTGACAAGAACAGTAGATCCTCTTCAGTCCAATACACTGTACTTGCTGGGAACAGACGCCAGTGCTATTTGCACTGTGTATGAATATGGGAGCGCAATAGTGACTCTTCTTACCAGAAAACAACTCTTGCTCATAGGACCAGAAACTGCATGGGATTCAACTCCATTTAGGACTGGGAAATAAACGCTAGCTCGCCTTACAAGAAACACACTCTGCTTTTGAGAAAAGAGCACTCTTCTACTCTATTGTGTTTCCTATGGTGTCTGAACAGAGAGCTTGCTAAGAACAAAAGAACTGTGCTTCCTATATCCGGGCCATATCTACTTCAACTCTGCTTAGGAAACTGACAAGAGAAGTAGCTCCTCTTCAGTCCAATACACTGCAGTTGTTGGGAACAGACGCCAGTGTTATTTGCCATATGTATGACAATGGGAGCGCAATAGTGACTCTTCTTACCAGAAAAAACTCTTGCTCGTAAGACCAGAAAATGCATGTGATTCAACTCTATTTAGGACTGGAAAACAAACGCTAGCTCGCCTTACAAGAAACACACTCTGCTTTTGAGAAAAGAGCACTCTTCTACTCTACTGTGTTTTCTATGGGGTCCGAACAGTGAGCTTGCTGAGAACAAAAGAACTGTGCTTTCTACACACACGGGCCATATCTATTTCAATTCTGGTTAGGAAACTGACAAGAACAGTAGCTCCTCTTCAGTCCAATACACTGTACTTTCTGGGAAGAGAAGCGAGGGCTATTTGCACTATGTGTGGCAAAGGGAGCGCAATAGTGACTCTTCTTACCAGAAAACAAGTCTTGCTCGTAGGACCAGAAACTGCATGTGTAGTTCAACTCCATTTAGGACTGGGAAACAAACGCTAGCTCGCCTTACAAGAAACACACTCTGCTTTTGAGAAAAGGGCACTCTTCTACTCTACTGTGTTTCCTATAGGGCCAGAACAGTGAGCTTGCTCAGAACAAAGAACTGTACTTCCTACATACACGGGCCATATCTAGTTCAACTCTGCTTAGGAAACTGAGAAGAAAAGTAGCTCTTCTTCAGTCCAATACACTGTACATGCTGAGAACAGACGCGAGGGCAATTTGCACTGTGTATGGCAATGAGAGCACAATAGTGTCATTCCTTACCAGAAAACAACTCTTGCTCATAGGACCAAAAACTTCATGTGATTCAACTCCATTTAGAACTGGGAAATAAATGCTAGCTCACCTTACAAGAAACACACTCTGTTTTTGAGAAAAGAGCACTCTTCTACTCTACTGTGTTTCGTATAGGGCCAGCACAGTGAGCTTGCACAGAACAAAAGAAGTCTGCTTCCTACACACACAGACATATCTAGTTCAATTCAGCTTAGGAAACTGACAAGAACAGTATACCCTCTTCAGTCAAATACACTGCACATGCTGGTAACAGACACCAGTGCTATTTGCCCTGTGTATGACAATGGGAGCGCAATAGTGACTCTTCTTACCAGAAAACAACTCTTGCTCGTAGGACCAGAAACTGCATTTGATTCAATCCACTTAGGACTGGGAAACAAACGCTAGCTCGCCTTACAAGAAACATGCTCTGCTTTTGAGAATAGGGCACACATCTACTCTACTGTGTTTCCTATGGGGTCCGAACAGTGAGCTTGCTGAGAACAAAAGAACTGTGCTTCCTACACACACGGGCCATATCTAGTTCAACTCTGCTTAGGAACCTGACAAGAACAGTAGATCCTCTTCAGTCCAATACACTGTACATGCTGGTAACAGACGCCAGTGCTATTTGCCCTGTGTATGACAATGGGAGCACAATAGTGACTCTTTTTACCAGAAAACAACTCTTGCTAGTAGGACCAGAAACTGCATGTGATTCAACTCCATTTAGGACTGGGAAATAAATGCTAGCTCACCTTACAAGAAACACACTCTGCTTTTGAGAAAAGAGCACTCTTCTACTCTACTGTGTTTCGTATAGGGCCAGCACAGTGAGCTGGGAAACAAACGCTAGCTCACCTTACAAGAAACACACTCTGCTTTAAAGAAAAGAGCACTCTTCTACTCTACTGTGTTTTCTATAGGGTCCGAACAGTGAGCTTGCTGAGAACAAAAGAACTGTGCTTCCTACACACACGGGCCATATCTAGATCAACTCTGCTTAGGAAACTGACAAGAACAGTAGCTCCTCTGCAGTCCAATACACTGTACTTGCTGGGAACAGACGCCAGTGCTATTTGCCCTGTGTATGACAATGGGAGCGCAATAGTGACTCTTCTTACCAGAAAACAACTTTGCTCTTAGTACCAGAAACTGCATGTGATTCATCTCCATATAGGACTGGGAAAAAAACGCTAGCTCGCCTTACAAGAAAGACACTCTGCTTTAGAGAAAAGAGCACTCTTCTACTCTACTGTGTTTCCTATAGAGCCAGAACAGTGAGCTTGCTCAGAACAAAAGAACTGTACTTCCTACATACATGGGCCATATCTAGTTCAACTCTGCTTAGAAAACTGAGAAGAAAAGTAGCTGTTCTTCAGTCCAATACACTGTACATGCTGAGAACAGACGCGAGTGCAATTTGCACTGTGTATGGCAATGAGAGCACAATAGTGACATTCCTTACCAGAAAACAACTGTTGCTCATAGGACCAAAAACTTCATGTGATTCAACTCCATTTAGAACTGGGAAAAAATGCTAGCTCACCTTACAAGAAACACACTCTGCTTTTGAGAAAAGAGCACTCTTCTACTCTACTGTGTTTCGTATAGTGCCAGCACAGTGAGCTTGCACAGAACAAAAGAAGTCTGCTTCCTACACACACAGACATATCTAGTTCAATTCAGCTTAGGAAACTGACAAGAACAGTATACCCTCTTCAGTCAAATACACTGCACATGCTGGTAACAGACACCAGTGCTATTTGCCCTGTGTATGACAATCGGAGCGCAATACTGACTCTTCTTACCAGAAAACAACTCTTGCTCGTAGGACCAGAAACTGCATGTGATTCAACTCTATTTAGGACTGGGAAACAAACGCTAGCTCGCCTTACAAGAAACACACTCTGCTTTTGAGAAAAGAGCACTCTTCTACTCTACTGTGTTTCCTGTAGGGCCAGAACAGTGAGCTTGCTCAGAACAAAAGAACTGTGCTTCCTAGACACGGGCCATATCTAGTTCAACTCTGCTTAGGAAACTGACAAGAACAGTAGCTCCTCTTCAGTCCAATACACTGTACTCGCTAGGAACAGACGCCAGTGCTATTTGCCCTGTGTATGGCAATGGGAGCGCAATAGTGACTCTTCTTACCAGAAAACAAGTCTTGCTCGTAGGACAAAAAACTGCATTTGATTCAACTCCATTTAGGACTGGGAAACAAACGCTAGCTAGACTTACAAGAAACACACTCTGCTTATGAGAAAAGAGCACTCTTCTACTCTACTGTGTTTCCTATAGGGCCAGAACAGTGAGCTTGCTCAGAACAAAAGAACTGTGATTCCTACACACACGGGCCATATCTAGTTCAATTCTGCTTACGAAACTGACAAGAACAGTAGCCTCTCTTCAGTCCAATACACTGTACTTGCTGGGAACAGACGCGAGTGCTATTTGTACTGTGTATGGCAAAGGGAGCGCAAAATGGACTCTTCTTACCAGAAAACAAGTCTCGCTCGTAAGACCAGAAACTGCATGTGTATTTCAACTCCATTTAGGACTAGGAAACAAACGCTAGCTCGCCTTACAAGAAACACACTCTGCTTTTGAGAAAAGAACACTCTTCTACTCTACTGTGTTTCCTATGGTGTCCAAACAGAGAACTTGCTCAGAACAAAAGAACTGTGCTTCCTACACCCGGGCCATATCTATTTCAACTCTGCTGAGGAAACTGACAAGAGAAGTAGCTCCTCTTCAGTCCAATACACTGTACTTGCTGGCAACAGATGCCAGTGCTATTTGCACTGTGTATGGCAATGGGAGCGCAATAGTGACTCTTCTTACCAGAAAACAACTCTGCTTAGGAACCTGACAAGAACAGTAGATCCTCTTCAGTCCAATACACTGTACTTGCTGGGAACAGACGCCAGTGCTATTTGCACTGTGTATGAATATGGGAGCGCAATAGTGACTCTTCTTACCAGAAAACAACTCTTGCTCATAGGACCAGAAACTGCATGGGATTCAACTCCATTTAGGACTGGGAAATAAACGCTAGCTCGCCTTACAAGAAACACACTCTGCTTTTGAGAAAAGAGCACTCTTCTACTCTATTGTGTTTCCTATGGTGTCTGAACAGAGAGCTTGCTAAGAACAAAAGAACTGTGCTTCCTATATCCGGGCCATATCTACTTCAACTCTGCTTAGGAAACTGACAAGAGAAGTAGCTCCTCTTCAGTCCAATACACTGCAGTTGTTGGGAACAGACGCCAGTGTTATTTGCCATATGTATGACAATGGGAGCGCAATAGTGACTCTTCTTACCAGAAAAAACTCTTGCTCGTAAGACCAGAAAATGCATGTGATTCAACTCTATTTAGGACTGGAAAACAAACGCTAGCTCGCCTTACAAGAAACACACTCTGCTTTTGAGAAAAGAGCACTCTTCTACTCTACTGTGTTTTCTATGGGGTCCGAACAGTGAGCTTGCTTAGAACAAAAGAACTGTGCTTCCTACAAACAGGGGCCATATCTAGTTCAACTCTGCTTAGGAAACTGACAAGAACAGTAGCTCCTCTTCAGTCCAATACATTGTACTTGCTGGGAACAGACGCCAGTGGTATTTGCACTGTGAATGACAAAGGGAGCACAATAGTGACTCTTCTTACCAAAAACAACTCTTGCTAGTAGGACCAGAAACTGCATGTGATTCAACTCTATTTAGGACATGGAAACAAATGCTAGCTCGCCTCACAAGAAACACACTCTTCTTTTGAGAAAAGAGCACTCTTCTACTCTACTGTGTTTCCTGTAGGGCCAGAACTGTGAGCTTGCTCAGAACAAAAGAACTGTGCTTCCTAGACACGGGCCATATCTAGTTCAATTCTGCATAGGAAACTGACAAGAACAGTAGCTCCTCTTCAGTCCAATACACTGTACTCGCTAGGAACAGACGCCAGTGCTATTTGCCCTGTGTATGACAATGGGAGCGCAATAGTGACTCTTCTTACCAGAAAACAACTCTTGCTCTTAGTACCAGAAACTGCATGTGATTCAACTCCATATAGGACTGGGAAAAAAACGCTAGCTCGCCTTACAAGAAAGACACTCTGCTTTAGAGAAAAGAGCACTCTTCTACTCTACTGTGTTTCCTATAGGGCCAGAACAGTGAGCTTGCTCAGAACAAAAGAACTGTACTTCCTACATACACGGGCCATATCGAGTTCAACTCTGCTTTGGAAACTGAGAAGAAAAGTAGCTCTTCTTCAGTCCAATACACTGTACATGCTGAGAACAGACGCGAGTGCAATTTGCACTGTGTATGGCAATGAGAGCACAATAGTGACATTCCTTACCAGAAAACAACTCTTGCTCATAGGACCAAAAACTTCATGTGATTCAACTCCATTTAGAACTGGGAAATAAATGCTAGCTCACCTTACAAGAAACACACTCTGCTTTTGAGAAAAGAGCACTCTTCTACTCTACTGTGTTTCCTATAGGGCCTGCACAGTGTGCTTGCACAGAACAAAAGAAGTCTGCTTCCTACACACACAGACATATCTAGTTCAATTCAGCTTAGGAAACTGACAAGAACAGTATACCCTCTTCAGTCAAATACACTGCACATGCTGGTAACAGACACCAGTGCTATTTGCCCTGTGTATGACAATCGGAGCGCAATAGTGACTCTTCTTACCAGAAAACAACTCTTGCTCGTAGGACCAGAAACTGCATTTGATTCAATCCACTTAGGACTGGGAAACAAACGCTAGCTCGCCTTACAAGAAAAATGCTCTGCTTTTGAGAATAGGGCACACATCTACTCTACTGTGTTTCCTATGGGGTCCGAACACTGAGCTTGCTGAGAACAAAAGAACTGTGCTTCCTACACACACGGGCCATATCTAGTTCAACTCTGCTTAGGAACCTGACAAGAACAGTAGATCCTCTTCAGTCCAATACACTGTACATGCTGGTAACAGACGCCAGTTCTATTTGCCCTGTGTATGACAATGGGAGCGCAATAGTGACTCTTTTTACCAGAAAACAACTCTTGCTAGTAGGACCAGAAACTGCATTTGATTCAACTCCATTTAGGACTGGGAAACAAACGCTAGCTCACCTTACAAGAAACACACTCTGCTTTTAAGAAAAGAGCACTCTTCTATTCTACTGTGTTTTCTATAGGGTCCGAACAGTGAGCTTGCTGAGAACAAAAGAACTGTGCTTCCTACACACACGGGCCATATCTAGATCAACTCTGCTTAAAAAACTGACAAGAACAGTAGCTCCTCTTCAGTCCAATACACTGTACTGCTGGGAACAGACGCGAGGGCTATTTGCACTGTGTATGGCAAAGGGAGCACAATAGTGACTTTTCTTACCAGAAAACAACTCTTGCTCGTAGGGCCAGAAACTGCATGTGTATTTCAACCCCATTTAGGACTGGGAAACAAACGCTAGCTTGCCTTATAAGAAACACACTCTGCTTTTGAGAAAAGAGCACTCTTCTACTCTACTGTGTTTCCTCTGGGGTTCGAACAGTGAGCTTGCTGAGAACAAAAGAACTGTGCTTCCTACACACACGGGCCATATCTAGTTCAACTCTGCTTAGGAAACTGACAAGAACAGTAGCTCCTCTTCAGTCCAATACACTGTACTCGCTAGGAACAGACGCCAGTGCTATTTGCCCTGTGTATGGCAATGGGAGCGCAATAGTGACTCTTCTTACCAGAAAACAACTCTTGCTCATAGGACCAAAAACTGCATTTGACTCACCTCCATTTAGGACTGGGAAACAAACTCTAGCTAGCCTTACAAGAAACACACTCTGCTTATGAGAAAAGAGCACTCCTCTACTCTACTGTGTTTCCTATAGGGCCAGAACACTGAGCTTGCACAGAACAAAAGAACTGTGCTTCCTACTCACAAGGGCCTTATCTAGTTCAATTCTGCTTACGAAACTGACAAGAACAGTAGCCTCTCTTCAGTCCAATACACTGTACTTGCTGGGAACAGACGCGAGTGCTATTTGCACTGTGTATGGCAAAGGGAGCGCAAAATGGACTCTTCTTACCAGAAAACAAGTCTCGCTCGTAAGACCAGAAACTGCATGTGTATTTCAACTCCATTTAGGACTGGGAAACAAACGCTAGCTCGCCTTACAAGAAACACACTCTGCTTTTGAGAAAAGAACACTCATCTACTCTACTGTGTTTCTTATGGTGTCCAAACAGAGAACTTGCTCAGAACAAAAGAACTGTGCTTCCTACACCCGGGCCATATCTAGTTCAACTCTGCTGAGGAAACTGACAAGAGAGGTAGCTCCTCTTCAGTCCAATACACTGTACTTGCTGGGAACAGATGCCAGTGCTATTTGCACTGTGTATGAATATGGGAGCGCAATAGTGACTCTTCTTACCAGAAAACAACTCTTGCTCGTAGGACCAGAAACTGCATGCGATTCAAATCCATTTAGGACTGGGAAATAAACGCTAGCTCGCCTTACAAAAAACACACTCTGCTTTTGAGAAAAGAGCACTCTTATACTCTACTGTGTTTCCTATAGTGCCAGAACATTGAGCTTGCTCAGAACAAAAGAACTGTGCTTTCTACACACACGGGCCATATCTAGTTCAACTCTGCTTCGGAAACTGACAAGAACATAGCTCCTCTTCAGTCCAATACACTGTACTTGCTGTGAACAGACGCGAGTGCTATTTGCACTGTGTACAGCAATGGGAGCACAATAGTGAATCTTCTTAACAGAAAACAACTCTTGCTCTTAGTACCAGTAACTGCATGTGATTCAACTCCATTTAGGACTAGGAAACAACACTAGCTTGCCTTACAAGAAACACACTCTGCTTTTGAGAAAAGAGGACTCTTCTACTCTACTGTGTTTCCTATTGGGTCTGAACAGTGAGCTTGTTCAGAACAAAAGAACTGTGCTTCCTACACACACGTGCCATATCTAGTTCAACTCTGCATCGGAAACTGACAAGAACAGTAGATCCTCTTCATTCCAATACACTGTACATGCTGGGAACAGACGCCAGGGCTATTTGCCCTGTGTATGACAATGGGAGCACAATAGTGACTCTTCTTACCACAAAACAACTCTTGCTCGTAGGACCAGAAACTGCATGGGATTCAATTCCATTTAGGACTGGGAAACAAGCGCTAGCTTGCCTTACAAGAAACACACTATGCTTTTGAGAAAAGATGACTCTTCTACTCTACTGTTTTTCCTATAGGGCCAGAACAGTGAGCTTGCTCAGAACAAAAGAAATGTACTTCAATCACACACGGGCCATATCTAGTTCAACTCTGCTTAGGAACCTGACAAGAACAGTAGATCCTCTTCAGTCCAATACTCTGTACATGCTGGGAACAAATGCCAGTGCTATTTGCCCTGTGTAAGACAATGGGAGCACAATAGTGACTCTTCTTACCAGAAAAAACTCTTGCTTGTAGGACCAGAAACTGCATATGATTCAACTCCATTTAGGACTGGGAAATAAACGCTAGCTCGCCTTACAAGAAACACACTCTGCTTTTGAGAAAAGAGTACTCTTCTACTCTACTGTGTTTCCTATAGGGCCAGAACAGTGAGCTTGCTCAGAACAAAAAAACTGTGCATCCTACACACACGGGCCATATCTAGTTCAACTCTGCATCGGAAACTGACAAGAACAGTAGATCCTCTTCAATCCAATACACTGTACCTGCTGGGAAAAGACGCCAGTACTATTTGTCCTGTGTATGACAATGCGAGCGCAATAGTGACTCTTCTTACCAGAAAACCACACTTGCTTGTAGGACCAGAAACTGCATGTGATTCAACTCCATTTAGGTCTGTGAAGCAAACGCTATCTCGCCTTACAAGAAACACACTCTGCTTTTGAGAAAAGAGCACTGAGTTTCCTATGGGGTCCGCACAGTGAGCTTGCTCAGAACAAAAGAGCTGTGCTTCCTATACACACGGGCCATATCTAGTTCAACTCTGCTTAGGAACCTGACAAGAACAGTAGATCCTCTTCAGTCCAATACTCTGTACATGCTGGGAACAAATGCCAGTGCTATTTGCCCTGTGTAAGCCAATGGGAGCGCAATAGTGACTCTTCTTACCAGAAAAAACTCTTGCTTGTAGGACCAGAAACTGCATGTGATTCAACTCCATTTAGGACTGGCAAATAAACGCTAGCTCGCCTTACAAGAAACACTCTCTGCTTTTGAGAAAAGAGTACTCTTCTACTCTACTGTGTTTCCTATAGTGACAGAACAGTGAGCTTGCTGAGAACAAAAAAACTGTGCTTCCTACACACACGGGCCATATCTAGTTCAACTCTGCTTAGGAAACTGACAAGAACAGTAGATCCTCTTCAGTCCAATACACTGTACATGCTGGGAAAAGACGCCAGTGCTATTTGCACTGTGAACAGCAATGGGAGCACAACAGTGACTCTTCTTACCAGAAAAAAACTCTTGCTCGTAGGACCAGAAACTGCATGTGATTCAACTCCATTTAGGACTGGGAAACAAACACTAGCTCGCCTTTCTAGAAACACACTCTGCTTTTGAGGAAAGAGCACTCTTCTACTCTACTGTGTTTCCTATAGGGCAAGAACAGTGAGCTTGCTGAGAACAAAAGAACTGTGCTTCCTACGCACACGGGCCATATCTACTTCAACTCTGCTTAGGAACCTGACAAGAACAGTAGCTCCTCTTCAGTCCAATACACTGTACTTGCTGGCAACAGATGCCAGTGCTATTTGCACTGTGTATGGCAATCTGAGCGCAATAGTGACTTTCCTTACCAGAAAGCAACTCTTGCTCGTAGGACCAAAAACTGCATGTGATTCAACTCCATTTAGGACTGGGAAACAAACGCTAGCTCGCCTTACAAGAAACACACTCTGCTTTTGAGAATAGGGCACACATCTACTCTACTGTGTTTCCTATGGGGTCCAATCAGTGAGCTTGCTCAGAACAAAAGAACTGTGCTTCCTACACACACGGGTCATATTTAGTTCAACTCTGCTTAGGAAACTGACAAGAACAGTAGCTCCTCTTCAGTCCAATACACTGTACTTGCTGGGAACAGAAGCCAGTGCTATTTGCGCTGTGTATGAAAATGGGAGCGCAATAGTGACTCTTCTTACCAGAAAACAACTCTTGCTTGTAGGACCAGAAACTGCATGTGATTCAACTCCATTTAGGACTGGGAAACAAACGCTAGCTCGCCTTACAAGAAACACACTCTTCTTCTTGAGTAAATTACACTCTTCAATTCTACTGTGATTTCTATGGGGTCCGAACTGTGAGCTTGATGAGAACAAAAGAACTGTGCTTAATACACACTCGCCCCATATCTAATTCAACTCTGCTTAGGAAAATGACAAGAACATTTGCTCCTCTTCAGCCCAATACACTGTACTTGCTGGGAACAGATGCGAGGGCTATTTGCACTGTGTTTGGCAATGGGAGCACAATAGTGACTTTCCTTACCTGAAAGCAACTCTTGAGTGTAGGACCAAAAACTGCATGTGATTCAACTCCATTTAGAAATTGGAAAGAAATGCTAGCTCGCCTTACAAGAAACACACTCTGCTTTTGAGAAAAGAGCACTCTTCTACTCTACTGTGTTTCCTATGGGGTTCGAACAGTGAGCTTGCTCAGAACAAAAGAACTGTGCTTCCTACACAAACGGGCCATATTTAGTTCAACTCTCCTTAGGAAACTGACAAGAACAGTAGCTCCTCTTCAGTCCAATACACTACTTGCGGGGAACAGACGCGAGTGGAATTTGCATTGTGTATGACAATGGGAGTGCAATAGTGACTCTTCTTACCACAAAACAATTCTTGCTCGTAGGACCAGAAACTGCATGTGATTCAACTACATTTAGGACTGGGAAACAAACGCTAGCTCGACTTAGAAGAAACATACTCTGCTTTTGAGAAAAGAGCCCTTTTCTACTCTACTGTGTTTCCTATAGGGCCAGAACATAGAGCTTGCTCAGAACAAAAGAACTGTGCTTCCTACACACACGGGCCATATCTAGTTCAATTCTCCTTAGGAAACTGACAAGAACAGTAGATCCTCTTCAGTCCAATACACTGTGCTTACTGGGAACAGACGCCAGTGCCATTTGCCCTGTGTATGACAATGGGAGCACAATAGTGACACTTCTTACCACAAAACAACTCTTGCCCGTAGGACCAGAAACTGCATGTGATTCAACTCCATTTAGGATTGGGAAACAAACTCTAGCTCGCCTTACAAGAAACACACTCTGCTTTTGAGAATAGGGCCCACATCTACTCTACTGTGTTTCCTATGGGGTCCAAACAGTGAGCTTGCTCAGAACAAAAGAACTGTGCTTCCTACACACACGGGTCATATTTAGTTCAACTCTGCTTAGGAAACTTACAAGAACAGTAGCTCCTCTTCAATCCAATACACTGTACTTGCTGGGAACAGAAGCGAGTGCTATTTGCACTGTGTTTGGCAATGGGAGCCAAATAATGACTTTCCTTACCAGAAAACAACTCTTGCTCGTAGGACGTGAAACTGCATGTGATTCAACTCCATTTAGGACTGGGAAACAAACGCTAGCTCCCCTACAAGGAACACACTCTGCTTTTGAGGAAAGAGCACTCTTCTACTTTACTGTGTTTCCTATAGGGCCAGAACAGTGAGCTTGCTGAGTACAAAAGAACTGTGCTTCCTACACAGATGGGAGATATCTAGCTCAATACTGCTTAGGAACCTGACAAGAACAGTAGATCTTCTTCAGTCCAATACACTGTACATGCTGGGAACAGAAGCCAGTGCTATTTGCGCTGTGTATGACAATGGGAGCACAATAGTGACTCTTCTAACCAGAAAACAACTCTTGCTTGTAGGACCAGAAACTGCATGTGATTCAACTCCATTTAGGACTGGGAAACAAACACTAGCTCGCCTTACAAGAAACACACTCTTCTTCTTGAGTAAAGTACACTTTTCAATTCTACTCTGATTTCTAAGGGGTCCGAACTGTGAGCTTGCTGAGAACAAAAGAACGGTGCTTCCTACACACTCGCGCCATATCTAATTCAACTCTGCTTAGGAAAATGACAAGAACATTAGCTCCTCTTCAGTCCAATACACTGTACTTGCTGGGAACAGATGCGAGGGCTATTTGCACTGTGTATGGCAATGGGAGCGCAATAGTGACTTTCCTTACCAGAAAACAACTCTTGGGTGTAGGACCAAAAACTGCATGTGATTCAACTCCATTTAGAACATGGAAACAAACACTAGCTTGCCTTACAAGAAACACACTCTGCTTTTGAGAAAAGAGCACTCTTCTACTCTACTGTGTTTCCTATAGGGCCAAAACAGTGAGCTTGCTCAGAACAAAAGAACTGTGCTTCCTACACACACGGGCCATATCTAGTTCAACTCTGCTTAGGAACCTGACAAGAACAGTAGATCCTCTTCAGTCCAATACACTGTACATGCTGGGAACAGACGCCAGTGCTATTTGCCCTGTGTATGACAATGGGAGCACAATAGTGACTCTTCTTACCAGAAAACAACTCTTGCTGGTAGGACGTGAAACTGCATGTGATTCAACTCCATTTAGGACTTGTAAACAAACGCTAGCTCACCTTACAAGAAACACACTCTGCTTTTGAGGAAATAGCACTCTTCTACTCTACTGTGTTTCCTATAGGGCCAGAACAGTGAGCGCGCTGAGTACAAAAGAACTGTGCTTCCTACACACATGGGTCATATCTAGTTCAACTCTGCTTAGGAACCTGACAAGAACAGTAGATCCTCTTCAGTCCAATACACTGTAAATGCTGGGAACAGAAGCCAGAGCTATTTGTGCTGTGTATGACAATGGGAGCGCAATAGTGACTCTTCTTAGCAGAAAACAACTCTTGCTGGTAGGACCAGAAACTGCATGTGATTCAACTCCATTTAGGACTGGGAAACAAACTCTAGCTCGCCTTACAAGAAACACACTCTGCTTTAGAGAAAAGAGCACTCTTCTTCTCTACTATGTGTCCTATGGGTTCCGAACAGTGAGCTTGCTCAGAACAAAAGAACTGTGCTTCCTACGCACACGGGCCATATCTAGTTCTACTCTGCTTAGGAAACTGACAAGAACAGTAGCTCCTCTTCAGTCCAATACACTGTACTTGCTGGGAACAGATACGAGTGCTATTTGCACTGTGTTTGGCAATGGGAGCACAATAGTGACTCTTCTTACCAGAAAACAACTCTTGCTCTTAGTACCAGTAACTGCATGTGATTCAACTCCACTTAGGACTGGGAAACAAACTCTAGCTCGCCTTACAAGAAACACACTCTGCTTTTGAGAAAACAGCACTCTTTTACTCTACTGTGTTTCCTATGGGGTCACAACAGTGAGCTTGCCTAGAACAAAAGAACTGTGCTTCTTATACACACGGGCCATACCTAGTTCAACTCTGCTTAGGAAAGTGACAAGAACAGTAGATACCCTTCAGTCCAATACACTGTACTTTCTGGGAACAGACGCGAGTGCTATTTGCACTGTGTACGGCATTGGGAGCACAATAGTGACTCTTTTTACCAGAAAAGAACTCTTGCTCCTAGGACCAGAAACTGCATGGGACTCAACTCCATTTAGGACTGCGAAACAAACGCTAGCTTGCCTTACAAGAAACACACTCTGTTTTGAGAAAAGATGACTCTTCTACTCTACTGAGTTTCCTATAGGGCCAGAACAGTGAGCTAGCTCAGAACAAAAGAAATGTGATTCATACACACGGGCCATATCTAGTTCAACTCTGCTTAGGAACCTGACAAGAACAGTAGATCCTCTTCAGTCCAATACTCTGTACATGCTGGGAACAAATGCCAGTGCTATTTGCCCTGTGTATGACAATGGGAGCGCAATAGTGACTCTTCTTACCAAAAAATAACTCTACGCCTAGGATCAGAAACTGCATGTGATTCAAATTCATTTAGGACTGGGAAACAAAAGCTAGCTCGCTTTACAAGAAAGACACTCTGTTTTTGAAAAAAGACCACTCTTCTTCTCTACTATGTGTCCTATGGGTTCCGAACAGTGAGCTTGCTCAGAACAAAAGAACTGTGCTTCCTACGCACACGGGCCATATCTAGTTCAACTCTGCTTAGGAAACTGACAAGAACAGTAGCTCCTCTTCATTCCAATACACTGTACTTGTTGGGAACATACGCAAGTGCTATTTGCACTGTGTATGTCAATGGGAGTGCAATAGTGACTTTCCTTACCAGAAAACTAATCTTGCTCGTCGGACCAAAAACTGCATGTGATTCAACTCCATTTAGGACTGGGAAACAAACGCTAGCTTGTCTTACAAGAAACACACTCTGCTTTTGAGAAAAGAGCACTCTTCTACTCTACTGTGTTTCCTATAGGGCCAGAACAGTGAGCTTGCTCAGAACAAAAGAACTGTGCTTCCTACACACACGGGCCATATGTAGTTCAACACTGCTTAGGAAACTGACGAGAACAGTAGCTCCTATTCAGTCCAATACACTGTACTTGCTGGGAACAGATGCGAGTGCTATTTGCACGGTGTACGGCAATGGGAGCACAATAGTGAATCTTCTTACCAGAAAACAACTCTTGCTCTTAGTACCAATAACTGCATGTGATTCAACTCCATTTAGGACTAGGAAACAACACTAGCTTGCCTTACAAGAAACACACTCTGCTTTTGAGAAAAGAGGACTCTTCTACTCTACTGTGTTTCCTATGGGGTCTGAACAGTGAGCTTGTTCAGAACAAAAGAACTGTGCTTCCTACACACACGTGCCATATCTAGTTCAACTCTGCATCGGAAACTGACAAGAACAGTAGATCCTCTTCAGTCCAATACACTGTACATGCTGGGAACAGACGCCAGGGCTATTTGCCCTGTGTATGACAATGGGAGCGCAATAGTGACTCTTCTTACCACAAAACAACTCTTGCTCGTAGGACCAGAAACTGCATGGGATTCAATTCCATTTAGGACTGGGAAACAAACGCTAGCTTGCCTTACAAGAAACACACTCTGCTTTTGAGAAAAGATGACTCTTCTACTCTAGTGTGTTTCCTATAGGGCCAGAATAGTGAGCTTGCTCAGAACAAAAAAACTGTGCTTCCTACACACACGGGCCATATCTAGTTCAACTCTGCATCGGAAACTGACAAGAACAGTAGATCCTCTTCAATCCAATACACTGTACCTGCTGGGAAAAGACGCCAGTGCTATTTGCCCTGTGTATGACAATGCGAGCGCAATAGTGACTCTTCTTACCAGAAAACCACACTTGCTTGTAGGACCAGAAACTGCATGTGATTCAACTCCATTTAGGTCTGTGAAGCAAACGCTATCTCGCCTTACAAGAAACACACTCTGCTTTTGAGAAAAGAGCACTGAGTTTCCTATGGGGTCCGCACAGTGAGCTTGCTCTGAACAAAAGAGCTGTGCTTCCTATACACACGGGCCATATCTAGTTCAACTCTGCTTAGGAACCTGACAAGAACAGTAGATCCTCTTCAGTCCAATACTCTGTACATGCTGGGTACATATGCCAGTGCTATTTGCCCTGTGTAACCCAATGGGAGCGCAATAGTTACTCTTCTTACCAGAAAAAACTCTTGCTTGTAGGACCAGAAACTGCATGTGATTCAACTCCATTTAGGACTGGGAAATAAACACTAGCTCGCCTTACAAGAAACACACTCTGCTTTTGAGAAAAGAGTACTCTTCTACTCTACTGTGTTTCCTATAGTGACAGAACAGTGAGCTTGCTCAGAACAAAAAAACTGTGCTTCCTACACACACGGGCCATATCTAGTTCAACTCTGCTTAGGATACTGACAAGAACAGTAGATCCTCTTCAGTCCAATACACTGTACATGCTGGGAAAAGACGCCAGTGCTATTTGCCCTGAGTATGACAATGGGAGCGCAATAGTGACTCTTAATACCAGAAAAAACTCTTGCTCGTAGGACCAGAAACTGCATGTGATTCAACTCCATTTAGGACTGGGAAACAAACGCTAGCTCGCCTTACAAGAAACACACTCTGCTTTTGAGAAAAGAGCACTCTTCTACTCTTCTGTGTTTCCTATAGGGCCAGAACAGTGAGCTTGCTCAGAACAAAAGAACTGTGCTTCCTACACACACGGGCCATATCTAGTTCAATTCTGCTTAGGAAACTGACAAGAACAGTAGCTTCTCTTCAGTCCAATACACTGTACATGCTCGGAACAGACGTCAGTGCTTTTTGCCCTGTGTATGGCAATGGGAGCGCAATAGTGACTCTTCTTACCAGAAAACAACTCTTGCTTGTAGGACCAGAAACTGCATGTGATTCAACTCCATTTAGGTCTGGGAAGCAAATGCTATCTCACCTTACAACTAACACAGTCTGCTTTTGAGAAAAGAGCACTGAGTTTCCTATGGGGTCCGCACAGTGAGCTTGCTCAGAACAAAAGAACTGTGCTTCCTACACACACGGGCCATATCGAGTTCAACTCTGCTTAGGAAACTGACAAGAACAGTAGATCCTCTTCAGTCCAATACACTGTACAGGCTGGGAACAGACGCCAGTGCTATTTGCTCTGTGTATGACAATTCGAGCGCAATAGTGACTCTTCTTATCAGAAAACAACTCTTGCTTGTAGGACCAGAAACTGCATGTGATTCAACTCCATTTAGGAGTGGGAAACAAATGCTATCTCGCCTTACAAGAAACACACTCTGCTTCTGAGAAAAGAGCACTCTTCTACTCTACTGTGTTTCCTATAGGGCCAGAAAGTTAGTTTGCTCAGAACAAAAGAACTGTGCTTCCTATACACACGGGCCATATCTAGTTCAACTCTGCTCAGGAAACTGACAAGAACAGTATCTCCTCTTCAGTCCAATACACTGTATTTGATTGGAACAGACGCATGTGCTATTTGCACTGTATATGGCAATGGGAGCACAATAGTGACTCTTCTCACCAAAAAACAACTCTACTCATAGGAACAGAAACTGCATGTTATTCAACTTCATTTACTACTGGGAAACAAAAGCTTGCTCGCCTTACAAGAAACACATTCTGCTTTTGAGAAAAGAGTACTCTTCTACTCTACTGTGTTTGTTATGGGGTCCGAACAGTGAGCTTGCTGAGAACAAAAGAACTATGCTTCCTACACACACAGGCCATATCTAGTTCAACTCTGCTTAGGAACCTGACTAGAACAGTAGCTCCTCTTCAGTCCAATACACTGTACATGCTGGGAACAGACGCCAGTGCTATTTGCCTTGTGTATGACAATGGAAGCGCAATATTGACTCTTCTTAACAGAAAACTACTCTTGCTCGTAGGACCAGAACCTGGATGTGATTCAACTCCATTTAGGACTGGGAAACAAACTCTAGCTTGCCTTACAAGAAACACACTCTGCTTTTGAGGAAAGAGCACTCTTCTACTCTACTGTGTTTCCTATAGGGCCAGAACAGTGAGCTTGCTCAGAACAAAAAACTGTGCTTCCTACACACACGGGCCATATCTAGTTCAAATCGGCTTAGGAAACTGACAAGAACAGTAGCTACTCTTCAGTCCAATACACTGTACTTGCTGGGAACAGACGCGAGTGCTATTTGCACTGTGTATGGCAAAGGGAGTGCAATAGTGACTCTTCTTACCCGAAAACAACTCTTGCTCGTAGGACGAAAAACTGCATTTGATTCAACTCCATTTAGGACTGGGAAACAAACGCTAGCTCGCCTTACAAGAAACACACTCTGCTTTTGAGAAAAGAGCACTCTTTTACACTACTGAGTTTCCTATAGGGCCAGAACAGTGAGCTTTCTCAGAACCAAAGAACTGTGCTTCCTACACACATGGGCCATATCTAGTTCAATTCTGCTTAGGAAACTGACAAGAACAGTAGCTCCTCTTCAGTCCAATACACTATACTTGTTGGGAACAGACGCGAGTGCTATTTGCATTGTGTATGGCAAAGGAAGCGCAATAGTGACTCTTCTTACCAGAAAACAACTCTTGCTCGTAAGACCAGAAACTGCATGTGTATTTCAACTCCATTTAGGACAGGGAAACAAATGCTAGCTCGCCTTACAAGAAACACACTCTGCTTTTGAGAAAAAAGCACTCTTCTACTCTACTGTGTTTCCTATGAGGTTCAAACAGTGAGCTTGCTCAGAACAAAAGGACTGTGCTTACTACACACACGGGCCATATCTAGTTCAATCTGCTTAGGAATCAGACAAGAACAGTAGCTCCTCTTCAGACCAATACACTGTACTTGCGTTAAACAAACACGAGTGCTATTTGTACTGTGTATGGCAATGGGAACGCAATAGTTACTCTTCTTACCAGAAAACAACTCTTGCTCGAAGGACCAAAACTGCATGTGATTCACTCCATTTAGGACTGAGAAACAAATGCTAGCTCGACTTACAAGAAACACACTCTGCTTTTGATAAAAGGGCACTCTTCTACTCTACAGTTTTTCCTATGGGTTCCAAACAGTGAGCTTGCTCAGAACAAAAGAACTGTGCTTCCTACACACACGGGCCATATCTGGTACAACTCTGCTTAGAAACTGACAAGAACAGTAGCTCCTCTTCAGTCCAATACACTGTACTCGCTAGGAACAGACGCCAGTGCTATTTGCCCTGTGTATGACAATGGGAGCGCAATAGTGACTCTTCTTACAAGAAAACAACTCTTGCTCCTAGTACCAGAAACTGCATGTGATTCAAATCCTTATAGGACTGGGAAAAAAACGCTAGCTCGCCTTACAAGAAAGACACTCTGCTTTAGAGAAAAGAGCACTCTTCTACTCTACTGTGTTTCCTATAGGGCCAGAACAGTGAGCTTGCTCAGAACAAAAGAACTGTACTTCCTACATACACGGGCCATATCTAGTTCAACTCTGCTTAGGAAACTGAGAAGAAAAGTAGCTCTTCTTCAGTCCAATACACTGTACATGCTGAGAACAGACGCGAGTGCAATTTGCACTGTGTATGGCAATGAGAGCACAATAGTGACATTCCTTACCAGAAAACAACTCTTGCTCATAGGACCAAAAACTTCATGTGATTCAACTCCATTTAGAACTGGGAAATAAATGCTAGCTCACCTTACAAGAAACACACTCTGCTTTTGAGAAAAGAGCACTCTTCTACTCTACTGTGTTTCGTATAGGGCCAGCACAGTGAGCTTGCACAGAACAAAAAAGGTCTGCTTCCTACACACACAGACATATATAGTCCAATTCAGCTTAGGAAACTGACAAGAACAGTATACCCTCTTCAGTCAAATACACTGCACATGCTGGTAACAGACACCAGTGCTATTTGCCCTGTGTATGACAATCGGAGCGCAATAGTGACTCTTCTTACCAGAAAACAACTCTTGCTCGTAGGACCAGAAACTGCATTTGATTCAATCCACTTAGGACTGGAAAACAAACGCTAGCTCGCCTTACAAGAAACATGCTCTGCTTTTGAGAATAGGGCACACATCTACTCTACTGTGTTTCCTATGGGGTCCGAACAGTGAGCTTGCTGAGAACAAAAGAACTGTGCTTCCTACACACACGGGCCATATCTAGTTCAACTCTGCTTAGGAACCTGACAAGAACAGTAGATCCTCTTCAGTCCAATACACTGTACATGCTGGTAACAGACACCAGTGCTATTTGCCCTGTGTATGACAATGGGAGCACAATAGTGACTCTTTTTACCAGAAAACAACTCTTGCTAGTAGGACCAGAAACTGCATGTGATTCAACTCCATTTGGGACTGGAAAACAAACGCTAACTCACCTAACAAGAAACACACTCTGCTTTTAAGAAAAGAGCACTCTTCTACTCTACTGTGTTTTCTATAGGGGTCCGAACAGTGAGCTTGCTGAGAACAAAAGAACTGTGCTTCCTACACACACGGGCCATATCTAGATCAACTCTGCTTAGGAAACTGACAAGAACAGTAGCTCCTCTTCAGTCCAATACACTGTACTTGCTGGGAACAGACGCGAAGGCTATTTGCACTGTGTATGGCAATGGGAGCACAATAGTGACTCTTCTTACCAAAAACAACTCTTGCTCGTAGGACCAGAAACTGCATGTGATTCAACTCTATTTAGGACTGGGAAACAAACGCTAGCTCGCCTTACAAGAAACACACTCTGCTTTTGAGAAAAGAGCACTCTTCTACTCTACTGTGTTTCCTGTAGTTCCAGAACAGTGAGCTTGCTCAGAACAAAAGAACTGTGCTTCCTAGACACGGGCCATATCTAGTTCAATTCTGCATAGGAAACTGACAAGAACAGTAGCTCCTCTTCAGTCCAATACACTGTACTCGCTAGGAACAGACGCCAGTGCTATTTGCCCTGTGTATGACAATGGGAGCGCAATAGTGGCTCTTCTTACCAGAAAACAACTCTTGCTCTTAGTACCAGAAACTGCATGTGATTCATCTCCATATAGGACTGGGAAAAAAACGCTAGCTCGCCTTACAAGAAAGACACTCTGCTTTAGAGAAAAGAGCACTCTTCTACTCTACTGTGTTTCCTATAGGGCCAGAACAGTGAGCTTGCTCAGAACAAAAGAACTGTACTTCCTACATACACGGGCCATATCTAGTTCAACTCTGCTTAGGAAACTGAGAAGAAAAGTAGCTCTTCTTCAGTCCAATACACTGTACATGCTGAGAACAGACGCGAGTGCAATTTGCACTGTGTATGGCAATGAGAGCACAATAGTGACATTCCTTACCAGAAAAAAACTCTTGCTCATAGGACCAAAAACTTCATGTGATTCAACTCCATTTAGAACTGGGAAATAAATGCTAGCTCACCTTACAAGAAACACACTCTGCTTTTGAGAAAAGAGCACTCTTCTACTCTACTGTGTTTCGTATAGGGCCAGCACAGTGAGCTTGCACAGAACAAAAAAGGTCTGCTTCCTACACACACAGACATATCTAGTTCAATTCAGCTTAGGAAACTGACAAGAACAGTATACCCTCTTCAGTCAAATACACTGCACATGCTGGTAACAGACACCAGTGCTATTTGCCCTGTGTATGACAATCGGAGCGCAATAGTGACTCTTCTTACCAGAAAACAACTCTTGCTCGTAGGACCAGAAACTGCATTTGATTCAATCCACTTAGGACTGGGAAACAAACGCTAGCTCGCCTTACAAGAAACATGCTCTGCTTTTGAGAATAGGGCACACATCTACTCTACTGTGTTTCCTATGGGGTCCGAACAGTGAGCTTGCTGAGAACAAAAGAACTGTGCTTCCTACACACACGGGCCATATCTAGTTCAACTCTGCTTAGGAACCTGACAAGAACAGTAGATCCTCTTCAGTCCAATACACTGTACATGGTGGTAACAGACGCCAGTGCTATTTGCCCTGTGTATGACAATGGGAGCGCAATAGTGACTCTTTTTACCAGAAAACAACTCTTGCTAGTAGGACCAGAAACTGCATGTGATTCAACTCCATTTAGGACTGGGAAACAAACAATAGCTACCTTACAAGAAACACACTCTGCTTTTAAGAAAAGAGCACTCTTCTACTCTACTGTGTTTTCTATAGTGTCCGAACAGTGAGCTTGCTGAGAAGAAAAGAACTGTGCTTCCTACACACACGGGCCATATCTAGATCAACTCTGCTTAGGAAACTGACAAGAAAAGTAGATCCTCTTCAGTCCAATACACTGTAATTGCTGGGAACAGACGCAAGTGCTATTTGTACTGTGTATGGCAAAGGGAGCGCATTAGTGACTCTTCTTACCAGAAAACAACTCTTGCTCGTAAGACCAAAAACTTCATTTGATTCAACTCCATTTAGGACTGGGAAACAAACCCTAGCTTGCCTTACAAGAAACACACTCTGCTTTTGAGAAAAGAGCACTCTTCTACTCTACTGTGTTTCCTATAGGGCAAGAACAGTGAGCTTGCTCAGAACAAAAGAACTGTGCTTCCTACACACACGGGCCATATCTATTTCAACTCTGCTTAGGAAACTTACAAGAAGAGTAGCTGCTCTTCAGTCCAATACACTGTACTTGCTGGGAACAGACGCGAGTGATTTTTGCACTGTGAACAGCAATGGGAGCACAACAGTGACTCTTCTTACCAGAAAACAACTCTTGCTCTTAGGACCAGAAACTGCATGTGATTCAACTCCATTTAGGACTGGGAAACAAACACTAGCTCGCCTTTCTAGAAACACACTCTGCTTTTGAGGAAAGAGCACTCTTCTACTCTACTGTGTTTCCTATAGGGCAAGAACAGTGAGCTTGCTGTGAACAAAAGAACTGTGTTTCCTACACACACGGGCCATATCTAGTTCAACTCTGCTTAGGAACCTGCAAGAACAGTAGCTCCTCTTCAGTCCAATACACTGAACATGCTGGGAACAGACGCCAGTGCTATTTGCCCTGTGTATGACAATGAAAGCATAATAGTGACTCTTCTTACCAGAAAACAACTCTTGCTCCTAGGACCAGAAACTGCATGTGATTCAACTCCATTTAGGACTGGGAAACAAACGCTAGCTCGCCTAACATGAAACACACTCTGCTTTTGACAAAAGAGCAGTCTTCTATTCTACTGTGGTTCATATGGGGTCCGAACATTGAGCTTGCTCAGAACAAAAGAACTGGGCTTCCTACACACATGGGCCATATCTAGTTCAACTCTGCTTAGGAAACTGACAAGAACAGTAGCTCCTCTTCAGTCCAATACACTGTACTTGCTTTGAACAGACGCGAGTGCTATTTGCACTGTGTATAGAAATGGAGCGCAATAGTGACTTTCCTTACCAAAAAACAACTCTTGCTCGTAGGACCAAAAACTGCATGTGATTCAACTCCATTTAGGACTGGGAAACAAACACTAGCTCGCATCACAAGAAACACAGTCTTCTTTTTGAGTAAAGAGCACTCTTCTACTCTACTGTGTTTTCTATGGGGTCCGAACAGTGAGCTTGCTGAGAACAAAAGAACTGTGCTTCCTACACACTTACGCCATATCTAATTCAACTCTGCTTAGGAAAATGACATGAACAGTAGCTCCTATACAGTCCAATACACTGTACTTGCTGGGAACAGATGCGAGTGCTATTTGCACTGTGTATGGCAATGGGAGCGCAATAGTGACTTTCCTTACCAAAAAACAACTCTTGCGTGTAGGACCAGAAACTGCATGTGATTCGACTCCATTTAGGACGTGGAAACAAATGTTAGCTCGACTTACAAGAAACACACTCTGCTTTTGAGAAAACAGCACTCTTCTACTCTACTGTGTTTCCTATAGGTCCAGAACAGTGAGCTTGCTCAGAACAAAAGAACTGTGCTTCCTACACACACGGGCCATATCTAGTTCAATTCTGCTTACGAAACTGACAAGAACAGTAGCCTCTCTTCAGTCCAATACACTGTACTTGCTGGGAACAGACGCGAGTGCTATTTGCACTGTGTATGGCAAACAGAGCGCAAAATTGACTCTTCTTACCAGAAAACAACTCTCGCTCGTAGGACCAGAAACTGCATGTGTATTTCAACTCCATTTAGGACTGGGAAACAAACGCTAGCTCGCCTTACAAGAAACACACTCTGCTGTTGACAAAAGAGCACTCTTCTACTCTACTGTGTTTCCTATGGGGTACAAACAGAGAACTTGCTCAGAACAAACGAACTGTGCTTCCTACACTCGGGCCATATCTAGTTCATCTCTGCTAAGGAAAGTGACAAGAGAAGTAGCTCCTCTTTAGTCCAATACACTGTACTTTTGGCAACAGATGCCAGTACTATTTGCACTGTGTATGGCAATGGGAGCTCAATAGTGTCTTTCCATACCAGAAAGCAACTCTTGCTCGTAGGACCAAAAACTGCATGTGATTCAACTCCATTTAGGACTGGGAAACAAATGCTAGCTCGCCTTACAAGTAACACACTCTGCTTTTGAGGAAGGAGCACTCTTCTACTCTACTGTGTTTCCTTCAGCGCCAGAACAGTGAGCTTGCTCAGAACAAAAGAACTGTGCTTCCTACACACACGTCCATATCTAGTTCAATTCTCCTTAGGAAACTGACAAGAACAGTAGATCCTCTTCAGTCCAATACACTGTACTTGCTGGGAACAGACGCGAATGCTATTTGCAATGTGTATGACAATGGGAGCACAATTGTGACTCTTCATACCACAAAACAACTCTTGCTCATAGGACCAGAAACTGCATGTGATTCAACTCCACTTAGTACTGGGAAACAAACGCAAGCTCACCTTACAAGAAACACACTCTGCTTTTGAGAAAAGAGCACTCTTCTACTCTACTGTGTTTCCTATAGGACCAGAACAGTGAGCTTGCTCAGAACAAAAGAACTGTGCTTCCTACACACACGGGCCATATCTAGTTCAACTCTGATTAGGAAACTGACGAGAACAGTAGATCCTCTTCAGTCCAATACACTGTACTTGCTGGGAACAGACGCGAGTGCTATTTGCACTGTGTATGGCAATGTGAGCGCATTAGTGACTCTTCTTACCAGAAAACAACCCTTGCTCGTAAGACCAAAAACTGCATTTGATTCAGCTCCATTTAGGACTGGGAAACAAACCCTAGCTTGCCTTACAAGAAACACACTCTGCTTTTGAGAAAAGAACACTCTTCTACTCTACTGTGTTTCCTATGGTGTCCAAACAGAGAACTTGCTCAGAACAAAAGAACTGTGCTTCCTACACCCGGGCCATATCTAGTTCAACTCTGCTGAGGAAACTGACAAGAGAAGTAGCTCCTCTTCAGTCCAATACACTGTACTTGCTGGCAACAGATGCCAGTGCTATTTGCACTGTGTATGCAATGGGAGCGCAATAGTGACTCTTCTTATCAGAAAACAACTATGCTTAGGAACCTGACAAGAACAGTAGATCATCTTCAGTCCAATACACTGTACTTGCTGGGAACAGACGCCAGTGCTATTTGCACTGTTTATGAATATGGGAGCGCAATAGTGACTCTTCTTACCAGAAAACAACTCTTGCTCGTAGGACAAGAAACTGCATGGGATTCAACTCCATTTAGGACTGGGAAATAAACGCTAGCTCGCCTTACAAGAAACACACTCTGCTTTTGAGAAAAGAGCACTCTTATACTCTACTGTGTTTCCTATAGTGCCAGAACATTGAGGTTGCTCAGAACAAAAGAACTGTGCTTCCTACACACACGGGCCATATCTAGTTCAACTCTGCTTAGGAAACTGACAAGAACATAGCTCCTCTTCAGTCCAATACACTGTACTTGCTGGGAACAGACACGAGTGCTATTTGCACTGTGTACAGCAATTTGAGCACAATAGTGACTCTTCCTACCAGAAAACAACTCTTGCTCATAGGACCAGAAACTGCATGTGATTCAACTCCATTTAGGACTGCGAAACAAACGCTAGCTCGCCTTACAAGAAACACACTCTGCTTTTGAGAAAAGAGCACTCTTCTACTCTATTGTGTTTCCTATGGTGTCTGAACAGAGCTTGCTAAGAACAAAAGAACTGTGCTTCCTATATCCGGGCCATATCTACTTCAACTCTGCTTAGGAAACTGACAAGAGAAGTAGCTCCTCTTCAGTCCAATACACTGCAGTTGTTGGGAACAGACGCCAGTGCTATTTGCCATATGTATGACAATGTGAGCGCAATAGTGACTCTTCTTACCAGAAAAAACTCTTGCTCGTAAGACCAGAAAATGCATGTGATTCAACTCTATTTAGGACTGGAAAACAAACGCTAGCTCGCCTTACAAGAAACACACTCTGCTTTTGAGAAAAGAGCACTCTTCTACTCTACTGTGTTTTCTATGGGGTCCGAACAGTGAGCTTGCTGAGAACAAAAGAACTGTGCTTTCTACACACACGGGCCATATCTAGTTCAATTCTGGTAAGGAAGCTGACAAGAACAGTAGCTCCTCTTCAGTCCAATACACTGTACTTGCTGGGAAGAGAAGCAAGGGCTATTTGCACTATGTATGGCAAAGGGAGCGCAATAGTGACTCTTCTTACCAGAAAACAAGTCTTGCTCGTAGGACCAGAAACTGCATGTGTATTTCAACTCCATTTAGGACTGGGAAACAAACGCTAGCTCACCTTACAAGAAACACACTCTGCTTTTGAGAAAAGGGCACTCTTTTACTCTACTGTGTTTCTTATAGAGCTAGAACAATGACCTTGCTCAGAACAAAAGAACTGTGCTTCCCACACACACGGGCCATATCTAGTTCAATTCTTCTTAGGAAAATGACAAGAACAGTATCCTCTCTTCAGTCCAATACACTCTACTTGCTGGGAACAGACACGAGTGCTATTTGCACTGTGTATGGCAAACGGAGCGCAATAGTGACTCTTCTTACCAGAAAACAACTCTTGCTCTTAGGACCACAAACTGCATGTTATTCAACTGCACTTAGGACTGGGAAACAAACGCTACCTCGCCTTACGAGAAACACACTCTGCTTTTGAGAAAAGAGCACTCTTCTACTCTACTGTGTTTCCTGTAGTTCCAGAACAGTGAGCTTGCTCAGAACAAAAGAACTGTGCTTCCTAGACACGGGCCATATCTAGTTCAATTCTGCATAGGAAACTGACAAGAACAGTAGCTCCTCTTCAGTCCAATACACTGTACTCGCTAGGAACAGACGCCAGTGCTATTTGCCCTGTGTATGACAATGGGAGCGCAATAGTGACTGTTCTTTCCAGAAAACAACTCTTGCTCTTAGTACCAGAAACTGCATGTGATTCAACTCCATATAGGACTGGGAAAAAAACGCTAGCTCGCCTTACAAGAAAGACACTCTGCTTTAGAGAAAAAAGCACTCTTCTACTCTACTGTGTTTCCTATAGGGCCAGAACAGTGAGCTTGCTCAGAACAAAAGAACTGTACTTCCTACATACACGGGCCATATCTAGTTCAACTCTGCTTAGGAAACTGAGAAGAAAAGTAGCTCTTCTTCAGTCCAATACACTGTACATGCTGAGAACAGACGCGAGTGCAATTTGCACTGTGTATGGCAATGAGAGCACAATAGTGACATTCCTTACCAGAAAACAACTCTTGCTCATAGGACCAAAAACTTCATGTGATTCAACTCCATTTAGAACTGGGAAATAAATGCTAGCTCACCTTACAAGAAACACACTCTGCTTTTGAGAAAAGAGCACTCTTCTACTCTACTGTGTTTCGTATAGGGCTAGCACAGTGAGCTTGCACAGAACAAAAGAAGTCTGCTTCCTACACACACAGACATATCTAGTTCAATTCAGCTTAGGAAACTGACAAGAACAGTATACCCTCTTCAGTCAAATACACTGCACATGCTGGTAACAGACACCAGTGCTATTTGCCCTGTGTATGACAATCGGAGCGCAATAGTGACTCTTCTTACCAGAAAACAACTCTTGCTCGTAGGACCAGAAACTGCATTTGATTCAATCCACTTAGGACTGGGAAACAAACGCTAGCTCACCTTACAAGAAACATGCTCTGCTTTTGAGAATAGGGTACACATCTACTCTACTGTTTTTCCTATGGGGTCCAAACAGTGAGCTTGCTGAGAACAAAAGAACTGTGCTTCCTACACACACGGGCCATATCTAGTTCAACTCTGCTTAGGAACCTGACAAGAACAGTAGATCCTCTTCAGTCCAATACACTGTACATGGTGGTAACAGACGCCAGTGCTATTTGCCCTGTGTATGACAATGGGAGCGCAATAGTGACTCTTTTTACCAGAAAACAAGTCTTGCTAGTAGGACCAGAAACGGCATGTGATTCAACTCCATTTAGGACTGGGAAACAAACGCTAGCTACCTTACAAGAAACACACTCTGCTTTTAAGAAAAGAGCACTCTTCTACTCCACTGTGTTTTCTATAGGGTCCGAACAGTGAGCTTGCTGAGAACAAAAGAACTGTGCTTCCTACGCACACGGGCCATATCTAGATCAACTCTGCTTAGGAAACTGACAAGAACAGTAGCTCCTCTTCAGTCCAATACACTGTACTTGCTGGGAACAGACGCGAGGGCTATTTGCACTGTGTATGGCAAAGGGAGCACAACAGTGACTTTTCTTACCAGAAAACAACCCTTGCTCGTAGGGCCAGAAACTGCATGTGTATTTCAACCCCATTTAGGACTGGGAAACAAACGCTAGCTTGCCTTATAAGAAACACACTCTGCTTTTGAGAAAAGAGCACTCTTCTACTCTACTGTGTTTCCTCTGGGGTTCGAACAGTGAGCTTCCTCAGAACAAAAGAACTGTGCTTCCTACACGCACGGGCCATATCTATTTCAACTCTGCTTAGGAAACTGACAAGAACAGTAGCTCCTCTTCAGTCCAATACACTGTACTCACTAGGAACAGACGCCAGTTCTATTTGCCCTGTGTATGGCAATGGGAGCGCAATAGTGACTCTTCTTACCAGAAAACAAATCTTGCTCGTAGGACCAAAAACTGCATTTGATTCACCTCCATTTAGGACTGGGAAACAAACGCTAGCTAGCCTTACAAGAAACACACTCTGCTTATGAGAAAAGAGCACTCCTCTACTCTACTGTGTTTCCTATAGGGCCAGAACAGTGAGCTTGCTCAGAACAAAAGAACTGTGCTTCCTACACACACGGGCCATATCTAGTTCAATTCTGCTTACGAAACTGACAAGAACAGTAGCCTCTCTTCAGTCCAATACACTGTACTTGCTGGGAACAGACGTGAGTGCTATTTGCACTGTGTATGGCAAACAGAGCGCAAAATTGACTCTTCTTACCAGAAAACAAGTCTCACTCGTAAGACCAGAAACTGCATGTGTATTTCAACTCCATTTAGGACTGGGAAACAAACGCTAGCTCGCCTTACAAGAAACACACTCTGCTTTTGAGAAAAGAACACTCATCTACTCTACTGTGTTTCCTATGGTGTCCAAACAGAGAACTTGCTCAGAACAAAAGAACTGTGCTTCCTACACCCAGGCCATATCTAGTTCAACTCTGCTGAGGAAACTGACAAGAGAAGTAGCTCCTCTTCAGTCCAATACACTGTACTTGCTGGCAACAGATGCCAGTGCTATTTGCACTGTGTATGGCAATGGGAGCGCAATAGTGACTCTTCTTACCAGAAAACAACTCTGCTTATGAACCTGACAAGAACAGTAGATCCTCTTCAGTCCAATACACTGTACTTGCTGGGAACAGACGCCAGTGCTATTTGCACTGTGTATGAATATGGGAGCGCAATAGTGACTCTTCTTACCAGAAAACAACTCTTGCTCGTAGGACCAGAAACTGCATCGGATTCAACTCCATTTAGGACTGGGAAATAAACGCTAGCTCGCCTTACAAGAAACACACTCTGCTTTTGAGAAAAGAGCACTCTTATACTCTACTGTGTTTCCTATAGTGCCAGAACAGTGAGCTTGCTCAGAACAAAAGAACTGTGCTTCCTACACACACGGGCCATATCTAGTTCAACTCTGCTTAGGAAACTGACAAGAACATAGCTCCTCTTCAGTCCAATACACTGTACTTGCTGGGAACAGACGCGAGTGCTATTTGCACTGTGTACAGCAATGGGAGCACAATAGTGACTCTTCTTACCAGAAAACAACTCTTGCTCATAGGACCAGAAACTGCATGTGATTCAACTCCATTTAGGACTGGGAAACAAACGCTAGCTTGCCTTACAAGAAACACACTCTGCTTTTGAGAAAAGAGCACTCTTCTACTCTATTGTGTTTCCTATGGTGTCTGAACAGAGAGCTTGCTAAGAACAAAAGAACTGTGCTTCCTATATCCGGCCATATCTACTTCAACTCTGCTTAGGAAACTGACAAGAGAAGTAGCTCCTCGTCAGTCCAATACACTGTACTTGCTGGGAAGAGAAGCGAGGGCTATTTGCACTATGTATGGCAAAGGGAGCGCAATAGTGACTCTTCTTACCAGAAAACAAGTCTTGCTGGTAGGACCAGAAACTGCATGTGTATTTCAACTCCATTTAGGACTGGGAAACAAACGCTAGCTCGCCTTACAAGAAACACACTCTGCTTTTGAGAAAAGGGCACTCTTCTACTCTACTGTGTTTCCTATAGGGCTAGAACAGTGACCTTGCTCAGAACAAAAGAACTGTGCTTCCCACACACACGGGCCATATCTAGTTCACTTCTCCTTAGGAAAATGACAAGAACAGTATTCTCTCTTCAGTCCAATACACTCTACTTGCTGGGAACAGACGCGAGTGCTATTTGCACTGTGTATGGCAAACGGAGCGCAATAGTGACTCTTCTTACCAGAAAACAGCTCTTGCTCTTAGGACCAGAAACTGCATGTTATTCAACTCCACTTAGGACTGGGAAACAAACGCTAGCTCGCCTTACAAGAAACACACTCTGCTTTGAGAAAAGGTCACACTTCTACTCTACTGTGTTTCCTATAGTGTCCGAACAGTGAGCTTGCTTAGAACAAAAGAACTGTGCTTCCTACACACACGGGCCATATCTAGTTCAACTCTGCTTAGGAAACTGAGAAGAAAAGTAGCTCTTCTTCAGTCCAATACACTGTACATGCTGAGAACAGACGCGAGTGCAATTTGCACTGTGTATGGCAATGAGAGCACAATAGTGACATTCCTTACCAGAAAACAACTCTTGCTCATAGGACCAAAAACTTCATGTGATTCAACTCCATTTAGAACTGGGAAATAAATGCTAGCTCACCTTACAAGAAACACACTCTGCTTTTGAGAAAAGAGCACTCTTCTACTCTACTGTGTTTCGTATAGGGCCAGCACAGTGAGATTGCACAGAACAAAAGAAGTCTGCTTCCTACACACACAGACATATCTAGTTCAATTCAGCTTAGGAAACTGACAAGAACAGTATACCCTCTTCAGTCAAATACACTGCACATGCTGGTAACAGACACCAGTGCTATTTGCCCTGTGTATGACAATCGGAGCGCAATAGTGACTCTTCTTACCAGAAAACAACTCTTGCTCGTAGGACCAGAAACTGCATTTGAATCAATCCACTTAGGACTGGGAAACAAACCCTAGCTCGCCTTACAAGAAACATGCTCTGCTTTTGAGAATAGGGCACACATCTACTCTACTGTGTTTCCTATGGGGTCCGAACAGTGAGCTTGCTGAGAACAAAAGAACTGTGCTTCCTACACACACGGGCCATATCTAGTTCAACTCTGCTTAGGAACCTGACAAGAACAGTAGATCCTCTTCAGTCCAATACACTGTACATGCTGGTAACAGACGCCAGTGCTATTTGCCCTGCGTATGACAATGGGAGCACAATAGTGACTCTTTTTACCAGAAAACAACTCTTGCTAGTAGGACCAGAAACTGCATGTGATTCAACTCCATTTAGGACTGGGAAACAAACGCTAGCTCACCTTACAAGAAACACACTCTGCTTTTAAGAAAAGAGCACTCTTCTACTCTACTGTGTTTTCTATAGGGTCCGAACAGTGAGCTTGCTGAGAACAAAAGAACTGTGTTTCCTACACACACGGGCCATATCTAGATTAACTCTGCTTAGGAAACTGACAAGAACAGTAGCTCCTCTTCATTCCAATACACTGTACTTGCTGGGAACAGACGCGAGGGCTATTTGCACTGTGTATGGCAAAGGGAGCACAATAGTGACTTTTCTTACCAGAAAACAACTCTTGCTCGTAGGGCCAGAAACTGCATGTGTATTTCAACCCCATTTAGGACTGGGAAACAAATGCTAGCTATCCTTACAAGAAACACACTCTGCTTATGAGAAAAGAGCACTCCTCTACTCTACTGTGTTTCCTATAGGGCCAGAACAGTGAGCTTGCTCAGAACAAAAGAACTGTGCTTCCTACTCACACGGGCCTTATCTAGTTCAATTCTGCTTATGAAACTGACAAGAACAGTAGCCTCTCTTCAGTCCAATACACTGTACTTGCTGGGAACAGACGCCAGTGATATTTGCACTGTGTATGGCAAAGGGAGCGCAAAATGGACTCTTCTTACCAGAAAACAAGTCTCGCTCGTAAGACCAGAAACTGCATGTGTATTTCAACTCCACTTAGGACTGGGAAACAAACGCTAGCTCGCCTTACAAGAAACACACTCTGCTTTTGAGAAAAGAACACTCATCTACTCTACTGTGTTTCCTATGGTGTCCAAACAGAGAACTTGCTCAGAACAAAAGAACTGTGCTTCCTACACCCGGGCCATATCTAGTTCAACTCTGCTGAGGAAACTGACAAGAGAAGTAGCTCCTCTTCAGTACAATACACTGCAGTTGTTGGGAACAGACGCCAGTGCTATTTGCCATATGTATGACAATGGGAGCGCAATAGTGACTCTTCTTACCAGAAAAAACTCTTGCTCATAAGACCAGTAAATGCATGTGATTCAACTCTATTTAGGACTGGAAAACATACGCTAGCTCGCCTTACAAGAAACACACTCTGCTTTTGAGAAAAGAGCACTCTTCTACTCTACTATGTTATCTATGGGGTCCGAACAGTGAGCTTGCTGAGAACTAAAGAACTGTGCTTTCTACACACACGGGCCATATCTATTTCAATTCTGGTTAGGAAACTGACAAGAACAGTAGCTCCTCTTCAGTCCAATACACTGTACTTGCTGGGAAGAGAAGTGAGGTCTATTTGCACTATGTATGG
This sequence comes from Peromyscus eremicus, assembly GCF_949786415.1. Taxonomy (NCBI): domain Eukaryota; kingdom Metazoa; phylum Chordata; class Mammalia; order Rodentia; family Cricetidae; genus Peromyscus; species Peromyscus eremicus. The sequence continues at coordinate 99,892 of NW_026734481.1, forward strand.
GTAAGGGATCGCAATAGTGACTCTTCTTACCAGAAAACAAGTCTTGCTCGTAGGACCAGAAATTGCATGTGTATTTCAACTCCATTTAGGACTGGGAAACAAACGCTAGCTCGCCTTACAAGAAACACACTCTGCTTTTGAGAAAAGCGCACTCTTCTCCTCTACTGTGTTTCCTATAGGGCTAAAACAGTGACCTTGCTCAGAACAAAAGAACTGTGCTTCCCACACACACGGGCCATATCTAGTTCAATTCTCCTTAGGAAAATGACAAGAACAGTATCCTCTCTTCAGTCCAATACACTCTACTTGCTGGGAACAGACGCGAGTGCTATTTGCACTGTGTATGGCAAACGGAGCGCAGTAGTGACTCTTCTTACCAGAAAACAACTCTTGCTCTTAGGACCAGAAACTGCATGTTATTCAACTCCACTTAGGACTGGGAAACAAACGCTAGCTCGCCTTACAAGAAACACGCTCTGCTTTGAGAAAAGGTCACACTTCTACTCTACTGTGTTTCCTGTAGGGTCCGAACAGTGAGCTTGCTTAGAACAAAAGAACTGTGCTTCCTACACACACGGGCCATATCTAGTTCAACTCTGCTTAGGAAACTGACAAGAACAGTAGATCCTCTTCAGTCCAATACACTGTACTTGCTGGGAACAGACGCCAGTGGTATTTGCACTGTGAATGACAAAGGGAGCACAATAGTGACTCTTCTTACCAAAAACAACTCTTGCTCGTAGGACCAGAAACTGCATGTGATTCAACTCTATTTAGGACTGGGAAACAAACGCTAGCTCGCCTTACAAGAAACACACTCTGCTTTTGAGAAAAGAGCACTCTTCTACTCTACTGTGTTTCGTGTAGGGCCAGAACAGTGAGCTTGCTCAGAACAAAAGAACTGTGCTTCCTAGACACAGGCCATATCTAGTTCAATTCTGCATAGGAAACTGAGAAGAACAGTAGCTTCTCTTCAGTCCAATACACTGTTCTTGCTGGGAACAGACGCTAGTGCTATTTGCACTGCGTATGGCAATGGGAGCGCAATAGTGACTCTTCTTACCAGAAAACAACTCTTGCTCGTAAGACCAAAAACTGCATATGATTCCACTCCATTTAGGACTGGGAAACAAACCTTAGCTTGCCTTATAAGAAACACACTCTGCTTTTGAGTAAAGAGCACTCTTCTACTCTACTGTGTTTTCTATGGGGTCCGAACAGTGAGCTTGCTGAGAACAAAAGAACTGTGCTTCCTACACACTCACGCCATATCTAATTCAACTCTGCTTAGGAAAATAATATGAACAGTAGCTCCTCTTCAGTCCAATACACTGTACTTGCTGGGAACAGATGCTAGTGCTATTTGCACTGTGTATGGCAATGGGAGCGCAATAGTGACTTTCCTTACCAGAAAACAACTCTTTCGTGTAGGACCAGAAACTGCATGTGATTCGACTCCATTTAGGACGTGGAAACAAATGCTAGCTCGACTTACAAGAAACACACTCTGCTTTTGAGAAAACAGCACTCTTCTACTCTACTGTGTTTCCTATAGGGCCAGAACAGTGAGCTTGCTCAGAACAAAAGAACTGTGCTTCCTACACACACGGGCCATATCTAGTTCAATTCTGCTTACGAAACTGACAAGAACAGTAGCCTCTCTTCAGTCCAATACACTGTACTTGCTGGGAACAGAAGCGAGTGCTATTTGCACTGTGTATGGCAAACAGAGCGCAAAATGGACTCTTCTTACCAGAAAACAACTCTCGCTCGTAGGACCAGAAACTGCATGTGTATTTCAACTCCATTTAGGACTGGGAAACAAACGCTAGCTCGCCTTACAAGAAACACACTCTGCTTTTGACAAAAGAGCACTCTTCTACTCTACTGTGTTTCGTATGGTGTCCAAACAGAGAACTTGCTCAGAACAAACGAACTGTGCTTCCTACACTCGGGCCATATCTAGTTCATCTCTGCTGAGGAAACTGACAAGAGAAGTAGCTCCTCTTTAGTCCAATACACTGTACTTTTGGCAACAGATGCCAGTGCTATTTGCACTGTGTATGGCAATGGGATCTCAATAGTGTCTTTCCATACCAGAAAGCAACTCTTGCTCGTAGGACCAAAAACTTCATGTGATTCAACTCCATTAAGGACTGGGAAACAAATGCTAGCTCGCCTTACAAGTAACACACTCTGCTTTTGAGGAAGGAGCACTCTTCTACTCTACTGTGTTTCCTTTAGCGCCAGAACAGTGAGCTTGCTCAGAACAAAAGAACTGTGCTTCCTACACACACGGCCATATCTAGTTCAATTCTCCTTAGGAAACTGACAAGAACAGTAGATCCTCTTCAGTCCAATACACTGTACTTGCTGGGAACAGACGCGAATGCTATTTGCAATGTGTATGACAATGGGAGCGCAATTGTGACTCTTCATACCACAAAACAACTCTTGCTCATAGGACCAGAAACTGCATGTGATTCAACTCCATTTAGGACTGGGAAACAAACGCAAGCTCGCCTTACAAGAAACACACTCTGCTTTTGAGAAAAGAGCACTCTTCTACTCTACTGTGTTTCCTATAGGACCAGAACAGTGAGCTTGCTCAGAACAAAAGAACTGTGCTTCCTACACACACGGGCCATATCTAGTTCAACTCTGATTAGGAAACTGACGAGAACAGTAGATCCTCTTCAGTCCAATACACTGTACTTGCTGGGAACAGACGCGAGTGCTATTTGCACTGTGTATGGCAATGGGAGCGCATTAGTGACTCTTCTTACCAGAAAACAACCCTTGCTCATAAGACCAAAAACTGCATTTGATTCAACTCCACTTAGGACTGGGAAACAAACGCTAGCTCGCCTTACAAGAAACACGCTCTTCTTTGAGAAAAGGTCACACTTCTACTCTACTGTGTTTCCTATAGGGCCCGAACAGTGAGCTTGCTCAGAACAAAAGAAATGTGCTTCCTAGACACGGGCCATATCTAGTTCAATTCTGCATAGGAAACTGACAAGAACAGTAGCTCCTCTTCTGTCCAATACACTGTAATTGCTGGGAACAGACGCGAGTGCTATTTGCACTGTGTGGCAATGGGAGCGCATTAGTGACTCTTCTTACCAGAAAACAACCCTTGCTCATAAGACCAAAAACTGCATTTGATTCAACTCCATTTAGGACTGGGAAACAAACCCTAGCTTGCCTTACAAGAAACACACTCTGCTCTTGAGAAAAGAGCACTCTTCTACTCTACTGTGTTTCCTATAGGGCCAGAACAGTGAGCTTGCTCAGAACAAAAGAACTGAGCTTCCTAAACACACGGGCCATATCTAGTTCAACTCTTCTTAGGAAACTGACAAGAAGAGTATCTCCTCTTCAGTCCAATACACTGTACTTGCTGGGAACAGATGCGAGTGCTATTTGCACTGTGAACAGCAATGGGAGCACAACATTGACTCTTCTTACCAGAAAACAACTCTTGCTCTTAGGATGAGAAACTGCATGTGATTCAACTCCATTTAGGACTGGGAAACAAACACTAGCTCGCCTTTCTAGAAACACACTCTGCTTTTGAGTAAAGAGCACTCTTCTACTCTACTGTGTTTCCTATAGGGCAAGAACAGTGAGCTTGCTGAGAACAAAAGAACTGTGCTTCCTACACACAGGGGCCATATCTAGTTCAACTCTGCTTAGGAACCTAAAAAGAACAGTAGCTCCTCTTCAGTCCAATACACTGTACTTGCTGGCAACAGATGCCAGTGCTATTTGCACTGTGTATGGCAATGTGAGCGCAATAGTGACTTTCCTTATCAGAAAGCAACTCTTGCTCGTAGGACCAAAAACTGCATGTGATTCAACTCCATTTAGGACTGGGAAACAAACGCTAGCTCGCCTTACAAGAAACACACTCTGCTTTTGAGAATAGGGCACACATCTACTCTACTGTGTTTCCTATGGGGTCCAAACAGTGAGCTTGCTCAGAACAAAAGAACTGTGCTTCCTACACACACGGGTCATATTTAGTTCAACTCTGCTTAAGAAACTGACAAGAACAGTAGCTCCTCTTCAGTCCAATACACTGTACTTGCTGGGAACAGAAGCCAGTGCTATTTGCGCTGTGTATGAAAATGGGAGCGCAATAGTGACTCTTCTTACCAGAAAACAACTCTTGCTTGTAGGACTAGAAACTGCATGTGATTCAACTCCATTTAGGACTGGGAAAGAAACGCTAGCTCGCCTTACAAGAAACACACTCTTCTTCTTGAGTAAAGTACACTCTTCAATTCTACTGTGATTTCTATGGGGTCCGAACTGTGAGCTTGATGAGAACAAAAGAACTGTGCTTAATACACACTCGCCCCATATCTAATTCAACTCTGCTTAGGAAAATGACAAGAACATTTGCTCCTCTTCAGCCCAATACACTGTACTTGCTGGGAACAGATGCGAGGGCTATTTGCACTGTGTTTGGCAATGGGAGCACAATAGTGACTTTCCTTACCTGAAAGCAACTCTTGCGTGTAGGACCAAAAACTGCATGTGATTCAACTCCATTTAGAAATTGGAAAGAAACGCTAGCTCGCCTTACAAGAAACACACTCTGCTTTTGAGAAAACAGCACTCTTCTACTCTACTGTGTTTCCTATAGCGCCAGAACAGTGAGCTTGCTCAGAACAAAAGAACTGTGCTTCCTACACATGGCCATATCTAGTTCTATTCTGCTCAGGAAACTGACAAGAACAGTATATCCTCTTCAGTCCAATACACTGTACTTGCTGGGAACAGACGCCAGTGCTATTTGCATTGTGTATGACAATGGGAGCGCAATAGTGACTCTTCTTACCAGAAAACAACACTTGCTCGTAGGACCAGAAACTGCATGTGTATTTCAACTCCATTTAGGACTGGGAAACAAATGCTAGCTCGCCTTACAAGAAACACACTCTGCTTTTGAGAAAAGAGCACTCTTCTACTCTACTGTGTTTCCTATGGGGTTCGAAGAGTGAGCTTGCTCAGAACAAAAGAACTGTGCTTCCTACACAAACGGACCATATCTAGTTCAACTCTGCTTAGGAAACTGACAAGAACAGTAGCTCCTCGTCAGTCCAATACACTACTTGCTGGGAACAGACGCGAGTGGAATTTGCATTGTGTATGACAATGGGAGCGCAATAGTGACTCTTCTTACCACAAAACAATTCTTGCTCGTAGGACCAGAAACTGCATGTGATTCAACTACATTTAGGACTGTGAAACAAACGCTAGCTCGACTTAGAAGAAACATACTCTGCTTTTGAGAAAAGAGCCCTTTTCTACTCTACTGTGTTTCCTATAGGGCCAGAACAGAGAGCTTGCTCAGAACAAAAGAACTGTGCTTCCTACACACACGGCCATATCTAGTTCAATTCTCCTTAGGAAACTGACAAGAACAGTAGATCCTCTTCAGTCCAATACACTGTGCTTACTGGGAACAGAATCCAGTGCCATTTGCCCTGTGTATGACAATGGGAGCGCAATAGTGACTCTTCTTACCACAAAACAACTCTTGCCCGTAGGACCAGAAACTGCATGTGATTCAACTCCATTTAGGATTGGGAAACAAACGCTAGCTCGCCTTACAAGAAACACACTCTGCTTTTGAGAATAGGGCCCACATCTACTCTACTGTGTTTCCTATGGGGTCCAAACAGTGAGCTTGCTCAGAACAAAAGAACTGTGCTTCCTACACACACGGGTCATATTTAGTTCAACTCTGCTTAGGAAACTTACAAGAACAGTAGCTCCTCTTCAATCGAATACACTGTACTTGCTGGGAACAGACGTGAGTGCTATTTGCACTGTGTTTGGCAATGGGAGCCAAATAGTGACTTTCCTTACCAGAAAACAACTCTTGCTCGTAGGACGTGAAACTGCATGTGATTCAACTCCATTTAGGACTGGGAAACAAACGCTAGCTCCCCTACAAGAAACACACTCTGCTTTTGAGGAAAGAGCACTCTTCTACTTTACTGTGTTTCCTGTAGGGCCAGAACAGTGAGCTTGCTGAGTACAAAAGAACTGTGCTTCCTACACACATGGGACATATCTAGCTCAATACTGCTTAGGAACCTGACAAGAACAGTAGATCATCTTCAGTGCAATACACTGTACATGCTGGGAAAGAAGCCAGTGCTATTTGCCCTGTGTATGACAATGGGAGCACAATAGTAACTCTTCTTACCAGAAAACAACTCTTGCTTGTAGGACCAGAAACTGCATGTGATTCAACTCCATTTAGGACTGGGAAACAAACGCTAGCTCGCCTTACAAGAAACACACTCTTCTTCTTGAATAAAGTACACTCTTCAATTCTACTCTGATTTCTATGGGGTCCGAACTGTGAGCTTGCTTAGAACAAAAGAACGTTGCTTCCTACACACTCGCGCCATATCTAATTCAACTCTGCTTAGGAAAATGACAAGAATATTAGCTCCTCTTCAGCCCAATACACTGTACTTGCTGGGAACAGATGCGAGGGCTATTTGCACTGTGTATGGCAATGGGAGCGCAATAGTGACTTTCCTTACCAGAAAACAACTCTTGGGTGTAGGACCAAAAACTGCATGTGATTCAACTCCATTTAGAACATGGAAACAAACACTAGCTCGCCTTACAAGAAACACACTCTGCTTTTGAGAAAACAGCACTCTTCTACTCTACTGTGTTTCCTATAGGGCCAGAACAGTGAGCTTGCTCAGAACAAAAGAACTGTGCTTCCTACACACACGGGCCATATCTAGTTCAACTCTGCTTAGGAACCTGACAAGAACAGTACATCCTCTTCAGTCCAATACACTGTACATGCTGGGAACAGACGCCAGTGCTATTTGCCCTGTGTATGACAATGGGAGCACAATAGTGACTCTTCTTACCAGAAAACAACTCTTGCTGGTAGGACGTGAAACTGCATGTGATTCAACTCCATTTAGGACTGGGAAACAAACGCTAGCTCACCCTACAAGAAACACACTCTGCTTTTGAGGAAAGAGCACTCTTCTACTCTACTGTGTTTCCTATAGTGCCAGAACAGTGAGCTCCCTGAGTACAAAAGAACTTGCTTCCTACACACATGGGTCATATCTAGTTCAACTCTGCTTAGGATCCTGACAAGAACAGTAGATCCTCTTCAGTCCAATACACTGTACATGCTGGGAACAGAAGCCAGTGCTATTTGCGCTGTGTATGACAATGGGAGGGCAATAGTGACTCTTCTTACCAGAAAACAACTCTTGCTGGTAGGACCAGAAACTGCATGTGATTCAACTCCATTTAGGACTGGGAAACAAACTCTAGCTCGCCTACAAGAAACACACTCTGCTTTAGAGAAAAGAGCACTCTTCTTCTCTACTATGTGTCCTATGGGTTCTGAACAGTGGGCTTGCTCAGAACAAAAGAACTGTGCTTCCTACGCACACGGGCCATATCTAGTTCAACTCTGCTTAGGAAACTGACAAGAACAGTAGCTCCTCTTCAGTCCAATACACTGTACTTGCTGGGAACAGATACGAGTGCTATTTGTACTGTGTTTGGCAATGGGAGCACAATAGTGACTCTTCTTACCAGAAAACAAGTCTTGCTCTTAGTACCAGTAACTGCATGTGATTCAACTCCACTTAGGACTGGGAAACAAACGCTAGCTCGCCTTACAAGAAACACACTCTGCTTTTGAGAAAACAGCACTCTTTTACTCTACTGTGTTTCCTATGGGGTCACAACAGTGAGCTTGCCTAGAACAAAAGAACTGTGCTTCTTATACACACGGGCCATACCTAGTTCAACTCTGCTTAGGAAAGTGACAAGAACAGTAGATACCCTTCAGTCCAATACACTGTACTTGCTGGGAACAGACGCGAGTGCTATTTGTACTGTGTAAGGCATTGGGAGCGCAATAGTGACTCTTTTTACCAGAAAAGAACTCTTGCTCCTAGGACCAGAAACTGCATGGGACTCAACTCCATTTCGGACTGCGAAACAAACGCTAGCTTGCCTTACAAGAAACACACTCTGCTTTTGAGAAAAGATGACTCTTCTACTCTACTGAGTTTCCTATAGGGCCAGAACAGTGAGCTAGCTCAGAACAAAAGAAATGTGATTCATACACACACGGGCCATATCTAGTTCAACTCTGCTTAGGAACCTGACAAGAACAGTAGATCCTCCTCAGTCCAATACTCTGTACATGCTGGGAACAAATGCCAGTGCTATTTGCCCTGTGTATGACGATGGGAGCGCAATAGTGACTCTTCTTACCAAAAAATAACTATGCCTAGGATCAGAAACTGCATGTGATTCAAATTCATTTAGGACTGGGAAACAAAAGTTAGCTCACTTTACAAGAAAGACACTCTGCTTTTGAGAAAAATGCACTCTTCTACTCTACTGTATTTCCTATGGGGTTCGAAATGTGAGCTTGCTCAGAACAAAAGAACTGTGCTTCCTACACACACGGGCCATATTTTGTTCAATTCTGCTTAGGAAACTGACAAGAACAGTAGAACCTCTTCAGTCCAATAGACTGTACATTCTGGGAAGAGACGCCAGTGCTATTTGCCCTGTGTGTGACAATGGGAGCGCAATAGTGACTCTTCTTACCAGAAAACAACTCTTGCTGGTAGGACGTGAAACTGCATGTGATTCAACTCCATTTAGGACTGGGAAACAAACGCTAGCTCACCCTACAAGAAACACACTCTGCTTTTGAGGAAAGAGCACTCTTCTACTCTACTGTGTTTCCTATAGTGCCAGAACAGTGAGCTCGCTGAGTACAAAAGAACTTGCTTCCTACACACATGGGTCATATCTAGTTCAACTCTGCTTAGGATCCTGACAAGAACAGTAGATCCTCTTCAGTCCAATACACTGTACATGCTGGGAACAGAAGCCAGTGCTATTTGCGCTGTGTATGACAATGGGAGGGCAATAGTGACTCTTCTTACCAGAAAACAACTCTTGCTGGTAGGACCAGAAACTGCATGTGATTCAACTCCATTTAGGACTGGGAAACAAACTCTAGCTCGCCTACAAGAAACACACTCTGCTTTAGAGAAAAGAGCACTCTTCTTCTCTACTATGTGTCCTATGGGTTCTGAACAGTGGGCTTGCTCAGAACAAAAGAACTGTGCTTCCTACGCACACGGGCCATATCTAGTTCAACTCTGCTTAGGAAACTGACAAGAACAGTAGCTCCTCTTCAGTCCAATACACTGTACTTGCTGGGAACAGATACGAGTGCTATTTGTACTGTGTTTGGCAATGGGAGCACAATAGTGACTCTTCTTACCAGAAAACAAGTCTTGCTCTTAGTACCAGTAACTGCATGTGATTCAACTCCACTTAGGACTGGGAAACAAACGCTAGCTCGCCTTACAAGGAACACACTCTGCTTTTGAGAAAACAGCACTCTTTTACTCTACTGTGTTTCCTATGGGGTCACAACAGTGAGCTTGCCTAGAACAAAAGAACTGTGCTTCTTATACACACGGGCCATACCTAGTTCAACTCTGCTTAGGAAAGTGACAAGAACAGTAGATACCCTTCAGTCCAATACACTGTACTTGCTGGGAACAGACGCGAGTGCTATTTGTACTGTGTAAGGCATTGGGAGCGCAATAGTGACTCTTTTTACCAGAAAAGAACTCTTGCTCCTAGGACCAGAAACTGCATGGGACTCAACTCCATTTCGGACTGCGAAACAAACGCTAGCTTGCCTTACAAGAAACACACTCTGCTTTTGAGAAAAGATGACTCTTCTACTCTACTGAGTTTCCTATAGGGCCAGAACAGTGAGCTAGCTCAGAACAAAAGAAATGTGATTCATACACACACGGGCCATATCTAGTTCAACTCTGCTTAGGAACCTGACAAGAACAGTAGATCCTCCTCAGTCCAATACTCTGTACATGCTGGGAACAAATGCCAGTGCTATTTGCCCTGTGTATGACGATGGGAGCGCAATAGTGACTCTTCTTACCAAAAAATAACTATGCCTAGGATCAGAAACTGCATGTGATTCAAATTCATTTAGGACTGGGAAACAAAAGTTAGCTCGCTTTACAAGAAAGACACTCTGCTTTTGAGAAAAATGCACTCTTCTACTCTACTGTATTTCCTATGGGGTTCGAAATGTGAGCTTGCTCAGAACAAAAGAACTGTGCTTCCTACACACACGGGCCATATTTTGTTCAATTCTGCTTAGGAAACTGACAAGAACAGTAGAACCTCTTCAGTCCAATAGACTGTACATTCTGGGAAGAGACGCCAGTGCTATTTGCCCTGTGTGTGACAATGGGAGCGCAATAGTGACTCTTCTTACCAGAAAACAACTCTTGCTCGTATGACCAGAAACTGCATGTGATTCAACTCCATTTAAGACTGGGAAACAAACGCTAGCTCGCCTTACAAGAAAGACACTCTGCTTTTGAGAAAAGAGCACTCTTCTACTCTACTGTGTTTCCTATGGGGTCCGATCAGTGAGCTTGCTGAGAACAAAAGAACTGTGCTTCCTACACACACGGGCCATATCTAGTTCAACTCTGCTTAGGATCCTGACAAGAACAGTAGATCCTCTTCAGTCCAATATACTGTACATGCTGGGAACAGAAGCCAGTGCTATTTGCGCTGTGTATGACAATGGGAGGGCAATAGTGACTCTTCTTACCAGAAAACAACTCTTGCTGGTAGGACCAGAAACTGCATGTGATTCAACTCCATTTAGGACTGGGAAACAAACTCTAGCTCGCCTACAAGAAACACACTCTGCTTTAGAGAAAAGAGCACTCTTCTTCTCTACTATGTGTCCTATGGGTTCTGAACAGTGGGCTTGCTCAGAACAAAAGAACTGTGCTTCCTACGCACACGGGCCATATCTAGTTCAACTCTGCTTAGGAAACTGACAAGAACAGTAGCTCCTCTTCAGTCCAATACACTGTACTTGCTGGGAACAGATACGAGTGCTATTTGTACTGTGTTTGGCAATGGGAGCACAATAGTGACTCTTCTTACCAGAAAACAAGTCTTGCTCTTAGTACCAGTAACTGCATGTGATTCAACTCCACTTAGGACTGGGAAACAAACGCTAGCTCGCCTTACAAGAAACACACTCTGCTTTTGAGAAAACAGCACTCTTTTACTCTACTGTGTTTCCTATGGGGTCACAACAGTGAGCTTGCCTAGAACAAAAGAACTGTGCTTCTTATACACACGGGCCATACCTAGTTCAACTCTGCTTAGGAAAGTGACAAGAACAGTAGATACCCTTCAGTCCAATACACTGTACTTGCTGGGAACAGACGCGAGTGCTATTTGTACTGTGTAAGGCATTGGGAGCGCAATAGTGACTCTTTTTACCAGAAAAGAACTCTTGCTCCTAGGACCAGAAACTGCATGGGACTCAACTCCATTTCGGACTGCGAAACAAACGCTAGCTTGCCTTACAAGAAACACACTCTGCTTTTGAGAAAAGATGACTCTTCTACTCTACTGAGTTTCCTATAGGGCCAGAACAGTGAGCTAGCTCAGAACAAAAGAAATGTGATTCATACACACACGGGCCATATCTAGTTCAACTCTGCTTAGGAACCTGACAAGAACAGTAGATCCTCCTCAGTCCAATACTCTGTACATGCTGGGAACAAATGCCAGTGCTATTTGCCCTGTGTATGACAATGGGAGCGCAATAGTGACTCTTCTTACCAAAAAATAACTATGCCTAGGATCAGAAACTGCATGTGATTCAAATTCATTTAGGACTGGGAAACAAAAGTTAGCTCGCTTTACAAGAAAGACACTCTGCTTTTGAGAAAAATGCACTCTTCTACTCTACTGTATTTCCTATGGGGTTCGAAATGTGAGCTTGCTCAGAACAAAAGAACTGTGCTTCCTACACACACGGGCCATATTTTGTTCAATTCTGCTTAGGAAACTGAAAGGAACAGTAGAACCTCTTCAGTCCAATAGACTGTACATTCTGGGAAGGGACGCCAGTGCTATTTGCCCTGTGTGTGACAATGGGAGCGCAATAGTGACTCTTCTTACCAGAAAACAACTCTTGCTCGTATGACCAGAAACTGCATGTGATTCAACTCCATTTAAGACTGGGAAACAAACGCTAGCTCGCCTTACAAGAAAGACACTCTGCTTTTGAGAAAAGAGCACTCTTCTACTCTACTGTGTTTCCTATGGGGTCCGATCAGTGAGCTTGCTGAGAACAAAAGAACTGTGCTTCCTACACACACGGGCCATATCTAGTTCAACTCTGCTTAGGAAACTGACAAGAACAGTAGCTCCTCTTCAGTCCAATACACTGTACTTGCTGGGAACAGATGCGAGTGCTATTTGCACTGTGTTTGGAATGGGAGCGCAAATGTGACTTCCCTTACCAGAAAAAACTCTTGCGCGTAGGACCAAAAACTGCATGTGATTCAACTCCATTTAGGACTGGGAATCAAGCACTAGCTCGCCTTACAAGAAACATACTCTGCTTTTGAGAAAAGAGCACTCTTGCACTCTACTCTGTTTCCTATAGGGCCAGAACAGTGAGCTTGCTCAGAACAAAAGAACTGTGCTTCCTGTACACACGGGCCATATCTAGTTCAACTCTGCTTAGGAAACTGACAAGAACAGTAGCTCCTCTTCAGTCCAATACACTGTACTTGCTTGGAAGAGACACGAGTGCTATTTGCACTGTGTACGGCATTGGGAGCGCAATAGTGACTCTTTTTACCAGAACAACTCTTGCTCGTAGGACCAGAAACTGCATGTGATTCAACTCCATTTAGGACTGGGAAAAAAATGCTATCTCGCCTTACATGAAACACACTCTGCTTTTGAGAAAAGAGCATTCTTGTACTCTACTGTGTTTCCTATAAGGCCAGAACAGTGAGCTTGCTCTGAACAAAAGACTGTGTTTCCTACACACACGGGCCATATCGAGTTCAATTCTGCTTAGGATACTGAAAAGAACAGTAGATCCCCTTCAGTCCAATACACTGTACTTGGTGGGAACAGACGCGAGTGCTATTTGCACTGTGTATGACAAGGGGAGCGCAATAGTGACTCTTCTTACCACAAAACAACTGTTGTTCCTAGGACCAGAAACTGCATGGGATTCAACTCCATTTAGGACTGGGAAACAAACGCTAGCTTGCCTTACAAGAAACACACTTTGTTTTTGAGAAAAGAGCACTCTTCTACTCTACTGTGTTTCCTATAGTCCCAGAACAGTGAGCTTGCTCAGAACAAAAGAACTGTGCTTCCTACACACACAAGCCATATCTAGTTCAACTCTACTTAGGAACCTGACAAGAACAATAGATCCTCTTCAGTCCAATACACTGTACATGCTGGGAACAAATGCCAGTGCTATTTGCCCTGTGTATAACAATGGTAGCACAGTAGTGACTCTTCTTACCAGAAAATACTCTTGCTTGTAGGACCAGAAACTGCATGTGATTCAAATCCATTTAGGACTGGGAAACAAACGTTAGCTCGCCTTACAAGAAACACACTCTGCCTTTGAGAAAAGAGCACTCTTCTACTCTACTGTGTTTCCTATAGGGCCAGAACAGTGAGCTTGCTCAGAACAAAAGAACTGTGCTTCCTGCACACACGGGCCATATCTAGTTCAAGTCTGCTTAGGAAACTGAAAAGAACAGTAGATCCCCTTCAGTCCAATACACTGTACTTGCTGGGAACAGACGCGAGTGCTATTTGCACTGTGTATGGCAATGGGAGCACAATAGTGACTCTTCTTCTAGAAAACAACTCTTGCTCTTAGGACAAGAAACTGCATTTGTTTCAATCCACTTAGGACTGGGAAACAAACGCTAGCTCGCCTTACAAGAAACACGCTCTACTTTGGAGAATAGGGCACACATCTACTCTACTGTGTTTTCTATGGGGTCCAAACAGTGAGCTTGCTCAGAACAAAACAACTGTGCTTCCTACACACACAGGCCATATCTAGTTCAATTCTGCTTAGGAAACTGACAAGAACAGTAGATCCTCTTCAGTCCAATACACTGTACTTGCTGGGAACAGACGCCAGTGCTATTTGCACTGTGTATGACAATGGGAGCCCAATAGTGACTTTTCTTACCAGAAAAAACTCTTGCTTGTAGGACCAGAAACTGCATGTGATTCAAATCCATTTAGGACTGGGAAGCAAACGCTAGCTCGCCTTACAAGAAACACACTCTGCTTTTGAGAAAACAGCACTCTTCTACTCTACTGTGTTTCCTATGGGGTCCGAACTGTGAGCTTGCTCAGAACAAAAGAACTGTGCTTCCTATACACACGGGCCACATCTAGTTCAACTCTGCTTAGGAAACTGACAAGAACAGTAGCTCCTCTTCAGACCAATACACTGTACTTGATTGGAACAGACACAAGTGCTATTTGTACTGTGTATGGCAATGGGAGCCCAATAGTGACTCTTCTTACTAAAAAATAACTCTACTCGTAGGACCAGAAACTGCATGTGATTCAAATTCGTTTAGGACTGGGAAACAAAGCTAGCTCGCCTTACAAGAAACACACTCTGCTTTTGAGAAATGAGCACTCTTCTTCTCTACTATGTGTCTCATGGGTTCCGAACAGTGAGCTTGTTCAGAACAAAAGAACTGTGCTTCCTACGCACACTGGCCATATCTAGTTCAACTCTGCTTAGGAAACTGACAAGAACAGTAGCTCCTATTCAGTCCAATACACTGTACTTGCTGGGAACAGATGCGAGTGCTATTTGCAGTGTGTTTGGCAATGGGAGCACAATAGTGACTTTCCTTACCAGAAAAGAACTCTTGCTCTTAGTACCAGTAACTGCATGTGATTCAACACCACTAAGGACTGGGAAACAAATGCTAGCTCGCCTTACAAGAAACACACTCTGCTTTTGAGAAAAGAGCACTCTTCTACTATACTGTGTTTCCTATAGGGCCAAAACAGTGAGCTTTCTCAGAACAAAAGAACTGTGCTTCCTACACACACGGGCCATATCTAGTTCAACTCTGCTTAGGAAACGGACGAGAACAGTAGCTCCTCTTCAGTCCAATACACTGTACTTGCTGGGAACAGATGCGAGTGCTATTTGCACGGTGTACAGCAGTGGGAGCACAATAGTGACTCTTCTTACCAGAAAACAACTCTTGCTCTTAGTACCAGTAACTGCATGTGATTCAACACCACTTAGGACTGGGAAACAAACGCTAGCTCGCCTTACAAGAAACACACTCTGCTTTGAGAAAAGAGCACTCTTCTACTCTACTGTGTTTCCTATGGGGTCTGAACAGTGAGCTTGCTCAGAACAAAAGAACTGTGCTTCCTATACACACGGGCGATATCTAGTTCAACTCTGCTTAGTAAACTGACAAGAACAGTAGATCCCCTTCAGTCCAATACACTGTACTTGCTGGGAACAGACGCGAGTGCTATTTGCACTGTGTACGGCATTGGGAGCGCAATAGTGACTCTTTTACAAGAAAACAACTCTTGCTGGTAGGACCAGAAACTGCATGTGATTCAACTCCATTTAGGACTGGGAAACAAACGCTAGCTTGCCTTACAAGAAACAAGCTCTGCTTTTGAGAAAAGGGCACACTTCTACTCTACTGTGTTTCCTATAGGGCCAGAACAGTTAGCTTGCTCAGAACAAAAGAACTGTGCTTCCTACACACACAAGCCATATCTAGTTCAACTCTGCTTAGGCAACTTATGAGAACAGTAGCTCCTCTTCAGTCCAATACACTGTACTTTCTGGGAACAGACATGAGTGCTATTTGTACTGTGTACAGCAATGGGAGCACAATAGTGACTCTTCTTACCAGAAAACAACTCTGGCTCTTAGGAGCAGAAACTGCATGTGATTCAACTCCACTTAGGACTGGGAAACAAACGCTAGCTTGCCTTAAAAGAAACAAGCTCTGCTTTTGAGAATAGGGCACACTTCTACTCTACTGTGTTTCCTATGGGGTCCGAACAGTGAGCTTGTTCAGAACAAAAGAACTGTGCTTCCTACACACACGGGCCATATCTAGTTCAATTATGCTTAGGCAACTAACAAGAACAGTAGATCCTCTTCAGTCCAATACACTGTACTTGCTGGGAACAGACGCCAGTGCTATTTGCACTGTGTATGACAATGGGAGCGCAATAGTGACTCTTCTTACCACAAAACAACTCTTGCTCCTGGGACCACAAACTGCATGGGATTCAACTCCATTTAGGACTGGGAAACAAACGCTAGCTTGCCCTACAAGAAACACACTCTGCTTTTGAGAAAAGATGACTCTTCTACTCTACTGTGTTTCCTATAGGGCCAGAACAGTGAGCTTGTACAGAACAAAAGAAATGTGTTTCATACACACACGGGCCATATCTAGTTCAACTCTGCTTAGGAACCTGACAAGAACAGTAGATCCTCTTCAGTCAAATACACTGTATATGCTGGGAACAAATGCCAGTGCTATTTGCCCTGTGTATGACAATGGGATCGCAATAGTTACTCTTCTTACCAGAAAAAACTCTTGCTTGTAGGACCAGAAACTTCATGTGATTCAAGTCCATTTAGGACTGGGAAACAAACGCTAGCTCGCCTTACAAGAAACACACTCTGCTTTTGAGAAAAGAGTACTCTTCTACTCTACTGTGTTTCCTATAGGGCCAGAGCAGTGAGCTTGCTAAGAACAAAAGAACTGTGCTTCCTACACACACGGGCCATATCTAGTTCAACTCTGCATCGGAAACTGACAAGAACAGTAGATCCTCTTCAGTCCAATACACTGTACATGCTGGGAACAGACGCCTGTGCTATTTGCCCTGTGTATGACAATGGGAGCGCAATAGTGACTCTTCTTACCAGAAAACAACTCTTGCTCGTAGGACCAGAAACTGCATGTGATTCAACTCCATTAAGTCTGGGAAGCAAAAGCTAGCTCGCCTTACAAGAAACACACTCTGCTTTTGAGAAAAGAGCACTCTTCTACTCTACTGTGTTTTCTATGGGGTCCGAACAGTGAGCTTGCTCAGAACAAAGAACTGTGCTTCCTACACACACGGGCCATATGTATTTCAACTCTGCTTAGGAAACTGTCAAAACAGTAGCTCCTGTTCAGTCCAATACACTGTACTTGCTGGGAACATACGCGAGTGCTATTTGCACTGTGAATGTCAATGGGAGCACAATAGTGACTTTCCTTACCAGAAAACAACTCTTGCTCGTAGGACCAAAAACTGCATGTGATTCAACTCCATTTAGGACTGGGAAACAAACGCTAGCTCGCCTTACAAGAAACACACTCTGCTTTTGAGAAAAGAGCACTCTTCTACTCTACTGTGTTTCCTATAGGGCCAGAACAGTGAGCTTGCTCAGAACAAAAGAACTGTGCTTCCTACACACACGGGCCATATCTAGTTCAACTCTGCTTAGGAACCTGACAAGAACAGTAGATCCTCTTCAGTCCAATACACTGTACATGCTGGGAACAGACGCCAGTGCTATTTGCACTGTGTATGCCAATGGGAGGGCAATAGTGACTTTTCTTACCAGAAGACATCCCTTGCTCGTAGGACCAGAAACTGCATGTAATTCAACTCCATGTAGGACTGGGAAACAAACGCTAGCTCGCCTTACAAGAAACACACTCTGCTTTTGAGAAAAGAGCACTGTCTACTCTACTGTGTTTCCTATGGGGTCCAAACAGTGAGCTTGCTCAGAACAAAAGAACTGTGCTTCCTACATACACGGGCCATATCTAGTTCAATTCTGCTTAGGAAACTGACAAGAACAGTAGATCCTCTTCAGTCCAATACACTGTACATGCAGGGTACAGACGCCAGTGCTATTTGCACAGTGTATGGCAACGGGAGCGCAATAGTGACTCTTCTTACCAGAAAACAACTCTTGCTCGTAGGACCAGAAACTGCATGTGATTCAACTCCGTTTAGGACTGGGAAACAAACGCTAGCTCGCCTTACAAGAAACACACTCTGCTTTTGAGAAAAGAACACTCTTCTACTCTACTGTTTTTCCTATGGGGTCCAAAGAGTGAGCTTGCTCAGAACAAAAGAACTGTGCTTCCTACACACACGGGCCATATCTAGTTCAATTCTGCTTAGGAAACTAACAAGAACAGTAGCTCCTCTTCAGTCCAATACACTGTACTTGCTGGGAACAGACGCGAGTGCTATTTGTACTGTGTATGACAATGGGAGCGCAATAGTGACTTTCCTTACCAGAAAAAAACTCTTGCTCGTAGGAACGGAAACTGCATGTGATTCAACTCCATTTAGGACTGCGAAACAAAGGCTAGCTCGCCTTTCAAAAAACACACTCTGTTTTTGAGGAAAGAGCACTCTTCTACTCTACTGTGTTTTTTATAGGGCCAGAACAGTGAGCTTGCTGAGTACAAAAGAACTGAGCTTCCTACACACATGGGTCATATCTAGTTCAACTCTGCTTAGGAAAGTGACAAGAACAGTAGCTCCTCTTCAGTCCAATACACTGTACTTGCTGGGAACAGACGCGAGGGCTATTTGCACTGTGTATGGCAAAGGGAGCGCAATAGTGACTCTTCTTACCAGAAAACAACTCTTGCTCGTAGGACCAGAAACTGCATGTGCATTTCATCTCCATTTAGTACTGGGAAACAAATGCTAGCTCGCCTTGCAAGAAATACACTCTGCTTTTGAGAAAAATGCACTCTTCTACTCTACTGTGTTTCCTATGGGGTTCGAAATGCGAGCTTGCTCAGTACAAAAGAACTGTGCTTCTTACACACACGGGCCATATTTTGTTCAATTCTGCTTAGGAAACTGACAAGAACAGTAGAACCTCTTCAGTCCAATAGACTGTACATTCTGGGAAGAGACGCCAGTGCTATTTGCCCTGTGTGTGACAATGGGAGCGCAATAGTGACTCTTCTTACCAGAAAACAACTCTTGCTCGTATGACCAGAAACTGCATGTGATTCAACTCCATTTAAGACTGGGAAACAAACGCTAGCTCGCCTTACAAGAAACACACTCTGCTTTTGAGAAAAGAGCACTCTTCTACTCTACTGTGTTTCCTATGGGGTCCGATCAGTGAGCTTGCTGAGAACAAAAGAACTGTGCTTCCTACACACACGGCCATATCTAGTTCAACTCTGCTTAGGAAACTGACAAGAACAGTAGCTCCTCTTCAGTCCAATACACTGTACTTGCTGGGAACAGATGCGAGTGCTATTTGCACTGTGTTTGGTAATGGGAGCGCAAATGTGACTTCCCTTACCAGAAAACAACTCTTGCGAGTAGGACCAAAAACTGCATGTGATTCAACTCCATTTAGGACTGGGAATCAAGCACTAGCTCGCCTTACAAGCAACATACTCTGCTTTTGAGAAAAGAGCACTCTTGCACTCTACTCTGTTTCCTATAGGGCCAGAACAGTGAGCTTGCTCAGAACAAAAGAACTGTGCTTCCTGTACACACGGCCATATCTAGTTCAACTCTGCTTAGGAAACTGACAAGAACAGTAGCTCCTCTTCAGTCCAATACACTGTAATTGCTTGGAAGAGACACGAGTGCTATTTGCACTGTGTACGGCATTGGGAGCGCAATAGTGACTCTTCTTACCAGAACAACTCTTGCTCGTAGGACCAGAAACTGCATGTGATTCAACTCCATTTAGGACTGGGAAAAAAATGCTATCTCGCCTTACATGAAACACACTCTGCTTTTGAGAAAAGAGCACTCTTGTATTCTACTGTGTTTCCTATAGGGCCAGAACAGTGAGCTTGCTCTGAACAAAAGACTGTGTTTCCTACACACACGGGCCATATCGAGTTCAATTCTGCTTAGGATACTGAAAAGAACAGTAGATCCCCTTCAGTCCAATACACTGTACTTGCTGGGAACAGACGCGAGTGCTATTTGCACTGTGTATGACAAGGGGAGCGCAATAGTGACTCTTCTTACCACAAAACAACTGTTGTTCCTAGGACCAGAAACTGCATGGGATTCAACTCCATTTAGGACTGCGAAACAAACGCTAGCTTGCCTTACAAGAAACACACTCTGCTTTTGAGAAAAGAGAACTCTTCTACTCTACTGTGTTTCCTATAGGGCCAGAACAGTGAGCTTGCTCAGAACAAAAGAACTGTGCTTCCTGCACACACGGGCCATATCTAGTTCAAGTCTGCTTAGTTAACTGACAAGAACAGTAGCTCCTCTTCAGTCAAATACACTGTACTTGCTGGGAAACGACGCGAGTCCTATTTGTACTGTGTATGGCAATGGGAGCGCAATAGTGTCTCTTCTTACCAGAAAACAACTCTTGCTCGTAGGACCAGAAACTGCATGTGATTCAACTCCGTTTTGGATTGGGAAACAAACGCCAGCTCGCCTTACAAGAAACACACTCTGCTTTTGAGAATAGGGCACACATCTACTCTACTGTGTTTCCTGTGGGTTCCAAACAGTGAGCTTGCTCAGAACAAAAGAACTGTGCTTCCTACACATGGGTCATATCTAGTAAAACTCTGCTTAGGAAACTGACAAGAACAGTAGCTCCTCTTCAGACCAATATACTGTACTTGCTGGAAACAGACGCGAGTGCTATTTGTACTGTGTATGGCAATGGGAGCACAATAGTGACTCTTCTTCTAGAAAACAACTCTTGCTCTTAGGACAAGAAACTGCATTTGTTTCAATCCACTTAGGACTGGAAAACAAATGCTAGCTCGCCTTACAAGAAACACATTCTGCTTTTGAGAATAGGGCACACATCTACTCTACTGTGTTTCCTATGGGGTCCAAACAGTGAGCTTGCTCAGAACAAAAGAACTGTGCTTCCTACACACACAGGCCATATCTAGTTCAATTCTGCTTAGGAAACTGACAAGAACAGTAGATCTTCTTCAGTCCAATACACTGTACTTGCTGGGAACAGACGCCAGTGCTATTTGCACTGTGTATGACAATGGGAGCCCAATAGTGACTTTTCTTACCAGAAAAAACTCTTGCTTGTAGGACCAGAAACTGCATGTGATTCAAATCCATTTAGGACTGGGAAGCAAACGCTAGCTCGCCTTACAAGAAACACACTCTGCTTTTGAGAAAACAGCACTCTTCTACTCTACTGTGTTTCCTATGGGGTCCGAACAGTGAGCTTGCTCAGAACAAAAGAACTGTGCTTCCTATACACACGGGCCACATCTAGTTCAACTCTGCTTAGGAAACTGACAAGAACAGTAGCTCCTCTTCAGACCAATACAATGTACTTGATTGGAACAGATGCAAGTGCTATTTGTACTGTGTATGGCAATGGGAGCACAATAGTGACTCTTCTTACTAAAAAATAACTCTACTCGTAGGACCAGAAACTGCATGTGATTCAAATTCGTTTAGGACTGGGAAAAAAAAGCTAGCTCGCCTTACAAGAAACACACTCTGCTTTTGAGAAATGAGCACTCTTCTTCTCTACTATGTGTCCCATGGGTTCCGAACAGTGAGCTTGTTCAGAACAAAAGAACTGTGCTTCCTACGCACACGGGCCATATCTAGTTCAACTCTGCTTAGGAAACTGACAAGAACAGTAGCTCCTATTCAGTCCAATACACTGTACTGCTGGGAACAGATGCGAGTGCTATTTGCAGTGTGTTTGGCAATGGGAGCACAATAGTGACTTTCCTTACCAGAAAAGAACTCTTGCTCTGAGTACCAGTAACTGCATGTGATTCAACACCACTAAGGACTGGGAAACAAATGCTAGCTCGCCTTACAAGAAACACACTCTGCTTTTGAGAAAAGAGCACTCTTCTACTATACTGTGTTTCCTATAGGGCCAAAACAGTGAGCTTTCTCAGAACAAAAGAACTGTGCTTCCTACACACACGGGCCATATCTAGTTCAACTCTGCTTAGGAAACTGACGAGAACAGTAGCTCCTCTTCAGTCCAATACACTGTACTTGCTGGGAACAGATGCGAGTGCTATTTCCACGGTGTACGGCAGTGGGAGCACAATAGTGACTCTTCTTACCAGAAAACAACTCTTGCTCTTAGTACCAGTAACTGCATGTGATTCAACACCACTTAGGACTGGGAAACAAACGCTAGCTCGCCTTACAAGAAACACACTCTGCTTTGAGAAAGGAGCACTCTTCTACTCTACTGTGTTTCCTATGGGGTCCGAACAGTGAGCTTGCTCAGAACAAAAGAACTGTGCTTCCTATACACACGGGCCACATCTAGTTCAACTCTGCTTAGGAAACTGACAAGAACAGTAGCTCCTCTTCAGACCAATACACTGTACTTGATTGGAACAGACGCAAGTGCTATTTGTACTGTGTATGGCAATGGGAGCACAATAGTGACTCTTCTTACTAAAAAATAACTCTACTCGTAGGACCAGAAACTGCATGTGATTCAAATTCGTTTAGGACTGGGAAAAAAAAGCTAGCTCGCCTTACAAGAAACACACTCTGCTTTTGAGAAATGAGCACTCTTCTTCTCTACTATGTGTCCCATGGGTTCCGAACAGTGAGCTTGTTCAGAACAAAAGAACTGTGCTTCCTACGCACACGGGCCATATCTAGTTCAACTCTGCTTAGGAAACTGACAAGAACAGTAGCTCCTATTCAGTCCAATACACTGTACTTGCTGGGAACAGATGCGAGTGCTATTTGCAGTGTGTTTGGCAATGGGAGCACAATAGTGACTTTCCTTACCAGAAAAGAACTCTTGCTCTGAGTACCAGTAACTGCATGTGATTCAACACCACTAAGGACTGGGAAACAAATGCTAGCTCGACTTACAAGAAACACACTCTGCTTTTGAGAAAAGAGCACTCTTCTACTATACTGTGTTTCCTATAGGGCCAAAACAGTGAGCTTTCTCAGAACAAAAGAACTGTGCTTCCTACACACACAGGCCATATCTAGTTCAACTCTGCTTAGGAAACTGACGAGAACAGTAGTTCCTCTTCAGTCCAATACACTGTACTTGCTGGGAACAGATGCGAGTGCTATTTCCACGGTGTACGGCAGTGGGAGCACAATAGTGACTCTTCTTACCAGAAAACAACTCTTGCTCTTAGTACCAGTAACTGCATGTGATTCAACACCACTTAGGACTGGGAAACAAATGCTAGCTCGCCTTACAAGAAACACACTCTGCTTTGAGAAAAGAGCACTCTTCTACTCTACTGTGTTTCCTATGGGGTCCGAACAGTGAGCTTGCTCAGAACAAAAGAACTGTGCTTCCTATACACACGGGCGATATCTAGTTCAACTCTGCTTAGTAAACTGACAAGAACAGTAGATCCCCTTCAGTCCAATACACTGTACTTGCTGGGAACAGACGCCAGTGCTATTTGCACTGTGTATGGCATTGGGAGCGCAATAGTGACTCTTTTACCAGAAAACAACTCTTGCTCGTAGGACCAGAAACTGCATGTGATTCAACTCCATTTAGGCCTGGGAAACAAACGCTAGCTTGCGTTACAAGAAACAAGCTCTGCTTTTGAGAAAAGAGCACTCTTCTACTCTACTGTGTTTCCTATAGGGCCAGAACAGTGAGCTTGCTCAGAACAAAAGAACTGTGCTTCCTACACACAGAAGCCATATCTAGTTCAACTCTGCTTAGGCAACTTATGAGAACAGTAGCTCCTCTTCAGTCCAATACACTGTACTTTCTGGGAACAGACATGAGTGCTATTTGTACTGTGTACAGTAATGGGAGCACAATAGTGACTCTTCTTGGCAGAAAACAACTCTGGCTCTTAAGAGCAGAAACTGCATGTGATTCAACTCCACTTAGGACTGGGAAACAAACGCTAGCTTGCCTTACAAGAAACAAGCTCTGCTTTTGAGAATAGGGCACACTTCTACTCTACTGTGTTTCCTATGGGGTCCGAACAGTGAGCTTGTTCAGAACAAAAGAACTGTGCTTCCTACACACACGGGCCATATCTAGTTCAATTATGCTTAGGCAACTAACAAGAACAGTAGATCCCCTTCAGTCCAATACACTGTACTTGCTGGGAACAGACGCCAGTGCTATTTGCACTGTGTATGACAATGGGAGCGCAATAGTGACTCTTCTTACCACAAAACAACTCTTGCTCCTGGGACCAGAAACTGCATGGGATTCAACTCCATTTAGGACTGGGAAACAAACACTAGCTTGCCTTACAAGAAACACACTCTGCTTTTGAGAAAAGATGACTCTTCTACTCTACTGTGTTTCCTATAGGGCCAGAACAGTGAGCTTGCTCAGAACAAAAGAAATGTGTTTCATACACACACGGGCCATATCTAGTTCAACTCTGCTTAGGAACCTGACAAGAACAGTAGATCCTCTTCAGTACAATACACTGTACATGCCTGGAACAAATGCCAGTGCTATTTGACCTGTGTATGACAATGGGAGCACAATAGTGACTCTTCTTACCAGAAAAAACTCTTGCTTGTAGGACCAGAAACTGCATGTGATTCAACTCCATTTAGGACTGGGAAACAAACGCTAGCTCGCCTTACAAGAAACACACTCTGCTTTTGAGAAAAGAGCACTGAGTTTCCTATGGGGTCCACACAGTGAGCTAGCTCAGAACAAAAGAGCTGTGCTTCCTATACACACGGGCCATATCTAGTTCAACTCTGCTTAGGAAACTGACAAGAACAGTAGCTCCTCTTCAGTCCAATACTCTGTACTTGCTGGGAACAGACGTGAGTGCTATTTGTGCTGTGTATGGCAAAGGGAGCGCAATAGTGACTTTCCTTACCAGAAAACAACTCTTGCGCGTATGAACAAAAACTGCATGTGATTAAACTCCATTTAGGGATGGGAAACAAACTCTAGCTCACCTTACAAGAAACACACTCTGCTTTTGAGAAAAGAGCACTCTTCTACTCTACTGTGTTTCCTATAGGGCCAGAACAGCGAGCTTGCTCGGAACAAAAGAACTGTGCTTCCTACACACATTTCCATATCTAGTTCAATTCTGCTTAGGAAACTGACAAGAACAGTAGAACCTCTTCAGTCCAATACACTGTACATGCTGGGAACAGACGCCAGTGCTATTTGCCCTGTGTATGACAATGGGAGGGCAATAGTGACTCTTCTTACCAGAAAACAACTCTTGCTCGTAGGACCAAAAACTGCATGTCATTCAACTCCTTTTAGGACTGGGAAACAAACATTAGCTCGCCTTACAAGAAACACACTCTGCTTTTGAGAAAAGAGCACTCTTCTACTCTACTGTGTTTCCTATGGTGTCCAAACATTGAGCTTGCTCAGAACAAAAGAACTGTGCTTCCTACACAAATGGCCATATCCTGTTCAATTCTGCTTAGGAAACTGACAAGAACAGTAGCTCCTCTTCAGTCCAATACACTGTACTTGCTGGGAAGAGATGCGAGTGCTATTTGCACTGTGTTTGGCAATGGGAGCACAATAGTGACTTTCCTTACCAGAAAACAACTCTTTCGCGTAGGACCAAAAACTGCAAGTGATTCAACTCCATTTAGGACTGGGAAAAAAACACTAGCTCGACTTACAAGAAACACACTCTGCTTTTGAGAAAAGAGTACTCTTCTACTCTACTGTATTTCCTATGGGGTCCGAACAGTGAGCTTGCTCAGAACAAAAAACTGTACTTCCTGCACACATGGCCATATCTAGTTCAATTCGGCTAAGGAAACTGACAAGAACAGTAGATCCTCTTCAGTGCAATACACTGTACATGCTGGGAAAAGAACCCAGTGCTATTTGCCCTGTGTATGACAATGGGAGCACAATAGTAACTCTTCTTACCAGAAAACAACTCTTGCTCGTAGGAACAGAAACTGCATGTGATTCAACTCCATTTAGGACTTGCAAACAAACGCTAGCTCGCCTTACAAGAAACACTCTGCTTTTGAGAAAAGAGCACTCTGCTACTCTACTGTGTTTCCTATAGGGCCAGAACAGTGAGCTTGCTCAGAACAAAAGAACTGTGCTTCCTACACACCAGGGCCATATCTAGTTCAACTCTGCTTAGGAAACTGACGAGAACAGTAGCTCCTCTTCAGTCCAATACACTGTACTTGCTGGGAACAGATGCGAGTGCTATTTGCACTGTGTTTGGCAATGGGAGCGCAATAGTGACTCTTCTTACCAGAAAACAACTCTTGCTCTTAGTACCAGTAACTGCATGTGATTAAACTTCACTTAGGACTGGGAAACAAACGCTAGCTCGCCTTACAAGAAACACACTCTGCTTTTGAGAAAAGAGCACTCTGCTACTCTACTGTGTTTCCTATAGGGCCAAAACAGTGAGCTTTCTCAGAACAAAAGAACTGTGCTTCCTACACACACGGGCCATATCTAGTTCAACTCTGCTTAGGAAACTGACGAGAACAGTAGCTCCTCTTCAGTCCAATACACTGTACTTGCTGGGAACAGATGCGAGTGTTATTTGCATGGTGTACAGCAGTGGGAGCACAATAGTGACTCTTCTTACCAGAAAACAACTCTTGCTCTTAGTACCAGTAACTGCATGAGATTCAACACCACTTAGGACTGGGAAACAAATGCTAGCTCGCCTTACAAGAAACACACTCTGCTTTGAAAAAAGAGCACTCTTCTACTCTACTGTGTTTCCTATGGGGTCCGAACAGTGAGCTTGCTCAGAACAAAAGAACTGTGCTTCCTATACACACGGGCGATATCTAGTTCAACTCTGCTTAGGAACCTGACTGAACAGTAGATCCTCTTCAGTCCAATACACTGTACATGCTGGGAACAAATGCCAGTGCTAGTTGCCCTGTGTATGAAAATGGGATCTCAATAGTGACTCTTCTTACCAGAAAAAACTCTTGCTTGTAGGACCAGAAACTGCATGTGATTCAAATCCATTTAGGACAGGGAAACAAATGCTAGCTTGCCTTACAAGAAACACACTCTGCTTTTGAGAAAAGAGTACTCTTCTACTCTACTGTGTTTCCTATAGGGCCAGAGCAGTGAGCTTGCTCAGAACAAAAGAACTGTGCTTCCTACACACACGGGCCATATCTAGTTCAACTCTGCATCGGAAACTGACAAGAACAGTAGATCCTCTTCAGTCCAATACACTGTACATGCTGGGAACAGACGCCTGTGCTATTTGCCCTGTGTATGACAATGGGAGCGCTATAGTGACTCTTCTTACCAGAAAACAACTCTTGCTCGTAGGACCAGAAACTGCATGTGATTCAACTCCATTAAGTCTGGGAAGCAAAAGCTAGCTCGCCTTACAAGAATCACACTCTGCTTTTGAGGAAAGAGCACTCTTCTACTCTACTGTGTTTTCTATGGGGTCCGAACAGTGAGCTTGCTCAGAACAAAAGAACTGTGCTTCCTACGCACACGGGCCATATGTAGTTCAACTCTGCTTAGGAAACTGTCAAGAACAGTAGCTCCTCTTCAGTCCAATACACTGTACTTGCTGGGAACATACGCCTGTGCTATTTGCACTGTGAATGTCAATGGGAGCACAATAGTGACTTTCCTTACCAGAAAACAACTCTTGCTCGTAGGACCAAAAACTGCATGTGATTCAACTCCATTTAGGACTGGGAAACAAACGCTAGCTCGCCTTACAAGAAACACACTCTGCTTTTGAGAAAAGAGCACTCTTCTACTCTACTGTGTTTCCTATAGGGCCAGAACAGTGAGCTTGTTCAGAACAAAAGAACTGTGCTTCGTACACACACGGGCCATGTCTAGTTCAACTCTGCTTAGGAAACTAACGAGAACAGTAGCTACTCTACAGTCCAATACAATGTACTTGCTGGGAACAGACGCGAGTGCTATTTGCACTGTGTATGACAATGGGAGCACAATAGTGACTCTTCATACCAGAAAACACCTCTGGCTCTCAGGACCAGAAACTGCATGTGATTCAACTCCACTTAGGACTGGGAAACAAATGCTAGCTTGCCTTACAAGAAACAAGCTCTGCTTTTGAGAATAGGGCACACTTCTACTCTACTGTGTTTCCTATGGGGTCCTAACAGTGAGCTTGCTCAGAACAAAAGAACTGTGCTTCCTACACAAACGGGCCAAATGTAGTTCAATTATGCTTAGGCAACTGACAAGAACAGTAGATCCCCTTCATTCCAGTACACTGTACTTGCTGGGAACAGACGCCAGTGCTATTTGCACTGTGTATGACAATGGGAGCTCAATAGTGACTATTCTTACCAGAAAACAACTCTTGCTCGTAGGACCAGAAACTGCATGTGATTCAACTCCATTTAGGTCTGGGAAGCAAACGCTAGCTTGCCTTACAAGAAACACACTCTGCTTTTGAGAAAAGATGACTCTTCTACTCCTCTGTGTTTCCTATAGGGCCAGAACAGTGAGCTTGCTCAGAACAAAAGAAATGTGCTTCCTACACACACGGGCCATATCTAATTCAACTCTGCTAAGGAACCTGACAAGAACAGTAGATCCTCTTCAGTCCAATACACTGTACATGCTGGGAACAAATGCCAGTGCTATTTGCCCTGTGTATGACAATGGGATCGCAATAGTGACTCTTCTTACCAGAAAAAACTCTTGCTTGTAGGACCAGAATCTGCATGTGATTCAAATCCATTTAGGACTGGGAAACAAACGCTAGCTCGGCTTACAAGAAACACACTCTGCTTTTGAGAAAAGAGCACTCTGCTACTCTACTGTGTTTCCTATAGGGCCAAAACAGTGAGCTTTCTCAGAACAAAAGAACTGTGCTTCCTACACACACGGGCCATATCTAGTTCAACTCTGCTTAGGAAACTGACGAGAACAGTAGCTCCTCTTCAGTCCAATACACTGTACTTGCTGGGAACAGATGCGAGTGTTATTTGCATGGTGTACGGCAGTGGGAGCACAATAGTGACTCTTCTTACCAGAAAACAACTCTTGCTCTTAGTACCAGTAACTGCATGAGATTCAACACCACTTAGGACTGGGAAACAAACGCTAGCTCGCCTTACAAGAAACACACTCTGCTTTGAGAAAAGAGCACTCTTCTACTCTACTGTGTTTCCTATGGGGTCCGAACAGTGAGCTTGCTCAGAACAAAAGAACTGTGCTTCCTATACACACGGGCGATATCTAGTTCAACTCTGCTTAGGAACCTGACTGAACAGTAGATCCTCTTCAGTCCAATACACTGTACATGCTGGGAACAAATGCCAGTGCTATTTGCCCTGTGTATGAAAATGGGATCGCAATAGTGACTCTTCTTACCAGAAAAAACTCTTGCTTGTAGGACCAGAAACTGCATGTGATTCAAATCCATTTAGGACAGGGAAACAAACGCTAGCTCGCCTTACAAGAAACACACTCTGCTTTTGAGAAAAGAGTACTCTTCTACTCTACTGTGTTTCCTATAGGGCCAGAGCAGTGAGCTTGCTCAGAACAAAAGAACTGTGCTTCCTACACACACGGGCCATATCTAGTTCAACTCTGCATCGGAAACTGACAAGAACAGTAGATCCTCTTCAGTCCAATACACTGTACATGCTGGGAACAGACGCCTGTGCTATTTGCCCTGTGTATGACAATGGAAGCGCTATAGTGACTCTTCTTACCAGAAAACAACTATTGCTCGTAGGACCAGAAACTGCATGTGATTCAACTCCATTAAGTCTGGAAAGCAAAAGCTAGCTCGTCTTACAAGAAACACACTCTGCTTTTGAGGAAAGAGCACTCTTCTACTCTACTGTGTTTTCTATGGGGTCCGAACAGTGAGCTTGCTCAGAACAAAAGAACTGTGCTTCCTACGCACACGGGCCATATGTAGTTCAACTCTGCTTAGGAAACTGTCAAGAACAGTAGCTCCTCTTCAGTCCAATACACTGTACTTGCTGGGAACATACGCCTGTGCTATTTGCACTGTGAATGTCAATGGGAGCACAATAGTGACTTTCCTTACCAGAAAACAACTCTTGCTCGTAGGACCAAAAACTGCATGTGATTCAACTCCATTTAGGACTGGGAAACAAACGCTAGCTCGCCTTACAAGAAACACACTCTGCTTTTGAGAAAAGAGCACTCTTCTACTCTACTGTGTTTCCTATAGGGCGAGAACAGTGAGCTTGCTCAGAACAAAAGAACTGTGCTTCCTACACACACGGGCCATGTCTAGTTCAACTCTGCTTAGGAAACTAACGAGAACAGTAGCTACTCTACAGTCCAATACAATGTACTTGCTGGGAACAGACGCGAGTGCTATTTGCACTGTGTATGACAATGGGAGCACAATAGTGACTCTTCATACCAGAAAACACCTCTGGCTCTTAGGACCAGAAACTGCATGTGATTCAACTCCACTTAGGACTGGGAAACAAATGCTAGCTTGCCTTACAAGAAACAAGCTCTGCTTTTGAGAATAGGGCACACTTCTACTCTACTGTGTTTCCTATGGGGTCCGAACAGTGAACTTGCTCAGAACAAAAGAACTGTGCTTCCTACACAAACGGGCCAAATCTAGTTCAATTATGCTTAGGCAACTGAAAAGAACAGTAGATCCCCTTCATTCCAGTACACTGTACTTGCTGGGAACAGACGCCAGTGCTATTTGCACTGTGTATGACAATGGGAGCTCAATAGTGACTATTCTTACCAGAAAACAACTCTTGCTCGTAGGACCAGAAACTGCATGTGATTCAACTCCATTTAGGTCTGGGAAGCAAACGCTAGCTTGCCTTACAAGAAACACACTCTGCTTTTGAGAAAAGATGACTCTTCTACTCCTCTGTGTTTCCTATAGGGCCAGAACAGTGAGCTTGCTCAGAACAAAAGAAATGTGCTTCCTACACACACGGGCCATATCTAGTTCAACTCTGCTTAGGAACCTGACAAGAACAGTAGATCCTCTTCAGTCCAATACACTGTACATGCTGGGAACAAATGCCAGTGCTATTTGCCCTGTGTATGACAATGGGATCGCAATAGTGACTCTTCTTACCAGAAAAAACTCTTGCTTGTAGGACCAGAAACTGCATGTGATTCAAATCCATTTAGGACTGGGAAACAAACGCTAGCTCGCCTTATAAGAAACACACTCTGCTTTTGAGAAAAGAGTACTCTTCTACTCTACTGTGTTTCCTATAGGGCTAGAGCAGTGAGCTTGCTGAGAACAAAAGAACTGTGCTTCCTACACACACGGGCCATATCTAGTTCAACTCTGCATCGGAAACTGACAAGAACAGTAGATCCTCTTCAGTCCAATACACTGTACATGCTGGGAACAGACACCTGTGCTATTTGCCCTGTGTATGACAATGGGAGCGCAATAGTGACTCTTCTTACCAGAAAACAACTCTTGCTCGTAGGACCAGAAACTGCATGTGATTCAACTCCATTAAGTCTGGGAAGCAAAAGTTAGCTCGCCTTACAAGAAACACACTCTGCTTTTAGAAAAGAGCACTCTTCTACTCTACTGTGTTTTCTATGGGGTCCGAACAATGAGCTTGCTCAGAACAAAAGAACTGTGCTTCCTACGCACACGGGCCATATCTAGTTCAACTCTGTTTAGGAAACTGTCCAGAAGAGTAGCTCCCCTACAGTCCAATACACTGTACTTGCTGGGAACATACGCAAGTGCTATTTGCACTGTGAATGTCAATGGGAGCACAATAGTGACTTTCCTTACCAGAAAACAACTCTTGCTCGTAGGACCAAAAACTGCATGTGATTCAACTCCATTTAGGACTGGGAAACAAACGCTAGCTCGCCTTACAAGAAACACACTCTGCTTTTGAGAAAAGAGCACTCTTCTACTCTACTGTGTTTCCTATAGGGCCAGAACAGTGAGCTTGCTCAGAACAAAAGAACTGTGCTTCCTACACACACGGGCCATATCTAGTTCAACTCTGCTTAGGAAACTAAGGAGAAGAGTAGCTCCTCTTCAGTCCAATACACTGTACTTGCTGGGAACAGACGCGAGTGCTATTTGCACTGAGTACAGCAATGGGAGCACAATAGTGACTCTTCATACCAGAAAACACCTCTGGCTCTTAGGACCAGAAACTGCATGTGATTCAACTCCACTTAGGACTGGGAAACAAATGTTAGCTTGCCTTAAAAGAAACAAGCTCTGCTTTTGAGAATAGGGCACACTTCTACTCTACTGTGTTTCCTATGGGGTCTGAACAGTGAGCTTGCTCAGAACAAAAGAACTGTGCTTCCTACACAAACGGGCCAAATCTAGTTCAATTATGCTTAGGCAACTGACAAGAACAGTAGATCCCCTTCAGTCCAGTACACTGTACTTGCTGGGAACAGACGCCAGTGCTATTTGCACTGTGTATGACAATGGGAGCTCAATAGTGACTATTCTCACTAGAAAACAACTCTTGCTCGTAGGACCAGAAACTGCATGTGATTCAACTCCATTTAGGTCTGGGAAGCAAACGCTAGCTTGCCTTACAAGAAACACACTCTGCTTTTGAGAAAAGATGACACTTCTACTACTCTGTGTTTCCTATAGGGCCAGAATAGTGAGCTTGCTCAGAACAAAAGAAATGTGCTTCATACACACACGGGCCATATCTAGTTCAACTCTGCTTAGGAACCTGACAAGAACAGTAGATCCTCTTCAGTCCAATACACTGTACATGCTGGGAACAAATGCCAGTGCTATTTGCCCTGTGTATGACAATGGGATCGCAGTAGTGACTCTTCTTACCAGAAAAAAACTCTTGCTTGTAGGACCAGAAACTGCATGTGATTCAAATCCATTTAGGACTGGGAAACAAACGCTAGCTCGCCTTACAAGAAACACACTCTGCTTTTGAGAAAAGAGTACTCTTCTACTCTACTGTGTTTCCTATAGGGCCAGAGCAGTGAGCTTGCTCAGAACAAAAGAACTGTGCTTCCTACACACACGGGCCTTATCTAGTTCAACTCTGCATCGGAAACTGACAAGAACAGTAGATCCTCTTCAGTCCAATACACTGTACATGCTGGGAACAGACGCCTGTGCTATTTGCCCTTTGTATGACAATGGGAGCGCTATAGTGACTCTTCTTACCAGAAAACAACTCTTGCTCGTAGGACCAGAAACTGCATGTGATTCAACTCCATTAAGTCTGGGAAGCAAAAGCACGCTCGCCTTACAAGAAAGACACTCTGCTTTTGAGAAAAGAGCACTCTTCTACTCTACTGTGTTTTCTATGGTGTCCGAACAGTGAGCTTGCTCAGAACAAAAGAACTGTGCTTCCTACGCACACGCGCCATATGTAGTTCAACTCTGCTTAGGAAACTGTCAAGAACAGCAGCTCCTCTTCAGTCCAATACACTGTACTTGCTGGGAACATACGTGAGTGCTATTTGCACTGTGAATGTCAATGGGAGCACAATAGTGACTTTCCTTACCAGAAAACAACTCTTGCTCGTAGGACCAAAAACTGCATGTGATTCAACTCCATTTAGGACTGGGAAACAAACGCTAGCTCGCCTTACAAGAAACACACTCTGCTTTTGAGAAAAGAGTACACTTCTACTCTACTGTGTTTCCTATAGGGCGAGAACAGTGAGCTTGCTCAGAACAAATGAACTGTGCGTCCTACACACACGGGCTATATCTAGTTCAACTCTGCATAGGAAACTGACGAGAACAGTAGATCCTCTTCAGTCCAATATGCTGTACATGCTGGGAAAAGACGCCAGTGCTATTTGCCCTGTGTATGACAATGCAAGCACAATAGTGACTCTTCTTACCAGAAAACTATTCTTGCTTGTAGGCCCAGAAACAGAATGTGATTCAACTCCATTCAGGTCTGGGATGCAAACGCTATCTCGCCTTACAAGAAACACACTCTGCTTTTGAGAAAAGAGCACTGAGTTTCCTATGGGGTCCACACCGTGAGCTAGCTCAGAACAAAAGAGCTGTGCTTCCTATACACACGGGCCATATCTAGTTCAACTCTGCTTAGGAAACTGACAAGAACAGTAGCTCCTCTTCAGACCAATACTCTGTACTTGCTGGGAACAGACGTGAGTGCTATTTGTGCTGTGTATGGCAAAGGGAGCACAATAGTGACTTTCCTTACCAGAAAACAAGTCTTGCGCGTATGACCAAAAACTGCATGTGATTAAACTCCATTTAGGGGTGGGAAACAAACGCTAGCTCAACTTACAAGAAACACACTCTGCTTTTGAGAAAAGAGCACTCTTCTACTCTACTGTGTTTCCTATAGGGCCAGAACAGTGAGCTTGCTCGGAACAAAAGAACTGTGCTTCCTACACTCATGGCCTTATCTAGTTCAATTCTGCTTAGGAAACTGACAAGAACAGTAGATCCTCTTCAGTCCAATACACTGTACATGCTGGGAACAGACGCCAGTGCTATTTGCCCTGTGTATGACAATGGGAGGGCAATAGTGACTCTTCTTACCAGAAAACAACTCTTGCTCGTAGGACCAAAAACTGGATGTCATTCAACTCCTTTTAGGACTGGGAAACAAACATTAGCTCGCCTTACAAGAAACACACTCTGCTTTTGAGAAAAGAGCACTCTTCTACTCTACTGTGTTTCCTATGGTGTCCAAACAGTGAGCTTGCTCAGAACAAAAGAACTGTGCTTCCTACACACACGGGCCACATCTAGTTCAACTCTGCTTAGGAAACTGACAAGAACAGTAGCTTCTCTTCAGTCCAATACACTGTACTTGCTGGGAACAGACGCGAGTGCTATTTGCACTGTGTATGGCAATGGGAGTGCAATAGTGATTTTCCTTACCAGAAAACAACTCTTGCTCGTAGGACATGAAACTGCATGTGATTCAACTCCATTTAGGACTGCGAAAGAAACGCTAGCTCGCCTTACAAGAAACACACTCTGCTTTTGACAAAAGAGCACTCTTCTACTCTACTGTGTTTCCTATGGGTTCCAAACAGAGAACTTGCTCAGAACAAAAGAACTGTTCTTCCTACACACGGGCCATATCTAGTTCAACTCTGCTGAGGAAACTGACAAGAGAAGTAGCTCCTCTTCAGTCCAATACACTGTACTTGCTTGCAACAGATGCCAGTGCTATTTGCACTGTGTATGGCAATGGGAGCGCAATAGTGACTCTTCTTACCAGAAAACAACTCTGCTTAGGAACCTGACAAGAACAGTAGATCCTCTTCAGTCCAATACACTGTACTTGCTGGTAACAGACGCCAGTGCTATTTGCACTGTGTATGAATATGGGAGCACAATAGTGACTCTTTTTACCAGAAAACAACTCTTGCTCGTAGGACCAGAAAGTGCATGGGATTCAACTCCATTTAGGACTGGGAAATAAACGCTAGCTCGCCTTACAAGAAACACACTCTGCTTTTGAGAAAAGAGCACTCTTCTACTCTACTGTGTTTCCTATAGTGCCAGAACATTGAGATTGCTCAAAACAAAAGAACTGTGCTTCCTACACACACGAGCCATATCTAGTTCAACTCTGCTTAGGAAACTGACAAGAACAGTAGCTCCTCTTCAGTCCAATACACTGTACTTGCTGGGAACAGACTCGAGTGCTATTTGCACTGTGTATGGCAATGGGAGCACAATAGTGACTCTTCTTACCAGAAAACAACTCTTGCTCATAGGACCAGAAACTGCATGTGATTCAACTCCATTTAGGACTGGGAAACAAACGCTAGCTCGCCTTACAAGAAACACACTCTGCTTTTGAGAAAAGAGCACTCTTCTACTCTATTGTGTTTCCTATCGTGTCTGAACAGAGAGCTTTCTAAGAACAAAAGAACTGTGCTTCCTATATCGGGGCCATATCTACTTCAACTCTGCTTAGGAAACGGACAAAAGAAGTAGCTCCTCTTCAGTCCAATACACTGCAGTTGCTGGGAACAGACGCTAGTGCTATATGCCCTGTTTATGACAATGGGAGCGCAAGAGTGACTCTTTTTACCAGAAAACAACTCTTGCTCGTAGGACCAAAAACTGCATGTGATTCAACTCCATTTAGGACAGGGAAACAAACGCTAGCTCACCTTACAAGAAACACACTCTGCTTTTAAAAAAAGAGCACTCTTCTACTCTACTGTGTTTTCTATAGGGTCCGAACAGTGAGCTTGCTGAGAACAAAAGAACTGTGCTTCCTACACACGGGCCATATCTAAATCAACTCTACTTAGGAAACTGACAAGAACAGTAGATCCTCTTCAGTCCAATACACTGTACTTGCTGGGAACAGACGCGAGGGCTATTTGCACTGTGTATGGCAAAGGGAGCACAATAGTGACTTTTCTTAATAGAAAACAACTCTTGCTCGTAGGACCAGAAACTGCATGTGTATTTCAACTCCATTTAGGACTGGGAAACAAACGCTAGCTGGCCTTATAAGAAACACACTTTGCTTTTGAGAAAAGAGCACTCTTCTACTCTACTGTGTTTCCTCTGGGGTTCGAAAAGTGAGCTTGCTCAGAACAAAAGAACTTTGCTTCCTACACACACGGGCCATATCTAGTTCAACTCTCCTTAGGAAACTGACAAGAACAGTAACTTCTCTTCAGTCAAATACACTGTACTTCTTGGGAACAGACGTGAGTGCTATTTTTACTGTGTATGGCAATGGGAGCGCAATAGTGACTCTTCTTACCAGAGAACAACTCTTGCTTGTAGGACCAAAAACTGCATTTGATTCACCTCCATTTAAAACTGGGAAACAAACGCTAGCTCGCCTTACAAGAAACACACTCGGCTTATGAGAACAGAGCACTCCTCTACTCTACTGTTTTTCCTATAGGGCCAGAACAGTGAGCTTGCTCAGAACAAAAGAACTGTGCTTCCTACACACACGGGCCATATCTAGATCAACTCTACTTAGGAAACTGACAAGAACAGTAGATCCTCTTCAGTCCAATACACTGTACTTGCTGGGAACAGACGCGAGGGCTAGTTCAATTCTGTGTACGAAACTGACAATTACAGTAGCCTCTCTTCAGTCCAATACACTCTACTTGCTGGGAACAGATGCCAGTGCTATTTGCACTGTGTATGGCAAAGGGAGCACAAAAAGGACTCTTCTTACCAGAAAACAAGTCTCGCTCGTAGGCCCAGAAACTTCATGTGTATTTCAACTCCATTTAGGACTGGGAAACAAACGCTAGCTCGCCTTACAAGAAACACACTCTGCTTTTGACAAAAGAGCACTCTTTTACTCTACTGTGTTTCAGATAGGGCTAGAACAGTGACCTTGCTCAGAACAAAAGAACTGTGCTTCCTACACACACGGGCCATATCTAGTTCAATTTTCCTTAGGAAAATGACAAGAACAGTATCCTCTCTTCAGTCCATTACACTCTACTTGCTGGGAACAGACGCGAGTGCTATTTGCACTGTGTATGGCAAACGGAGCGCAATAGTGACTCTTCTTACCAGAAAACAACTCTTGCTCTTAGGACCAGAAACTGCATGTTATTCAACTCCACTTAGGACTGGGAAACAAACGATAGCTCGCCTTACAAGAAACATGCTCTGCTTTGAGAAAAAGTCACACTTCTACTGTACTTGTTTCCTATAGGGTCCGAACAGTGAGCATGCTCAGAACAAAAGAACCGTGCTTCCTACACACACGGGCCATATCTAGTTTAACTCTGCTTATGAAACTGACAAGAACAGTAGATACTCTTCAGTCCAATAAACTGTACTTGCTGGTAACAGATGCTAGTGCTATTTGCACTGTGTATGGCAATGGGTGCGCAATAGTGACTCTTCTTACCAGAAAACAACTCTTGCTCGTAAGACCAAAAACTGCATTTGATTCCACTCCATTTAGGACTGGGAAACAAACCCTAGCTTGCCTTACAAGAAACACACTCTGCTTTTGAGAAAAGAGCACTATTCTACTCTACTGTGTTTCCAATGGGGTCCGAACAGTGAGCTTGCTGAGAACAAAAGAACTGTGCTTCCTACACACACGGGCCATATCTAGTTCAACTCTGCTTAGGAACCTGACAAGAACAGTAGCTCCACTTCAGTCCAATACACTGTACATGCTGGGAACAGAAGCCAGTGCTATTTGCCCTGTGTATGACAATGGGAGAATAATAGTGACTCTTCTTACCAGAAAACAACTCTTGCTCCTAGGACCAGAAACTGCATGTAATTCAGCTCCATTTAGGACTGGGAAACAAACGCTAGCTTGCCTGACATGAAACACACTCTGTTTTTTAGAAAAGAGCACTCTTCTACTCTACTGTGTTTCCTATAGGGCCAGAACAGTGAGCTTTCTCAGAACAAAAGACTGTGCTTACTACACACACGGGCCATATCTAGTTCAACTCTGCTTTGGAAACTGACGAGAACAGTAGCTCCTCTTCAGTCCAATACACTGTATTTGCTTCGAACAGACGTGAGTGCTATTTGCACTGTGTATGGAAATGGAGCGCAATAGTGACTTTCCTTACCAAAAAACAACTCTTGCTCGTAGGACCAAAAACTGCATATGATTCAACTCCATTTAGGACAGGGAAGCAAACACTAGCTCGCCTTACAAGAAACACAGTCTTCTTTTTGATTAAAAGCACTCTTCTACTCTACTGTGTTCTATGGGGTCCGAACAGTGAGCTTGCTGAGAACAAAAGAACTGTGCTTCCTACACACTCACTCCATATCTAATTCAACTCTGCTTAGGAAAATGACATGAACAGTAGCTCCTCTTCAGTCCAATACACTGTACTTGCTGGGAACAGACTCGAGAGCTATTTGCACTGTGTATGGCAATGGGAACACAATAGTGACTCTTCTTACCAGAAAACAACTCTTGCT
This sequence comes from Peromyscus eremicus, assembly GCF_949786415.1. Classification (NCBI taxonomy): domain Eukaryota; kingdom Metazoa; phylum Chordata; class Mammalia; order Rodentia; family Cricetidae; genus Peromyscus; species Peromyscus eremicus. The sequence goes on from NW_026734481.1 coordinate 138,690, forward strand.
CATAGGACCAGAAACTGCATGAGATTCAACTCCATTTAGGACTGGGAAACAAACGCTAGCTCGCCTTACAAGAAACACACTCTGCTTTTGAGAAAAGAGCACTCTTCTACTCTATTGTGTTTCCTATGGTGTCTGAACAGAGAGCTTGCTAAGAACAAAAGAACTGTGCTTCCTATATCCGGGCCATATCTAGTTCAACTCTGCTTAGGAAACTGACAAAAGAAGTAGCTCCTCTTCAGTCCAATACACTGCAGTTGCTGGGAACAGACGCCAGTGCTATTTGCCATGTGCATGACAATGGGAGCGCAATAGTGACTCTTCTTACCAGAAAAAACTCTTGCTCGTAAGACCAGAAAATACATGTGATTCAACTCTATTTAGGACTGGGAAACAAACGCTAGCTCGCCTTACAAGAAACACACTCTGCTTTTGAGAAAAGAGCACTCTTCTACTCTACTGTGTTTTCTATGGGGTCCGAACAGTGAGCTTGCTGAGAACAAAAGAACTGTGCTTTCTACACACACGGGCCATATGTAGTTCAATTCTGGTTAGGAAACTGACAAGAACAGTAGCTCCTCTTCAGTCCAATACACTGTATTTGCTGGGAAGAGAAGCGAGGGCTATTTGCACTATGTATGGCAAAGGGAGCGCAATAGTGACTCTTCTTACCAGAAAACAAGTCTTGCTCGTAGGATCAGAAACTGCATGTGTATTTCAACTCCATTTAGGACTGGGAAACAAACGCTAGCTCGTCTTACAAGAAACACACTCTGCTTTTGAGAAAAGAGCACTCTTCTACTCTACTGTGTTTCCGATAGGGCTAGAACAGTGACCTTGCTCAGAACAAAAGAACTGTGCTTCCTACACACACGGGCCATATCTAGTTCAATTCTCCTTAGGAAAATGACAAGAACAGTATCCTCTCTTCAGTCCAATACACTCTACTTGCTGGGAACAGACGCGAGTGCCATTTGCACTGTGTATGGCAAAAGGAGCGCAATAGTGACTCTTCTTACCAAAAAACAACTCTTGCTCTTAGGACCAGAAACTGCATGTTATTGAACTCCACTTAGGACTGGGAAACAAACGATAGCTCGCCTTACAAGAAACACGCTCTGCTTTGAGAAAAGGTCACACTTCTACTGTACTGTGTTTCCTATAGGGTCCGAACAGTGAGCTTGCTCAGAACAAAAGAACCGTGCTTCCTACACACACGGGCCATATCTAGTTCAACTCTGCTTAGGAAACTGACAAGAACAGTAGATCCTCTTCAGTCCAATAAACTGTACTTGCTGGGAACAGACGCCAGTGGTATTTGCACTGTGAATGACAAAGGGAGCACAATAGTGACTCTTATTACCAAAAACAACTCTTGCTCGTAGGACCAGAAACTGCATGTGATTCAACTCGATTTAGGACTGGGAAATAAACGCTAGCTCGCCTTACAAGAAACACACTCTGCTTTTGAGAAAAGAGCACTCTTCTACTCTACTGTGTTTCCTGTAGGGCCAGAACAGTGAGCTTGCTCAGAACAAAAGAACTGTGCTTCCTAGACACGGGCCATATCTAGTTCAATTCTGCATAGGAAACTGACAAGAACAGTAGCTCCTCTTCAGTCCATTACACTGTACTTGCTGGGAACAGACGCTAGTGCTATATGCACTGTGTATGGCAATGGGAACACAATAGTGACTCTTCTTACCAGAAAACAACTCTTGCTCGTAAGACCAAAAACTGCATTTGATTCCACTCCATTTAGGACTGGGAAACAAACCCTAGCTTGCCTTACAAGAAACACACTCTGCTTTTGAGAAAAGAGCACTCTTCTACTCTACTGTTTTTTTTTATATGGCCAGAACAGTGAGCTTGCTCAGAACAAAAGAACTGTGCTTCCTACACACACGGTCTATATCTAGTTCAACTCTGCTTAGGAAACTGACAAGAACAGTAGCTCCTCTTCAGTCCAATACACTGTACTTGCTGGGAACAGAAGCAAGTGCTATCTGCACTGTGTACAGCAATGGGAGCACAATAGTGACTCTTCTTACCAGAAAACAACTCTTGCTCATGGGACCAAAAACTGCATGTTATTCAACTCCACTTAGGACTGAGAAACAAACGCTAGCTCGCCTTACAAGAAACACGCTCTGCTTTGAGAAAAGGTCACACTTCTACTCTACTGTGTTTCCTATAGGGTCCGAACAGTGAGCTTTCTCAGAACAAAAGAACCATGCTTCCTACACACACGGGCCATATCTAGTTCAACTCTGCTTAGGAAACTGACAAGAACAGTAGATCCTCTTCAGTCCAATACACTGTACTTGCTGGGAACAGACGCCAGTGCTATTTGCACTGTGAATGACAAAGGGAGCGCAATAGTGACTCTTCTTAGCAAAAACAACTCTTGCTCGTAGGACCAGAAACTGCATGTGATTCAACTCGATTTAGGACTGGGAAACAAACGCTAGCTCGCCTTACAAGAAACACACTCTGCTTTTGAGAAAAGAGCACTCTTCTACTCTACTGTGTTTCCTGTAGGGCCAGAACAGTGAGCTTGCTCAGAACAAAAGAACTGTGCTTCCTAGACACGGGCCATATCTAGTTCAATTCTGCATAGGAAACTGACAAGAACCGGAGCTCCTCTTCAGTCCAATACACTGTACTTGTTGGGAACGGACGCGAGTGCTATTTGCACTGTGTATGGCAATTGGAGCGCAATAGTGACTCTTCTTACCAGAAAACAACTCTTGCTCGTAGGACCAGAAACTGCATGGGATTCAACTCCATTTAGGACTGGGAAACAAACCCTAGCTTGCCTTACAAGAAACACACTCTGCTTTTGAGAAAAGAGCACTCTTCTACTCTACTGTGTTTCCTATGGGGTGCGAACAGTGAGCTTGCTGAGAACAAAAGAACTGTGCTTCCTACACACACGGGCCATATCTAGTTCAACTCTTCTTAGGAAACTCACAAGAACAGTAGCTCCCCTTCAGTCCAATACACTGTACTTGCTGGGAACAGATGCGAGTGCTATTTGCACTGTGTACAGCAATAGGAGCGCAATAGTGACTCTTCTTACCAGAAAACAACTCTTGCTCGTAGGACCAGAAACTGCATGTGATTTACTCCATTTAGAACTGGGAAACAAACACTAGCTTGCCTTACAAGAAACACTTTCTGCTTTTGAGAAAAGAGCACTCTTCTACTCTACTGTGTTTCCTATAGGGCCAGAATAGTGAGCTTGCTCAGAACAAAAGAACTGTGCTTCCTACACACACGGGCCATATCTAGTTCAACTCTGCTTAGGAAACTGACAAGAACAGTAGATCCTCTTCAGTCCAATACACTGTACATGCTGGGAACAGAAGCCAATTCTATTTGCCCTGTGTATGACAATGGGAGCATAATAGTGACTGTTCTTACCAGAAAACAACTCTTGCTCTTAGGACCAGAAACTGCATGTGATTCAACTCCATTTAGGACTGGGAAACAAACACTAGCTCGGCTTACTAGAAATACACTCTGCTTTTGAGGAAAGAGCACTCTTCTACTCTACTGTGTTTCCTGTAGGGCCAGAACAGTGAGCTTGCTGAGAACAAAAGAACTGTGCTTCCTACACACACGGGCCATATCTAGTTCAACTCTGCTTAGGAAACTGACAAGAACAGTAGATCCTCTTCAGTCCAATACACTGTACTTGCTGGGAACAGACGCCAGTGCTATTTGCATTGTGTATGAAAATGGGAGCGCAATAGTGACTCTTCTTACCAGAAAACAACTCTTGCTCGTAGGACCAGAAACTGCCTGTGTATTTCAACTCCATTTAGGACTGGGAAACATATGCTAGCTCGCCTTACAAGAAACACACTCTGCTTTTGAAAAGAGCACTCTTCTACTGTACTGTGTTTCCTGTGGGGTTCAACAGTGAGCTTGGTCAGAACAAAAGAAGTGTGCTTCCTACACACGGCCCATATCTAGTTCAACTCTGCTGAGCAAACTGACAAGAACAGTAGCTCCTCTTCAGACCCATGCACTGTACATGTGTTAAACAAACGCGAGTGCTATATGTACTGTGTATGGCAATGGGACCGCAATACTGACTCTTCTTACCAGAAAACAACTCTTGCTCGTAGGACCAGAAACTGCATGGGATTCAACTCCATTTAGGACTGGGAAACAAATGCTAGCTTGCCTTACAAGAAACACACTCTGCTTTTGAGAAAAGAGTACTCTTCTACTCTACTGTATTTCCTATACGGCCAGAATAGTGAGCTTGCTCAGAACAAAAGAACTGTGCTTCCTACACACACGGCCATATCTAATTTAACTGTGCTTAGGAAACTGACAAGAACAGTAGCTCCACTTCAGTCCAATACACTCTACTTGCGGGGAACAGACGCCAGTGCTATTTGCCCTGTGTATGACAATGGGAGCACAATAGTGACTCTTCTTACCAGAAAACAACTTTTGCTCGTAGGACCAGAAACTGCATGGGATTCAACTCCATTTAGGACTGGGAAAAAAATGCTAGCTTGCCTTACAAGAAACACTCTCTGCTTTTGAGAAAAGAGCAAACTTCGAATCTACTGTGTTTCCTTTAGGGCCAGAAGAGTGAGCTTGCTCAGAACAAAAGAACTGTGCTTCCCACACACGGGACATATCTAGTTCAACTCTGCTTAGAAAATTGAGAAAAACAGTAGCTCCTCTTCAGTCCAATACATTGTACTTGCTGGGAACAGACGTGAGTGCTATTTGTACTGTGTATGGAAATGGGAGCGCAATAGTGACTCTTCTTACCAGAAAACAACTCTTGCTCGTAGGACCAAAAACTGCATGTGATTCAACTCCATTTAGGACTGGAAACAAACGCCAGCTGGCCTTACAAGAAACACACTCTGCTTTTGAGAAAAGAGCACTCTTCTACTCTACTGTTTTTCCTATAGGGCCAGAACAGTGAGCTTGCTCAGAACAAAAGAAGTGTGCTTCCTACACACACGGGACATATCTAGATCAATTCTGCAGAGGAAAATGACAAGAGCAGTAGATCCTCTTCAGTCCAATACACTGTACATGCAGGGAACAGACGCCAGTGCTATTTGCCCTGTGTATGACAATGGGAGCGCAATAGTGACTCTTCTTACCAGAAAACAACTCTTGCTCGTAGGACCAGAAACTGCATGTGATTCAACTCCATTTAGGACTGGGAAACAAACTCTAGCTCGCCTTACAAGAAACACACTCTGCTTTTGAGAAAAGAGCACTCTTCTACTCTACAGTGTTTCCTGAGGGGTCCGAACAGTGAGCTTACTCAGAACAAAAGAACTGTGCTTCCTACACACACGGCCATATCTAGTTCAATTCTCCTTAGGAAACTGACAAGAACAGTAGCTCCTATTCAGCCCAATACACTGTACTTGATGGGAACAGACGCGAGGGCTATTTGCCCTGTGTATGGCAATGGGAGCACAATAGTGACTCTTCTTACCAGAAAACAACTCTTGCTCGTAGGACCAGAAACTGCATGTGACTCAACTCAATTTAGGACTGGGAAACAAACGCTAGCTCGCCTTACAAGAAACACACTCTGCTTTTGAGAAAAGAGCACTCTTCTACTCTAATGTGTTTCCTATAGGGCCAAAACAGTGAGCTTGCTCAGAACAAAAGAACTGTGCTTCCTACACACGACCATAGCTAGTTCAATTCTGCTTAGGAAACTGACAAGAACAGTAGATCCTCTTCAGTCCAATACACTGTACATGCTGGGAATAGACGCCAGTGCTATTTGCCCTGTGTATGACAATGGGAACGCAATAGTGACTCTTCCTACCAGAAAACAACTATTGGTGGTAGGACGAGAAACTGCATGTGATTCAACTCCATTTAGGACTGGGAAACAAACGCTAGCTCGCCTTAGAAGAAACTCATTCTGCTTCTGAGAAAAGGCCACTCATCTACTCTACTGTGTTTCCTATGGGGTGCGAACAGTGAGTTTGCTCAGAACAAAAGAACTGTGCTTCCTACACACACGGGCCATATCTAGTTCAACTCCGCTTAGGAAACTGACAAGAACAGTAGCTCCTCTTCAGTACAAAACACTGTACTTGCTGGGAACAGACTCGAGTGTTATTTCCACTGTTAATGGAAATGGGAGCGCAATAGTGACTCTTCTTACCAGAAAACAACTCTTGATCGTAGGACCATAATCTGCATGTGATTTTACTCCATTTAGGACTGGGAAACAAACGCTAGCTTGCCTTACAGGAAACACACTCTGCTTTTGAGAAAAGAGCACTCTTCTACTCTAATGTGTCTCCTATAGGGCCAGAAGAGTGAGCTTGCTCAGAACAAAAGAACTGTGCTTCCTCCACACACCGACTATATTTACTTCAACTCTGCTTAGGAAACTGACAAGAACAGTAGATCCTCTTCAGTCCAATACACTGCACATGCTGGGAACAGACGCCAGTGCTATTTGCCCTGTGTATAGCAATGGGAGCACAATAGTGACTCTTCTTTTCAGAAAACAACTCTTGCTCCTAGGACCAAAAACTGCATGGGATTCAATTCCATTTAGGACTGGGAAACAAACGCTGGCTCGCCTTACAAGGAACACACTCTGCTTTTGAGAAAAGAGCACTCTTCTACTCTACTGTGTTTCCTATGGGATCCGAACAGTGAGCTTGCTCAGAACAAAAGAACTGTGCTTCCTACACACACGGCCATATCTAATTCAATTCTGCTTAGGAAACTGACAATAATAGTAGATCCTCCTCAGTCCAATACACTGTACATGCTGGGAACAGACGCCAGTGCTATTTGTAATTTGTATCACAATTGGAGCGCAATAGTGACTCTTCTTACCAGAAGACAACTCTTGCTTGTAGGACCAGAAACTGCATGGGATTCAACTCCATTTAGGACTGGGAAACAAACACATACTCGCCTTATAAGAAACACACTCTGCTTTTGAGAAAAGAGCACTCTTCTACTCTACTGTGTTTCCTATGGGATCCGAATAGTGAGCTTGCTCAGAACAAAATAACTTTGCTTCCTACACACGGGCCATATCTAGTTCAACTTTGCTTAGGAAACTGACAAGAACAGTAGATCCTCTTCAGTCCAATACACTGTACATGCTGGGAATAGACGCCAGTGCTATTTGCCCTGTGTATGACAATGGGAGCGCAATAGTGACTCTTCTTACCAGAAAACAAATCTTGCTCGTAGGACCAGAAACTGCATGTGATTTTACTCCATTTAGGACTGGGAAACAAATGCTAGCTTGCCTTACAAGAAACACACTCTGCTTTTGATAAAAGAGCTCTCTTCTACTCCAATGTGTTTCCTATATGGCCAGAAGAGTGAGCTTGCTCAGAACAAAAGAACTGTGCTTCCTACACACACCGACTATATTTAGTTCAACTCTGCTTAGGAAACTGACAAGAACAGTAGATCCTCTTCAGTCCAATACACTGCACATGCTGGGAACAGACGCCAGTGCTATTTGCCCTGTGTATAGCAATGGGAGCGCAATAGTGACTCTTCTTTCCAGAAAACAACTTTTGCTCGTAGGACCAAAAACTGCATGGGATTCAACTCCATTTAGGACTGGGAAACAAACGCTTGCTCGCCTTACAAGAAACACACTCTGATTTTGAGAAAAGAGCACTCTTCTACTCTACTGTGTTTCCAATGGGATCCGAACAGTGAGCTTGCTCAGAACAGAAGTGTGCTTCCTACACACACGGGCCATATCCAGTTCAACTCTGCTTAGGAAACTGACAAGAACAGTAGCTCCTCTTCAGTCCAATACACTGTACTTGCTGGGAACAGACGCCAGTGCTATTAGTGCTGTGTATGGCAATTGGAGCGCAATAGTGACTCTTTTTTCCGTAAAACAACTCTTACTCATAGGACCTAAAACTGCATTTGATTCAATTCCATTTAGGACTGGGAAACAAACGCTAGCTCGCCTTACAACTAACACACTCTGCTTTTGAGAAAAGGGCACTCTTCTACTCTACTGTGTTTCCTATAGGGCCAAAACAGTGAGCTTGCTCAGAAAAAAGAACTGTGCTTTCTACACACATGGCCTTATCTAGTTCAATTCTGCTTAGGAAACTGACAAGAACAGTAGATCCTCTTCAGTCCAATACAATGTAAATGCAGGGAATAGACGCCAGTGCTATTTGCCCTGTTTATGACAATGGGAGCACAATAGTGACTCTTCTTACCAGAGAACATCTCTTGCTCGTAGGACCAGAAATTGCATGTGATTTTACTCCATTTAGGACTGGGAAACAAATGCTAGCTTGCCTTACAAGAAACACACTCTGTTTTTGAGAAAAGTGCACTCTTCTACTCTAATGTGATTCCTATAGGTCCAGAAGAGTGAGCTTGCTCAGAACAAAAGAACTGTGCTTCCTACACACACCGACTATATTTAGTTCAACTCTGCTTAGGAAACTGACAAGAACAGTAGATCCTCTTCAGTCCAATACACTGTACTTGCTGGGAACAGACGCCAGTGCTATTTGCACTGTGTATGGCAATGGGAGCGCAATAGTGACTCTTCTTTCCAGAAATCAACTCTTGCTCATAGGACCAGAAACTGCATGTGATTCAACTCCATTTAGGACTGAAAAACAAACACTCCCTCGCCTTACAAGAAACACACTCTGCTTTTGAGAAAAGGGCACTCTTCTACTCTACTGTGTTTCCTATAGGGCCAAAACAGTGAGCTTGCTCAGAACAAAAGAACTGTGCTTCCTACACACACGGCCATATCTAGTTCAATTCTGCTTAGGAAACTGACAAGAACAGTAGATCCTCTTCAGTCCAATACACTGTACATGCTGGGAATAGACGCCAGTGCTATTTGCCCTGTGTATTACAATAGGAGCACAATAGTGACTCTTCTTACCAGAAAACAACTCTTGCTCGTAGGAACAGAAACTGCATGTGATTTTACTCCATTTAGGACTGGGAAACAAACGCTAGCTCGTCTTACAAGAAACACACTCTGCTTTTAGGAAAGGGCACTCTTCTACTCTAATGTGTTTCCTATAGGGCCAGAAGAGTGAGCTTGCTCAGAACAAAAGAACTGTGCTTCCAACACACACCGACTATATTTAGTTCCATATGCTTAGGAAACTGACAAGAATAGTAGATCCTCTTCAGTCCAATATACTGTACTTGCTGGGAACAGACGCCAGTGCTATTTGCACTGTGTATGGCAAAGGGAGAACAATAGTGACTCTTCTTACCAGAAAACAACTCTAGCTCATAGGCCCAGAAACTGCATGTGATTCAACTCAATTTAGGACTGGGAAACAAACGCTAGCTCCCCTTACAAGAAACACACTCTGCTTTTGAGAAAAGAGCACTCTTCTACTCTACTGTGTTTCCTATGGGATCTGAACAGTGAGCTTGCTCAGAACAAAAGAACTGTGCTTCCTACACACACGGGCCATATCTAGTTCAACTCTGCTTAGGAAACTGACAAGAAGAGTATCTCCTCTTCAGTCCAATACACTGTACCTCCTGGGAACAGACGCGAGTGCTATTTGCTCTGTGTATGGGAATGGGAGCGCAATAGTGACTTTCCTTACAGAAAACAACTCTTGCTCATGGGACCAAAAACTTCATGTGATTCAACTCCTTTTAGGACTGGGAAACAAACGCTAGCTCTCCTTACAAGAAACACACTCTGCTTTTGAGAAAAGAGCACTCTTCTACTCTATTGTGTTTCCTATAGAGCCAAAACAGTGAGCTTGCTCAGAACAAAAGAACTGTGCTTCCTAGACACACGGCCATATCTGGTTCAATTCTGCTTAGGAAACTGACAAGAACAGTAGATCCTCTACAGTCTAATACACTGTACTTGCTGGGAATAGACGCCAGTGCTATTTGCCTTGTGTATGACAATGGGAGCACAATATTGTCTCTTCTTACCAGAAAACAACTCTTGCTCGCAGGACCAGAAACTGCATGTGATTCAACTCCATTTAGGACTGGGAAACAAACACTAGCTCGCCTTACAAGAAACACACTCTGCTTTTGAGAAAAGATACCTCTTCTACTCTATTGTGTTTCCTATAGGGCCAGAACAGTGAGCTTGCTCAGAACAAAAGAACTGTGCTTCCTACACTCACGGCCATATCTAGTTCAATTCTGCTTAGGAAACTGACAATAACAGTAGATACTCCTCAGTCCAATACACTGTACATGCTGGGAACAGACGCCAGTGCTATTTGTAATGTGTATGACAATTGGAGTGCAATAGTGACTCTTCTCACCAGAAGACAACTTTAGCTCGTAGGACCAGAAAGTGCATGTGATTCAACTCCATTTAGGACTGCGAAGCAAACGCTAGCTCGCCTTGCAAGAAACACATTCTGCTTTTGAGAAAAAAGCACTCTTCTGCTCTTCTGTGTTTCTTTTGGGGTCCGAACAGTGAGCTTGCTCAGAACAAAAGAACTGTGCTTCCTACACACACGGGCCATATCTAGTTCAACTGTGCTTAGGAAACTGACAAGAACAGTAGCTCCTCTTCAGTCCAATAAACTGTACGTGCTGGGAACAGACGCCAGTGCTATTTGCTCTATGTATGTCAATGGGAGCGCAATAGTGACTCTTCTTACCAGAAAACAACTCTTGCTCGTAGGTCCAAAAACTGCATGTGATTCAACTCCATTTAGGACTGGGAAACAAACACTAGCTCGCCTTACAAGAAACATACTCTGCTTTTGAGTAAAGATCACTCTTCTACTCTACTGTGTTTCCTATAGGGCCAGAACAGTGAGCTTGCTCAGAACAAAAGAACTGTGCTTCCTACACACACGGACATATCTAATTCAATTCTGCTTAGGAAACTGACAAGAACAGTAGCTCCTCTTCAGTCCAATACACTGTACGTGCTGGGATCAGACGCCAGTGCTATTTGCTCTAGGTATGTCAATGGGAGCACAATAGTGACTCTTTTTACCAGAAAACAACTCTTGCTCTTAGGACCAAAAACTGCATGTGATTCAACTCCATTTAGGACTGGGAAACAAACACTAGCTCGCCTTACAAGAAACACACTCTGCTTTTGAGTAAAGATCACTCTTCTACTCTACTGTGTTTCCTATAGGGCCAGAACAGTGAGCTTGCTCAGAACAAAAGAACTGTGCTTCCTACAAACACTGCCATATCTAATTCAATTCTGCTTAGGAAACTGACAATAACAGTAGATCCTCCTAAGTCCAATACACTGTACATGCTGGGAACAGACGCCAGTGCTATTTGTAATTTGTATGACAATTGGAGGGCAATAGTGACTCTTCTTACCAGAAGACATCTCTTGCTTGTAAGACAAGAAACTGCATGGGATTCAACTCCATTTCTGACTGGGAAACAAACACATACTCGCCTTACAAGAAAAACACTCTACTTTTGAGAAAAGAGCACTGTTCTACTCTAAAGTGTTTCCTATGGGATCCGAACAGTGAGCTTGCTCAGAACAAAAGAACTGTGCTTCCTACACACACGGGCCATATCTAGTTCAACTTTGCTTAGGAAACTGACAAGAACAGTAGATCCTCTTCAGTCCAATACACTGTACATGCTGGGAATAGACGCCAGTGCTATTTGCCCTGTGTATGACAATGGGAGCGCAATAGTGACTCTTCTTACCAGAAAACAAATCTTGCTCGTAGGACCAGAAACTGCATGTGATTTTACTCCATTTAGGACTGGGAAACAAATGCTAGCTTGCCTTACAAGAAACACACTCTGCTTTTGATAAAAGAGCTCTCTTCTACTCCAATGTGTTTCCTATATGGCCAGAAGAGTGAGCTTGCTCAGAACAAAAGAACTGTGCTTCCTACACACACCGACTATATTTAGTTCAACTCTGCTTAGGAAACTGACAAGAACAGTAGATCCTCTTCAGTCCAATACACTGCACATGCTGGGAACAGACGCCAGTGCTATTTGCCCTGTGTATAGCAATGGGAGCGCAATAGTGACTCTTCTTTCCAGAAAACAACTCTTGCTCGTAGGACCAAAAACTGCATGGGATTCAACTCCATTTAGGACTGGGAAACAAACGCTTGCTCGCCTTACAAGAAACACACTCTGATTTTGAGAAAAGAGCACTCGTCTATTCTACTGTGTTTCCAATGGGAACCGAACAGTGAGCTTGCTCAGAACAGAAGAAGTGTGCTTCCTACACACACGGGCCATATCCAGTTCAACTCTGCTTAGGAAACTGACAAGAACAGTAGCTCCTCTTCAGTCCAATACACTGTACTTGCTGGGAACAGACGCCAGTGCTATTTGTGCTGTGTATGGCAATTGGAGCGCAATAGTGACTCTTTTTTCCGTAAAACAACTCTTGCTCATAGGACCTAAAACTGCATTTGATTCAACTCCATTTAGGACTGGGAAACAAACGCTAGCTCGCCTTACAACTAACACACTCTGCTTTTGAGAAAAAGGCACTCTTCTTCTCTACTGTGTTTCCTATAGGGCCAAAACAGTGAGCTTGCTCAGAAAAAAGAACTGTGCTTTCTACACACATGGCCTTATCTAGTTCAATTCTGCTTAGGAAACTGACAAGAAGAGTAGATCCTCTTCAGTCCAATACACTGTAAATGCAGGGAATAGACGCCAGTGCTATTTGCCCTGTTTATGACAATGGGAGCACAATAGTGACTCTTCTTACCAGAGAACAACTCTTGCTCGTAGGACCAGAAATTGCATGTGATTTTACTCCATTTAGGATCGGGAAACAAATGCTAGCTTGCCTTACAAGAAACACACTCTGTTTTTGAGAAAAGTGCACTCTTCTACTCTAATGTGATTCCTATAGGTCCAGAAGAGTGAGCTTGCTCAGAACAAAAGAACTGTGCTTCCTACACACACCGACTATATTTAGTTCAACTCTGCTTAGGAAACTGACAAGAACAGTAGATCTTCTTCAGGCCAATACACTGTACTTGCTGGGAACAGACGCCAGTGCTACTTGCACTGTGTATGGCAATGGGAGCGCAATAGTGACTCTTCTTTCCAGAAATCAACTCTTGCTCATAGGACCAGAAACTGCATGTGATTCAACTCCATTTAGGACTGAAAAACAAACACTCCCTCGCCTTACAAGAAACACACTCTGCTTTTGAGAAAAGGGCACTCTTCTACTCTACTGTGTTTCCTATAGGGCCAAAACAGTGAGCTTGCTCAGAACAAAAGAACTGTGCTTCCTACACACACGGCCATATCTAGTTCAATTCTGCTTAGGAAACTGACAAGAACAGTAGATCCTCTTCAGTCCAATACACTGTACATGCTGGGAATAGACGCCAGTGCTATTTGCCCTGTGTATTACAATAGGAGCACAATAGTGACTCTTCTTACCAGAAAACAACTCTTGCTCGTAGGAACAGAAACTGCATGTGATTTTACTCCATTTAGGACTGGGAAACAAACGCTAGCTCGTCTTACAAGAAACACACTCTGCTTTTAGGAAAGGGCACTCTTCTACTCTAATGTGTTTCCTATAGGGCCAGAAGAGTGAGCTTGCTCAGAACAAAAGAACTGTGCTTCCAACACACACCGACTATATTTAGTTCCATATGCTTAGGAAACTGACAAGAATAGTAGATCCTCTTCAGTCCAATATACTGTACTTGCTGGGAACAGACGCGAGTGCTATTTGCCCTGTGTATGACAATGGGAGCGCAATAGTGACTCTTCTTACCAGAAAACAACTCTTGCTCGTAAAACCAGAAACTGCATGTGATTCAACTCCATTTAGGACTGGGAAACAAATGCTAACTCGCCTTACAAGAAACACACTCTGCTTTTGAGAAAAGAGCACTCTTCTACTCTACTGTGTTTCCTATGGGATACGAACAGTGAGCTTGCTCAGAACAGAAGAAGTGTGCTTCCTCCACACACGGGCCATATCCAGTTCAACTCTGCTTAGGAAACTGACAAGAACAGTAGCTCCTCTTCAGTCCAATACACTGTACTTGCTGGGAACAGAGGCCAGTGCTATTTGCACTGTGTATGGCAATGGGAGCACAATAGTGACTCTTCTTACCAGAAAACAACTCTTGCTCGTAGGACCAGAAACTGCATGGGTTTCAACTCCATTTCTGACTGGAAAACAAACACTAGCTCGCGTTACAAGAAATACACTCTGCTTTTGAGAAAAGAGCACACTTCTACTCTACTGTGTTTCCTACAGGGTCCGAAGAGTGAGCTTGCTCAGAACAAAAGAACTGTGCTTCCTACACACACGGTCCATATCTATTCCAACTCTTCTTAGGAAACTGACAAGAACAGTAGATCCTCTTCAGTCCAATACACTGTACTTGATGGTAACAGACGGGAGAGCTTTTTGCACTGTGTGTGGCAATGGGAGCGCAATAGTGACTTTCCTTACCAGAAAACAACTCTTGCTCGTAGGACCAGAAACTGCATGAGATTCAACTCCATTTAGAACTGGGAAACAAACGCTAGCTCGCCTTACAATAAACACACTCTGCTTTTGAGAAAAGACAACTCATATACTCTACTTTTTCCTATAGGGTCCGAACAGTGAGCTTGCTCCGAACAAAAGAACCGTGCTTCCTACACACACGGGCCATATCTAGTTCAACTCTGTTTAGGAAACTGACAAGAACAGTAGCTCCTCTTCAGTCCAATACACTGTACATGCAGGGAATAGACGCCAGTGCTATTTGCCCTGTGTATGACAATGGCAGCGCAATAGTGACTCTTCTCTCCAGAGAACAACTCTTGCTTGTAGGACCAGAAACTGCATGTGATTTTACTACATTTAGGACTGGGAAACAAACGCTAGCTTGCCTTACAAGAAACACACTCTGCTTTTGAGAAAAGAGCACTCTTCTACTCTAATGTGATTCCTATAGGGCCAGAAGAGTGAGCTTGCTCAGAACAAAAGAACTGTGCTTCCCACACACACCGACTATATTTAGTTCAACTCTGCTTAGGAAACTGACAAGAACAGTAGATCCTCTTCAGTCCAATACAAAGCACATGCTGGGAACAGACGCCAGTGCTATTTGCCCTGTGTATAGCAATGGGAGCACAATAGTGACTCTTCTTTCCAGAAACAACTCTTGCTCGTAGGACCAAAAACTGCATGGGATTCAACTCCATTTAGGACTGGGAAACAAACACTAGCTCGCCTTACAAGAAACACACTCTGCTTTTGAGAAATGATCACTCCTCTACTCTATTGTGTTTCCTATAGGGCCAGAACAGTGAGCTTGCTCAGAACAAAAGAACTGTGCTTCCTACACTCACGGCCATATCTAGTTCAATTCTGCTTAGGAAACTGACAATAACAGTAGATCCTCCTCAGTCCAAAACACTGTACATGCTGGGAACAGACGCCAGTGCTATTTGTAATGTGTATGACAATTGGAGCGCAATAGTGACTCTTCTCACCAGAAGACAACTTTAGCTCGTAGGACCAGAAAGTGCATGTGATTCAACTCCATTTAGGACTGCGAAACAAACGCTAGCTCGCCTTGCAAGAAACACACTCTGCTTTTGAGAAAAAAGCACTCTTCTGCTCTTCTGTGTTTCTTTTGGGGTCCGAACAGTGAGCTTGCTCAGAACAAAAGAACTGTGCTTCCTACACACACGGGCCATATCTAGTTCAACTGTGCTTAGGAAACTGACAAGAACAGTAGCTCCTCTTCAGTCCAATAAACTGTACGTGCTGGGAACAGACGCCAGTGCTATTTGCTCTATGTATGTCAATGGGAGCGCAATAGTTACTCTTCTTACCAGAAAACAACTCTTGCTCGTAGGTCCAAAAACTGCATGTGATTCAACTCCATTTAGGACTGGGAAACAAACACTAGCTCGCCTTACAAGAAACACACTCTGCTTTTGAGTAAAGATCACTCTTATACTCTACTGTGTTTCCTATAGGGCCAGAAGAGTGAGCTTGCTCAGAACAAAAGAACTGTGCTTCCTACACACACGGACATATCTAATTCAATTCTGCTTAGGAAACTGACAAGAACAGTAGCTCCTCTTCAGTCCAATACACTGTAGGTGCTGGGAACAGACGCCAGTGCTATTTGCTCTAGGTATGTCAATGGGAGCACAATAGTGACTCTTTTTACCAGAAAACAACACTTGCTCTTAGGACCAAAAACTGCATGTGATTCAACTCCATTTAAGACTGGGAAACAAACACTAGCTCGCCTTACAAGAAACACACTCTGCTCTTGAGTAAAGATCACTCTTCTACTCTACTGTGTTTCCTATAGGGCCAGAACAGTGAGCTTGCTCAGAACAAAAGAACTGTGCTTCCTACACACACTGCCATATCTAATTCAATTCTGCTTAGGAAACTGACAATAACAGTAGATCCTCCTAAGTCCAATACACTGTACATGCTGGGAACAGACGCCAGTGCTATTTGTAATTTGTATGACAATTGGAGGGCAATAGTGACTCTTCTTACCAGAAGACAACTCTTGCTTGTAAGACAAGAAACTGCATGGGATTCAACTCCATTTCTGACTGGGAAACAAACACTAGCTCGCCTTACAAGAAAAACACTCTACTTTTGAGAAAAGAGCACTCTTCTACTCTACTGTGTTTCCTATGGGATCCGAACAGTGAGCTTGCTCAGAACAAAAGAACTGTGCTTCCTACACACACGGGCCATATCTAGTTCAACTTTGTTAGGAAACTGACAAGAACAGTAGATCCTCTTCAGTCCAATACACTGTACATGCTGGGAATAGACGCCAGTGCTATTTGCCCTGTGTATGACAATGGGAGCGCAATAGTGACTCTTCTTACCAGAAAACAAATCTTGCTCGTAGGACCAGAAACTGCATGTGATTTTACTCCATTTAGGACTGGGAAACAAATGCTAGCTTGCCTTACAAGAAACACACTCTGCTTTTGATAAAAGAGCTCTCTTCTACTCCAATGTTTTTCCTATATGGCCAGAAGAGTGAGCTTGCTCAGAACAAAAGAACTGTGCTTCCTACACACACCGACTATATTTAGTTCAACTCTGCTTAGGAAACTGACAAGAACAGTAGATCCTCTTCAGTCCAATACACTGCACATGCGGGGAACAGACGCCAGTGCTATTTGCCCTGTGTATAGCAATGGGAGCGCAATAGTGACTCTTCTTACCAGAAAACAACTCTTGCTCGTAGGACCAAAAACTCCATGGGATTCAACTCCATTTAAGACTGGGAAACAAACGCTTGCTCGCCTTACAAGAAACACACTCTGATTTTGAGAAAAGAGCACTCTTCTACTCTACTGTGTTTCCAATGGGATCCGAACAGTGAGCTTGCTCAGAACAGAAGAAGTGTGCTTCCTACACACACGGGCCATATCTTGTTCAACTCTGCTTAGGAAACAGACAAGAACAGTAGCTCCTCTTCAGTCCAATACACTGTACTTGCTGGGAACAGACGCGAGTGCTATTTGCACTCTGTATGGCAATGGGAGCCCAATAGTGACTTTCCTTACCAGAAAATAACTCTTGCTCATAGGACCAAAAACTGCATGTGATTCACCTCCATTTAGGAATGGGAAACAAACGCAGGCTTGCCTTACAAGAAACACACTGTGATTTTGAGAAAAGGGCACTATTCTAATCTACTGTGTTTCCTATAGGGCCAAAAAAGTAAGCTTGCTCAGAACAAAAGAACTGTGCTTCCTGCACATACGGGCCATATATAGTTCAACTCTGCTTAGGAAACTGATAAGAACAGTAGATCCTCTTCAGTCCAATACACTGTACATGCTGGTAACAGACGCCAGGGCTGTTTGCCCTGTTTATGACAATGACAGTGCAATAGTGACTCTTCTTACCAGAAAACAACTCTTGCTCGTAGGACCAGAAACTGCATGGGATTCAACTCCATTTAGGACTGGGAAACAAACGCTAGATCGCCTTACAAGAAACACATTCTGCTTCTGAGAATAGGGCACTCATCTACTCTACTGTGTTTTCTATTCGGTCCGAACAGTGAGCTTGCTCAGAACAAAAGAACTGTGCTTCCTACACATGAGGGCCATATCTAGTTCAACTCTGCTTTAGAAACTGACAAGAACAGTAGCTCCTCTTCAGTCCAATACACTGTACTTGCTGGGCACAGACTCGAGTGCTATTTGCACTGTGCATGGGAATGGGAGCGCAATATTGACTTTCCTTACCAGAAAACAACTCTTGCTCATGGGACCGAAAACTGCATGTGATTCAAACTCCATTTAGGACTGGGAAACAAACGCTAGCTCGCCTTACAAGGAACACACTCTGCTTTTGAGAAAAGAGCACTCTTCTACTCTATTGTGTTTCCTACAGGGCCACAACAGTGAGCTTTCTCAGAACAAAAGAACTGTTCTTCCTACACACACCGACTATATCTAGTTCATCTCTGCTTAGTAACCTGATGAGAACAGTAGATATTCTTCCGTCCAATACACTGTACATGCTGGGAACAGACGCCAGTACTATTTGCCCTGTGTATGACAATGGGAGCGCAATAGTGACTCTTCTTACCAGAAAACAACTCTTGCTCATAGGACCAGAAACTGCATGTGATTCAACTCCATTTAGGACTGGGAAACAAACGCGAGCTCGCCTTACAAGAAAACACACTCTTTTTTTGAAAAAAGAGCACTCTTCTACTCTACAGTGTTTCCTAAGGGGTCCGAACAGTGAGCTTACTCAGAGCAAAAGAACTGTGCTTCCTACACACACACGGCCATATCTAGTTCAATTCTGCTTAGGAAACTGACAAGAACAGTAGCTCCTCTTCAGTCCAATACACTGTACTTGCTGGGAACAGAATCCAGTGTTATTTGCCCTGTGTATGACAGTGGGAGCGCAATAGTGACTCTTTTTACCAGAAAACAACTCTTGCTCATGGGACGGAAAACTGTATGTGATTCAACTCCATTTAGGACTGGGAAACAAACGCTAGCTCGCCTTACCAGAAACACACTCTGCTTTTGAGAAAAGAGCACTCTTCTACCTCTACTGTGTTTCATATAGGGCCAAAAGAGTGAGCTTGCTCCGAACAAAAGAACTGTGCGCCCTACACAAACGTCCATATCTAGTTCAATTCTGCTTAGGAAACTGACTAGAACAGTAGATCCTCTTCAGTCCAATACACTGTACATGCTGGGAATAGACGCCAGTTCTATTTGCCCTGTGATTGACAATGGGAGTGCAATAGTGACTCTTCTTACCAGAAAACAACTCTTCCTCGTAGGACCAAAAAATGCATGTGATTCAACTCCATTTTGAACTGGGAAAAAAACACTAGCTCGCCTTACAAAAAAAACACTCTGCTTTGGAGAAAAGAGCACTCTTCTACTCTAATGTGTTTCCTATGGGGCCAGAACAGTGAGCTTGCTCAGAAAAAAAGAAGTGTGCTTCCTACACACACGGACCATATCTAGATCAATTCTGCAGAGGAAAATGACAAGAACAGTAGTTCCTCTTCAGTCCAATACACTGTACATGCTGGGAACAGACGCCAGTGCTATTTGCCCTGTGTATGACAATGGGAGCACAATAATGACTCTTCTTTTGAGAAAACAACTCTTGCTCGTAGAACTAGAAACTGAATGTGATTCAACTCCATTTAGGACTGGGAAACAAACTATAGCACGCCTTACAAGAAACACACTCTGCTTTTGAGAAAAGGGTACTCTTCTACTCTACTGTGTTTCCTATAGGGCCAAAACAGTGAGCTTGCTTAGAACAAAAGAACTCTGCTTCCTACACACACGGGCCATATCTAGTTCAATTCTGCTTAGGAAACTGACAAGAACAGTAGCTCCTCTTCAGTCCAATACACTGTACTTGCTG
The DNA here is from genome assembly GCF_949786415.1 of Peromyscus eremicus. Lineage (NCBI taxonomy): Eukaryota > Metazoa > Chordata > Mammalia > Rodentia > Cricetidae > Peromyscus > Peromyscus eremicus. Next base: position 158,572 of record NW_026734481.1, read on the forward strand.
TAAACAGACGCCAGTGCTATTTGCCCTGTGTATGACAATGGGAGCACATTAGTGATTCTTCTTACCAGAAAACAGCTCTTGCTCGTAGGACCAGAAACTGCATGTGATTCAACTCCATTTAGTACTGGGAAACAAACGCTAGCTCGCCTTACAAGAAACACAGTCTGTTTTTGAGGAAAGAGCAATCTTCTACTCTACAGTGTTTCCTAAGGGGTCGACCAGCAAGCTTGCTCAGAACAAAAGAACTGTGCTTACTACACACACGGCCATATCTGGTTCAATTCTGCTTAGGAAACTGACAAGAACAGTAGCTCCCCTTTATTCCAATACACTGTACTTGCTGGGAACAGACGCGAGTGTTATTTGCACTGTATATGGAAATGGGAGCATAATAGTGACTCTTCTTACCAGAAAACAACTCTTGCTCGTAGGACCAAAAAATGCATGAGATTCAACTCCATTTAGGACTGGAAACAAACGCCAGCTGGCCTTACAAAAAACAGACTCTGCTTTTGAGAAAAGAGCACTCTTCTACTCTTCTGTGTTTCCTATAGGGCCAGAACAGTGAGCTTGCTCAGAACAAAAGAACTGTGCTTCCTACACTCATGGCCATATCTAGTTCAATTCTGCTTAGGAAACTGACAATAACAGTAGATCCTCCTCAGTCCAAAACACTGTACATGCTGGGAACAGACGCCAGTGCTATTTGTAATGTGTATGACAATTGGAGCGCAATAGTGACTCTTCTCACCAGAAGACAACTTTAGCTCGTAGGACCAGAAAGTGCATGTGATTCAACTCCATTTAGGACTGCGAAACAAACGCTAGCTCGCCTTGCAAGAAACACACTCTGCTTTTGAGAAAAAAGCACTCTTCTGCTCTTCTGTGTTTCTTTTGGGGTCCGAACAGTGAGCTTGCTCAGAACAAAAGAACTGTGCTTCCTACACACACGGGCCATATCTAGTTCAACTGTGCTTAGGAAACTGACAAGAACAGTAGCTCCTCTTCAGTCCAATAAACTGTACGTGCTGGGAACAGACGCCAGTGCTATTTGCTCTATGTATGTCAATGGGAGCGCAATAGTTACTCTTCTTACCAGAAAACAACTCTTGCTCGTAGGTCCAAAAACTGCATGTGATTCAACTCCATTTAGGACTGGGAAACAAACACTAGCTCGCCTTACAAGAAACACACTCTGCTTTTGAGTAAAGATCACTCTTCTACTCTACTGTGTTTCCTATAGGGCCAGAAGAGTGAGCTTGCTCAGAACAAAAGAACTGTGCTTCCTACACACACGGACATATCTAATTCAATTCTGCTTAGGAAACTGACAAGAACAGTAGCTCCTCTTCAGTCCAATACACTGTAGGTGCTGGGAACAGACGCCAGTGCTATTTGCTCTAGGTATGTCAATGGGAGCACAATAGTGACTGTTTTTACCAGAAAACAACACTTGCTCTTAGGACCAAAAACTGCATGTGATTCAACTCCATTTAAGACTGGGAAACAAACACTAGCTCGCCTTACAAGAAACACACTCTGCTCTTGAGTAAAGATCACTCTTCTACTCTACTGTGTTTCCTATAGGGCCAGAACAGTGAGCTTGCTCAGAACAAAAGAACTGTGCTTCCTACACACACTGCCATATCTAATTCAATTCTGCTTAGGAAACTGACAATAACAGTAGATCCTCCTAAGTCCAATACACTGTACATGCTGGGAACAGACGCCAGTGCTATTTGTAATTTGTATGACAATTGGAGGGCAATAGTGACTCTTCTTACCAGAAGACAACTCTTGCTTGTAAGACAAGAAACTGCATGGGATTCAACTCCATTTCTGACTGGGAATCAAACACTAGCTCGCCTTACAAGAAAAACACTCTACTTTTGAGAAAAGAATACTCTTCTACTCTACTGTGTTTCCTATGGGATCCGAACAGTGAGCTTGCTCAGAACAAAAGAACTGTGCTTCCTACACACACGGGCCATATCTAGTTCAACTTTGTTAGGAAACTGACAAGAACAGTAGATCCTCTTCAGTCCAATACACTGTACATGCTGGGAATAGACGCCAGTGCTATTTGCCCTGTGTATGACAATGGGAGCGCAATAGTGACTCTTCTTACCAGAAAACAAATCTTGCTCGTAGGACCAGAAACTGCATGTGATTTTACTCCATTTAGGACTGGGAAACAAATGCTAGCTTGCCTTACAAGAAACACACTCTGCTTTTGATAAAAGAGCTCTCTTCTACTCCAATGTGTTTCCTATATGGCCAGAAGAGTGAGCTTGCTCAGAACAAAAGAACTGTGCTTCCTACACACACCGACTATATTTAGTTCAACTCTGCTTAGGAAACTGACAAGAACAGTAGATCCTCTTCAGTCCAATACACTGCACATGCGGGGAACAGACGCCAGTGCTATTTGCCCTGTGTATAGCAATGGGAGCGCAATAGTGACTCTTCTTACCAGAAAACAACTCTTGCTCGTAGGACCAAAAACTGCATGGGATTCAACTCCATTTAAGACTGGGAAACAAACGCTAGCTCGCCTTACAAGAAACACACTCTGATTTTGAGAAAAGAGCACTCTTCTACTCTACTGTGTTTCCAATGGGATCCGAACAGTGAGCTTGCTCAGAACAGAAGAAGTGTGCTTCCTACACACACGGGCCATATCTTGTTCAACTCTGCTTAGGAAACAGACAAGAACAGTAGCTCCTCTTCAGTCCAATACACTGTACTTGCTGGGAACAGACGCGAGTGCTATTTGCACTCTGTATGGCAATGGGAGCCCAATAGTGACTTTCCTTACCAGAAAATAACTCTTGCTCATAGGACCAAAAACTGCATGTGATTCACCTCCATTTAGGAATGGGAAACAAACGCAGGCTTGCCTTACAAGAAACACACTGTGATTTTGAGAAAAGGGCACTATTCTAATCTACTGTGTTTCCTATAGGGCCAAAAAAGTAAGCTTGCTCAGAACAAAAGAACTGTGCTTCCTGCACATACGGGCCATATATAGTTCAACTCTGCTTAGGAAACTGATAAGAACAGTAGATCCTCTTCAGTCCAATACACTGTACATGCTGGTAACAGACGCCAGGGCTGTTTGCCCTGTTTATGACAATGACAGTGCAATAGTGACTCTTCTTACCAGAAAACAACTCTTGCTCGTAGGACCAGAAACTGCATGGGATTCAACTCCATTTAGGACTGGGAAACAAACGCTAGATCGCCTTACAAGAAACACATTCTGCTTCTGAGAATAGGGCACTCATCTACTCTACTGTGTTTTCTATTCGGTCCGAACAGTGAGCTTGCTCAGAACAAAAGAACTGTGCTTCCTACACATGAGGGCCATATCTAGTTCAACTCTGCTTTAGAAACTGACAAGAACAGTAGCTCCTCTTCAGTCCAATACACTGTACTTGCTGGGCACAGACTCGAGTGCTATTTGCACTGTGCATGGGAATGGGAGCGCAATATTGACTTTCCTTACCAGAAAACAACTCTTGCTCATGGGACCGAAAACTGCATGTGATTCAACTCCATTTAGGACTGGGAAACAAACGCTAGCTCGCCTTACAAGGAACACACTCTGCTTTTGAGAAAAGAGCACTCTTCTACTCTATTGTGTTTCCTACAGGGCCACAACAGTGAGCTTTCTCAGAACAAAAGAACTGTTCTTCCTACACACACCGACTATATCTAGTTCATCTCTGCTTAGTAACCTGATGAGAACAGTAGATATTCTTCCGTCCAATACACTGTACATGCTGGGAACAGACGCCAGTACTATTTGCCCTGTGTATGACAATGGGAGCGCAATAGTGACTCTTCTTACCAGAAAACAACTCTTGCTCATAGGACCAGAAACTGCATGTGATTCAACTCCATTTAGGACTGGGAAACAAACGCGAGCTCGCCTTACAAGAAACACACTCTTTTTTTGAAAAAAGAGCACTCTTCTACTCTACAGTGTTTCCTAAGGGGTCCGAACAGTGAGCTTACTCAGAGCAAAAGAACTGTGCTTCCTACACACACGGCCATATCTAGTTCAATTCTGCTTAGGAAACTGACAAGAACAGTAGCTCCTCTTCAGTCCAATACACTGTACTTGCTGGGAACAGAATCCAGTGTTATTTGCCCTGTGTATGACAGTGGGAGCGCAATAGTGACTCTTTTTACCAGAAAACAACTCTTGCTCATGGGACGGAAAACTGTATGTGATTCAACTCCATTTAGGACTGGGAAACAAACGCTAGCTCGCCTTACCAGAAACACACTCTGCTTTTGAGAAAAGAGCACTCTTCTACTCTACTGTGTTTCATATAGGGCCAAAAGAGTGAGCTTGCTCCGAACAAAAGAACTGTGCGCCCTACACAAACGTCCATATCTAGTTCAATTCTGCTTAGGAAACTGACTAGAACAGTAGATCCTCTTCAGTCCAATACACTGTACATGCTGGGAATAGACGCCAGTTCTATTTGCCCTGTGATTGACAATGGGAGTGCAATAGTGACTCTTCTTACCAGAAAACAACTCTTCCTCGTAGGACCAAAAAATGCATGTGATTCAACTCCATTTTGAACTGGGAAAAAAACACTAGCTCGCCTTACAAAAAAAACACTCTGCTTTGGAGAAAAGAGCACTCTTCTACTCTAATGTGTTTCCTATGGGGCCAGAACAGTGAGCTTGCTCAGAAAAAAAGAAGTGTGCTTCCTACACACACGGACCATATCTAGATCAATTCTGCAGAGGAAAATGACAAGAACAGTAGTTCCTCTTCAGTCCAATACACTGTACATGCTGGGAACAGACGCCAGTGCTATTTGCCCTGTGTATGACAATGGGAGCACAATAATGACTCTTCTTTTGAGAAAACAACTCTTGCTCGTAGAACTAGAAACTGAATGTGATTCAACTCCATTTAGGACTGGGAAACAAACTATAGCACGCCTTACAAGAAACACACTCTGCTTTTGAGAAAAGGGTACTCTTCTACTCTACTGTGTTTCCTATAGGGCCAAAACAGTGAGCTTGCTTAGAACAAAAGAACTCTGCTTCCTACACACACGGGCCATATCTAGTTCAATTCTGCTTAGGAAACTGACAAGAACAGTAGCTCCTCTTCAGTCCAATACACTGTATTTGCTGTAAACAGACGCCAGTGCTATTTGCCCTGTGTATGACAATGGGAGCACATTAGTGATTCTTCTTACCAGAAAACAGCTCTTGCTCGTAGGACCAGAAACTGCATGTGATTCAACTCCATTTAGTACTGGGAAACAAACGCTAGCTCGCCTTACAAGAAACACAGTCTGTTTTTGAGGAAAGAGCAATCTTCTACTCTACAGTGTTTCCTAAGGGGTCGACCAGCAAGCTTGCTCAGAACAAAAGAACTGTGCTTACTACACACACGGCCATATCTGGTTCAATTCTGCTTAGGAAACTGACAAGAACAGTAGCTCCCCTTTATTCCAATACACTGTACTTGCTGGGAACAGACGCGAGTGTTATTTGCACTGTATATGGAAATGGGAGCATAATAGTGACTCTTCTTACCAGAAAACAACTCTTGCTCGTAGGACCAAAAAATGCATGAGATTCAACTCCATTTAGGACTGGAAACAAACGCCAGCTGGCCTTACAAAAAACAGACTCTGCTTTTGAGAAAAGAGCACTCTTCTACTCTTCTGTGTTTCCTATAGGGCCAGAACAGTGAGCTTGCTCAGAACAAAAGAACTGTGCTTCCTACACTCATGGCCATATCTAGTTCAATTCTGCTTAGGAAACTGACAATAACAGTAGATCCTCCTCAGTCCAAAACACTGTACATGCTGGGAACAGACGCCAGTGCTATTTGTAATGTGTATGACAATTGGAGCGCAATAGTGACTCTTCTCACCAGAAGACAACTTTAGCTCGTAGGACCAGAAAGTGCATGTGATTCAACTCCATTTAGGACTGCGAAACAAACGCTAGCTCGCCTTGCAAGAAACACACTCTGCTTTTGAGAAAAAAGCACTCTTCTGCTCTTCTGTGTTTCTTTTGGGGTCCGAACAGTGAGCTTGCTCAGAACAAAAGAACTGTGCTTCCTACACACACGGACCATATCTAGATCAATTCTGCAGAGGAAAATGACAAGAACAGTAGCTCCTCTTCAGTCCAATACACTGTACATGCTGGGAACAGACGCCAGTGCTATTTGCCCTGTGTATGACAATGGGAGTACAATAATGACTCTTCTTGTAAGAAAACAACTCTTGCTCATAGAACTAGAAACTGCATGTGATTCAACTCAATTTAGGACTGGGAAACAAACGCTAGCTCGCCTTACAAGAAACACACTCTGCTTTGGAGAAAAGGGTACTCTTCTACTCTACTGTGTTTCCTATAGGGCCAAAACAGTGAGCTTGCTTAGAACAAAAGAACTCTGCTTCCTACACACACGGGCCATATCTAGTTCAATTCTGCTTAGGAAACTGACAAGAACAGTAGCTCCTCTTCAGTCCAATACACTGTACTTGCTGTAAACAGACGCCAGTGCTATTTGCCCTGTGTATGACAATGGGAACACAATAGTGATTCTTCTTACCAGAAAACAACTCTTGCACGTAGGACCAGCAACTGCATGTGATTCAACTCCATTTAGTACTGGGAAACAAACGCTAGCTCGACTTACAAGAAACACACTCTGCTTTTGAGGAAAGAGCACTCTTCTACTCTACAGTGTTTCCTAAGGGGACGAACAGCAAGCTTGCTCAGAACAAAAGAACTGTGCTTACTACACTCACGGCCATATCTGGTTCAATTCTGCTTAGGAAACTGACAAGAACAGTAGATCCTCTTCAGCCCAATACACTGTACTTGCTGGGAACAGACGCCAGTGCTATTTGCCCTGTGTATGGCAATGGGAGCACAACAGTGACTTTCCTTACCAGAAAACAACTCTTGCTCATAGGACCAGAAACTGCATGTGATTCAACTCCATTTAGGACTGGGAAACAAATGCTAGCTCGCATTACAAGAAACACCCTCTGCTTTTGAGAAAAGAGTACTCTTCTACTCTACTGTGTTTACTATAGGGCCAGAATAGTGAGCTTGCTCAGAACAAAAGAACTGTGCTTCCTAAACACACGTGCCATATCGAATTTAACTGTGCTTAGGAAACTGACTAGAACAGTAGCTCCCCTTTATTCCAATACACTGTACTTGCTGGGAACAGACGCGAGTGTTATTTGCACTGTGTATGGAAATGGGAGCGTAATAGTGACTCTTCTTACCAGAAAACAACTCTTGCTCGTAGGACCAGAAACTGCATGAGATTCAACTCCATTTAGGACTGGGAAACAAACGCTAGCTCACCTTACAAGAAACACACTCTGCTTTTGAGAAAAGGGTACTCTTCTACTCTACTGTGTTTCCTATAGGGCCAAAACAGTGAGCTTGCTCAGAACAAAAGAACTCTGCTTCCTACACACAGGGGCCATATCTAGTTCAACTCTGCTTAAGAAACTGACAAGAACAGTAGCTCCTGTTCAGTCCAATACACTGTACTTGCTGGTAAGAGACGCCAGTTCTGTTTGCCCTGTGTGACAATGGGAGCGCAATAGTGACTCTTCTTACCAGAAAACAACTCTTGCTCGTAGGACCAGAAACTGCATGAGATTCAACTCCATTTAGGACTGGGAAACAAACGCTAGCTCGCCTTACAAGAAACACAATCTGCTTCTGAGAAAAGGGCACTCTTCTACTCTACTGTGTTTCCTATTGGGTCCGAACAGTGAGCTTGCTCAGAACAAAAGAACTGTGCTTCCTACACACACGGGCCATATCTAGTTCAACTCTGTTTAGGAAACTGACAAGAACAGTAACTCCTCTTCAGTCCAAAACACTGTACTTGCTGGGAACAGACGCGAGTGATATTTGCACTCTCTATGGCAATGGGAGCCCAATATTGACTTTTTTTTACCAGAAAACAACTCTTGCTCATAGGACCAAAAACTGCATGTGATTCACCTCCATTTAGGACTGGAAAACAAACGCACGTTGCCTTACAAGAAACACACTCTGATTTTGAGAAAAGGGCACTCTTCTACTCTACTGTGTTTCCTATAGCTCCAAAACAGTAAGCTTGCTCAGAAAAAAAGAACTGTGCTTCCTAAACACACGGGCCATATCTAGTTCAACTCTGCTTAGGAAACTGTAAAGAACAGTAGATCCTCTTCAGTCCAGTACAATGTACATGCTGGGAACAGATGCCAGGGCTGTTTGCCCTGTGTATGACAATGAGAGTGCAATAGTGACTCTTCTTCCCAGAAAACAACTCTTGCTCGTAGGACCAGAAACTGCATGTGATTCAAGTCCATTTAGGACTGGGAAACAAATGCTGGCTTGCCTTACAAGAAACACATTCTGCTTCTGAGAATAGGGCACTCATCTACTCTACTGTGATTTCTATTGGGTCCGAACAGTGAGCTTGCTCAGAACAAAAGAACTGTGCTTCCTACACTCACGGGCCATATCTAGTTCAAGTCTGCTTAGGAAACTGACAAGAACAGTAGCTCCTCTTCAGTCCAATACACTGTACTTGCTGAGAACAGACGCGAGTGCTATTTGCACTGTGTATGGAAATGGGAGCGCAATAGTGACTCTTCTTACCAGAAAACAACTCTTGCTCGTAGGACCAAAAACTGAATGTGATTCAACTCCATTTAGGACTGGAAACAAACACCAGATGGCCTTACAAGAAACACACTCTGCTTTTGAGAAAAGGGTACTCTTCTACTCTACTGTGTTTCCTATAGGGCCAAAACAGTGAGCTTGCTCAGAACAAAAGAACTCTGCTTCCTACACACAGGGGCCATATCTAGTTCAACTCTGCTTAAGAAACTGACAAGAACAGTAGCTCCTGTTCAGTCCAATACACTGTACTTGCTGGTAAGAGACGCCAGTTCTGTTTGCCCTGTGTTGCAATGGGAGCGCAATAGTGACTCTTCTTACCAGAAAACAACTCTTGCTCGTAGGACCAGAAACTGCATGAGATTCAACTCCATTTAGGACTGGGAAACAAACGCTAGCTCGCCTTACAAGAAACACAATCTGCTTCTGAGAAAAGGGCACTCTTCTACTCTACTGTGTTTCCTATTGGGTCCGAACAGTGAGCTTGCTCAGAACAAAAGAACTGTGCTTCCTACACACACGGGCCATATCTAGTTCAACTCTGTTTAGGAAACTGACAAGAACAGTAACTCCTCTTCAGTCCAAAACACTGTACTTGCTGGGAACAGACGCGAGTGATATTTGCACTCTCTATGGCAATGGGAGCCCAATATTGACTTTTTTTTACCAGAAAACAACTCTTGCTCATAGGACCAAAAACTGCATGTGATTCACCTCCATTTAGGACTGGAAAACAAACGCACGTTGCCTTACAAGAAACACACTCTGATTTTGAGAAAAGGGCACTCTTCTACTCTACTGTGTTTCCTATAGCTCCAAAACAGTAAGCTTGCTCAGAAAAAAAGAACTGTGCTTCCTAAACACACGGGCCATATCTAGTTCAACTCTGCTTAGGAAACTGTAAAGAACAGTAGATCCTCTTCAGTCCAGTACAATGTACATGCTGGGAACAGATGCCAGGGCTGTTTGCCCTGTGTATGACAATGAGAGTGCAATAGTGACTCTTCTTCCCAGAAAACAACTCTTGCTCGTAGGACCAGAAACTGCATGTGATTCAAGTCCATTTAGGACTGGGAAACAAATGCTGGCTTGCCTTACAAGAAACACATTCTGCTTCTGAGAATAGGGCACTCATCTACTCTACTGTGATTTCTATTGGGTCCGAACAGTGAGCTTGCTCAGAACAAAAGAACTGTGCTTCCTACACTCACGGGCCATATCTAGTTCAAGTCTGCTTAGGAAACTGACAAGAACAGTAGCTCCTCTTCAGTCCAATACACTGTACTTGCTGAGAACAGACGCGAGTGCTATTTGCACTGTGTATGGAAATGGGAGCGCAATAGTGACTCTTCTTACCAGAAAACAACTCTTGCTCGTAGGACCAAAAACTGAATGTGATTCAACTCCATTTAGGACTGGAAACAAACACCAGATGGCCTTACAAGAAACACACTCTGCTTTTGAGAAAAGAGCACTCTTCTACTCTACTGTGTTTCCTATAGGGCCAGAACAGTGAGCTTGCTCAGAACAAAAGAAGTGTGCTTCCTACACACACGGGCCATATCTAGATCATTTCTGCAGAGGAAAATGACAAGAGCAGTAGATCCTCTTCAGTCCAATACACTGTACATGCTGGGAACAGACGCCAGTGCTATTTGCCCTGTGTATGACAATGGGAGCGCAATAGTGACTCTTCTTACCAGAAAACAACTCTTGCTCCTAGAAATAGAAACTGCATGTGATTCAACTCAATTTAGGACTGGGAAACAAACGCTAGTTCGCCTTACAAGAAACACACTCCGCTTTTGAGAAAAGGGCACTCTTCTACTCTAATGTGTTTCCTATAGGGCCAAAACAGTGAGCTTGCTCAAAACAAAAGAACTGTGCTTCCTACACACACGGGTCATATCTAATTCAACTCTGCTTAGGAAACTGACAAGAACAGTAGATCCTCTTCAGTCCAATACACTGTACATGCTGGGAATAGACGCCAGCGCTATTTGCCCTGTGTATGACAATGGGAGCTCAATAGTGACTCTTCTTACCAGAAAACAATTCTTGCTCAAAAGACCAGAAACTGCATGTGATTCAACTCCATTTAGAACTGGGAAAAAAATGCTAGCTCGCCTTACAAGAAACACAGTCTGCTTTGGAGAAAAGAGTACTCTTCTACTCCAATGTGTTTCCTATAGGGCCACAACAGTGAGCTTGCTCAGAACAAAAGAACTGTGCTTCCTACACACAACGACTATATCTAGTTCAACTCTGCTTAGGAAACTGACAAGAACAGTAGATATAATTCAGTCCAATACACTGTACATGCTGGGAACAGACTCCAGTGCTATTTGCCCTGTGTATGACAATGGGAGCGCAATAGTGACTCTTCTTACCAGAAAACAACTCTTGCTCGTAGGACCAGAAACTGCATGTGATTCAACTCCATTTAGGACTGGGAAACAAACGCGAGCTCGCCTTACAAGAAACACACTCTGCTTTTGAGAAAAGAACACTCTTCTACTCTACAGTGTCTCCTAAGTGGTCCGAACAGTGAGCTTACTCAGAACAAAAGAACTGTGCGTCCTACACACACGGCCATATCTAGTTCAATTCTCCTTAGGAAACTGACAAGAACAGTAGCTCCTATTCAGCCCAATACACTGTACTTGCTGGGAACAGACGCGAGTGCTATTTGCCATGTGTATGGCAATGGGAGCAAAATAGTGACTCTTCTTACCAGAAAAGAACTCTTGCTCATAGGACCAGAAACTGCATGTGACTCAACTCAATTTAGGACTGGGAAACAAACGCTAGCTCGCCTTACAAGAAACACACTCTGCTTTTGAGAAAAGAGCACTCTTCTTCTCTAATGTGTTTCCTATAGGGCCAAAACAGAAAGCTTGCTCAGAACAAAAGAACTGTGCTTCCTAAACACACGACTATATCTAGTAAAATTCTGCTTAGGAAACTGACAAGAACAGTAGATCCTCTTCAGTCCAATACACTGTACATGCTGGGAATAGACGCCAGTGCTATTTGCCCTGTGTATATCAATTGGAACGCAATAGTGACTCTTCCTACCAGAAAACAACTCTTGCTGGTAGGAAGAGAAACTGCATGTGATTCAACTCCATTTAGGACTGGGAAACAAACGCTAGCTCGCCTTAGAAGAAACACATTCTGCTTCTGAGAAAAGGCCACTCATCTACTCTACTGTGTTTCCTATGGGGTGCGAACAGTGAGTTTGCTCAGAACAAAAGAACTGTGCTTCCTACACACACGCGCCATATCTAGTTCAACTCTGCTTAGGAAACTGACAAGAGCAGTAGCTCCTTTTCAGTACAAAACACTGTACTTGCTGGGAACAGACGCGAATGCTCTTTACACTGTGTATGGAAATGGGAGCGCAATAGTGACTCTTCTTACCAGAAAACAACTCTTGCTCGTATGACCAAAAACTGCATGTGATTCAACTCCATTCAGGGCTGGAAACAAACGCCAGCTGGCCTTACAAGAAACACACTCTGCTTTTGAGAAAAGAGCACTCTTCTACTCTACTGTGTTTCCTATAAGGCCAGAACAGTGAGCTTGCTCAGAACAAAAGAAGTGTGCTTCCTACACACACGTTCCATATCTAGATCAATTCTGCAGAGGAAAATGACAAGAACAGTAGATCCTCTTCAGTCCAATACACTGTACTTGCTGGGAACAGACGCCAGTGCTATTTGCCCTGTGTATGACAATGGGAGCGCAATAGTGACTCTTCTTACCAGAAAACAACTCTTGCTCCTAGAACTAGAAACTGCATGTGATTCAACTCAATTTAGGACTGGAAAACAAACGCTAGCTCGCCTTACAAGAAACACACTCTGCCTTTGAGAAAAGGGCACTCTTCTACTCTACTGTGTTTCCTATAGGGCCAAAACAGTGAGCTTGCTCAGAACTAAAAAACTGTGCTTCCTACACAAACGTCCATATCTAGTTCAATTCTGCATAGGAAACTGACAAGAACAGTAGATCCTCTTCAGTCCAAAACACTGTACATGCTGGGAATAGACGCCAGTGCTATTTGCCCTGTGTATGACAATCTGAGTGCAATAGTGACTCTTCTTACCAGAAAACAACTCCAGCTCGTAGGACCAGAAACTGCATGTGATTCAACTCCATTTAGAACTGGGAAACAAACGCTAGCTCACCTTACAATAAACACACTCTGCTTTTGAGAAAAGAGCACTTTTCTACTCTAATGTGTTTCCTATAGGGCCAGAAGAGTGAGCTTGCTCAGAACAGAAGAACTGTGCTTCCTACACACACCGACTATATTTAATTCAACTCTGCTTAGGAAACTGACAAGAACAGTAGATCCTCTTCAGTCCAATACACTGCATTTGCTGGGAACAGACGCCAGTGCTATTTGCCCTGTGTATAGCAATGGGAACACAATAGTGACTCTTCTTTCCAGAAAACAACTCTTGCTCGTAGGACCAAAAACTGCATGTGATTCAACTCCATTTAGGACTGGGAAACAAACGCTAGCTCGCCTTACAAGAAACACACTCTACTTTTGAGAAAAGGGCACTCTTCTACTCTACTGTGTTTCCTATAGGGCCAAAACAGTGAGCTTGCTCAGAACAAAAGAACTGTGCTTCCTACACACACGGCCATATCTAGTTCAATTCTGCTTAGGAAACTGACAAGAACAGTAGATCCTCTTCAGTCCAATACACTGTACATGCTGGGAATAAACGCCAGTGCTATTTGCCCTGTGTATTACAATAGGAGCGCAATAGTGACTCTTCTTACCACAAAACAACTCTTGCTCGTAGGAACAGAAACTGCATGTGATTTTACTCCATTTAGGACTGGAAAACAAACGCTAGCTCATCTTACAAGAAACACACTCTGCTTTTAGGAAAGGGTACTCTTCTACTCTAATGTGTTTCCTATAGGGCCAGAAGAGTGAGCTTGCTCAGAACAAATGAACTGTGCTTCCAACACGCACCGACTATATTTAGTTCCATATGCTTAGGAAACTGACAAGAATAGTAAATCCTCTTCAGTCCAATACATTGTACTTGCAGGGAACAGACGCGAGTGCTATTTGCCCTGTGTATGACAATAGGAGCGCAATAGTGACTCTTCTTACCAGAAAACAACTCTTGCTCGTAAAACCAGAAACTGCATGGGATTCAACTCCATTTAGGACTGGGAAACAAACGCTAACTCACCTTACAAGAAACACACTCTGCTTTTGAGAAAAGAGCACTCTTCTACTCTACTGTGTTTCCTATGGGATCCGAACAGTGAGCTTGCTCAGAACAGAAGAAGTGTGCTTCCTACACACACGGGCCATATCCAGTTCAACTCTGCTTAGGAAACTGACAAGAACAGTAGCTCCTCTTCAGTCCAATACATTGTACTTGCTGGGAACAGACGCCAGTGCTATTTGCACTGTGTATGGCAATGGGAGAACAATAGTGACTCTTCTTACCAGAAAACAACTCTTGATCGTAGGACCAGAAACTGCATGGGTTTCAACTCCATTTAGGACTGGGAAACAAACGCTAACTCGCCTTACAAGAAACACACTCTGCTTTTGAGAAAAGAGCACTCTTCTACTCTACTGTGTTTCCTATGGGATCCGAACAGTGAGCTTGCTCAGAACAGAAGAAGTGTGCTTCCTACATACACGGGCCATATCCAGTTCAACTCTGCTTAGGAAACTGACAAGAACAGTAGCTCCTCTTCAGTCCAATACACTGTACTTGCTGGGAACAGACGCCAGTGCTATTTGCACTGTGTATGGCAATGGGAGAACAATAGTGACTCTTCTTACCAGAAAACAACTCTTGATCGTAGGACCAGAAACTGCATGGGTTTCAACTCCATTTCTGACTGGAAAACAAACACTAGCTCGCGTTACAAGAAATACACTCTGCTTTTGAGAAAAGAGCACACTTCTACTCTACTGTGTTTCCTATAGGGTCCGAAGAGTGAGCTTGCTCAGAAAAAAAGAACTGTGCTTCCTACACACACGGGCCATATCTATTCCAACTCTTCTTAGGAAACTGACAAGAACAGTAGATCCTCTTCAGTCCAATACACTGTACTTGCTGGGAACAGACGCGAGTGCTATTTGCTCTGTGTATGGGAATGGGAGTGCAATAGTGACTTTCCTTACAGAAAACAACTCTTGCTCATGGGACCAAAAACTTCATGTGATTCAACTCCTTTTAGGACTGGGAAACAAACGCTAGCTCTCCTTTCAAGAAACACACTCTGCTTTTGAGAAAAGAGCACTCTTCTACTCTACTGTGTTTCCTATAGAGCCAAAACAGTGAGCTTGCTCAGAACAAAAGAATTGTGCTTCCTAGACACACGGCCATATCTGGTTCAATTCTGCTTAGGAAACTGACAAGAACAGTAAATCCTCTACAGTCTAATACACTGTACATGCTGGGAATAGACGCCAGTGCTATTTGCCTTGTGTATGACAATGGGAGCGCAACATTGTCTCTTCTTACCAGAATACAACTCTTGCTCGCAGGACCAACAACTGCATGTGATTCAACTTCATTTAGGACTGGGAAACAAACGCTAGCTCACCTTACAAGAAACACACTCTGCTTTTGAGAAAAGAGCACTCTTGTACTCTACTGTGTTTCCTATAGGGCCAGAACAGTGAGCTTGCTCAGAAAAAAGGAACTGTGATTCCTGCACACACGGGCCATATCTAGTTCAACTCTACTTAGGAAACTGAAAGAACAGTAGCTCCTCTTCAGTCCAATACACAGTACTTAATGGGAACAGATGCGAGTATTATTTGCACTGTGTATGGCAATGGGAGCACAATAGTGACTTTCCTTACCAGAAAACAACTCTTGTTCGTAGGACCAAAAACTGCATGTGATTCAACTCCATTTAGGACTGGGAAACAAACACTAGCTCGCCTTACAAGAAACACACTCTGCTTTTGAGAAAAGATCACTCTTCTACTCTACTGTGTTTCCTATAGGGCCAGAACAGTGAGCTCGCTCAGAACAAAAGAACTGTGCTTCCTATACACATGGCCATATCTAGTTCAATTCTGCTTAGGAAACTGACAATAACAGTAGATCCTCCTCAGTCCAATACACTGTACATGCTGGGAACAGACGCCAGTGCTATTTGTAATGTGTATGACAATTGGAGCGCAATAGTGACTCTTCTCACCAGAAGACAACTTTAGCTCGTAGGACCAGAAACTGCATGGGATTCAACTCCATTTCTGACTGGGATACAAACACTAGCTCGCCTTACAAGAAACACACTCTGCTTTTGAGAAAAGAGCACTCTTCTGCACTTCTGTGTTTCTTTTGGGGTCCGAACAGTGAGCTTGCTCAGAATAAAAGAACTGTGCTTCCTACACACACGGGCCATATCTAGTTCAATTCTGCTTAGGAAACTGACAAGAACAGTAGCTCCTCTTCAGTCCAATACACTGTACTTTCTGGGAACAGACGCGAGTGCTATTTGAACTGTGTAGGGGAATGTGAGCTCAATAGTGACTATCCTTACCAGAAAACAACTCTTCCTCTTGGGACCAAAAACTGCATGTGATTCAACTCCATTTAGGACTGGGAAACAAACGCTAGCTCGCCTTACAAGAAACACACACTGCTTTTGAGAAAAGAGCACTCTTCTTCTCCACTGTGTTTCCAACAGGGCCAGAAGAGTGAGCTTGCTCAGAACAAAAGAAGTTTGCTTCCTACACACACGGGCTATATCTACTTCACTCTGCTTAGGAAACTGACAAGAACTATAGCTCCTCTTCAGTCCAATACAATGTACATCCTGGGAACAGATGCCAGTGCTATTTGCCCTGTGTATGGTAATGGGATCGCAATAGTGACTCTTCTTAAAAGAAAAAACTCTTGCTCGTAGGACCAGAAACTGCATGTGATTCAACTCCATTTAGAACTGGGAAACAAATGCTAGCTCGCCTTACATTATACACACTCTGCTTTTGAGAAAAGAGCACTCTTCTACTCTACTGTGTTTTCTATGGGGTCCGAACAGTGAGCTTGTTGCGAACAAAAGAACCGTGCTTCCTACACACACATGCCATATCTAGTTAAACTCTGCGTAGGAAACTGACAAGAACAGTAGCTCCTCTTCAGTCCAATACACTGTACTTGCTGGGAACAGACACGCTATTTGCACTGTGTATGGGAATGGGAGCACAATAGTGACTTTCCTTACCAGAAAACAACTCTTGCTCGTGAGACCAAAAACTGCATGTGATTCAACTCCATTTAGGACTGGAAAACAAACGCTAGCACGCTTTACAAGAAACACACTCTGCTTTTGAGAAAAGAGCATTCTTCTACTCTACTGTGTTTTCAAAAGAGCCACAACAGTGATCTTGCTCAGAAGAAAAGGACTGTGCTTCCTACACACACGCCCATATCTGGTTCAATTCTGCTTAGGAAACTGACAAGAACAGTAGATCTTCTTCAGTCCAATACACTGTACATGCTGGGAATAGACGCCAGTGCTATTAGCCTTGTGTATGTCAATGGGAGCGCAATAGTGACTCTTATTACCAGAAAACAACTCTTGCTCGTAGGATCAGAAACTGCATGGGATTCAACTCCATTTCTGACTGGGAAACAAACACTAGCTCGCCTTAAAAGAAACACACTCTGCTTTTGAGAAAAGAGCACTCTTCTACTCTTCTGTGTTTTTTTTTTGGGTCCAAACAGTGTGCTTGCTCAGAACAAAAGAACTGTGCTTCCTACACACACGGGCCATATCTAGTTCAACTCTGCTTCGGAAACTGACAAGAACAGTAGCTCCTCTTCAGTACAATACACTGTACTTGCTGGGAACAGACGCGAGAGCTATTTGCACTGTATATGGCAATGGGAGCCCAATAGTGACTCTTCTTACCAGAAAACAACTCTTGCTCGTAAGACCAAAAACTGCATGGGATTCAACTCCATTTCAGACTGGGAAACAAACACTAGCTAGCCTTACAAGAAACACACTCTGCTTTTGAGAAAAAAGCACTCTTCTACTCTACTGTGTTTCCTATAAGGCCAGAACAGTGAGCTTGCTCAGAACAAAAGAACTGTGCTTCCTACTCACACGGCCATAGCTAGTTCAATTCTTCTTATGAAACTGACAAGAACAGTAGCTCCTCTTCAGTCGAATACACTCTACATGCTGGGAACAGACGTCAGTGTTATTTGCCCTGTGTATGACATTGGGAGCGCAATAGTGAAACTTCTTACTAGAAAACAACTCTTGCTCGTAGGACCAGAAACTGCATGTGATTCAACTCCTTTTAGGACTGGGAAACATACGCTAGCTCGCCTTAAAAGAAACACACTCTGCTTTTGAAAAAAGAGCACTCTTCTACTCTACTGTGTTTACTATGGGTTCGAACATTGAGCTTGCTCAGAACAAAAGATGTGCTTCCAACACACAAGGACCATATCTAGTTCAACTCTGCTTAGGAAACTGACAAGAACAGTAGATCCTCCTCAGTCCAATACACTGTACATGCTGGGAACAGACGCCAGTGCTATTTGCCCTGTGTATTTCAATGGGAACGCAATAGTGACTCTTCTTACCAGAAAACAACTCTTGCTCGTAGGACCAAAAACTGCATGTGATTCAACTCCATTTAGGACTGGGAAACAAACGGTAGCTCGCCTTACAAGAAACACACTCTGCTTTTGAGAAAAGAGCACTCTTCTACTCTACTGTGTTTCCTACAAGGCCAAAACAGTGAGCTTGCTCAGAACAAAAGAACTGTGCTTCCTACACATACAACCATATCTAGTTCAATTATGGTTAGGAAACTGACAAGAACAGTAGATTCTCTTCCGTCCCATACACTGTACTTGCTGGAAAGAGACGCCAGTGCTATTTGCCCTGTGTATGACAATGGGAGCACAATAGTGACTTTCCTTACCAGAAAACAACTTTTGCTCGTAGGACCAGAAACTGCATGTGATTCAACTCCATTTAGGACTGGGAAACAAAAGCTAGCTCGCCTTACAAGAAACACACTCTGCTTTTGAGAAAAGAGCACTCTTCTTCTCCAATGTGTTTCCTATAGGGCCAGAATAGTGAGCTTGCTCAGAACAAATGAACTGTGCTTTCTACACACACCGACTATATCTAGTTCAACTCTGCTTAAGAAACTGACAAGAACAGTAGATCCTCTTCAGGCCAATACACTGTACATGCTGGGAACAGACGCCAGTGCTATTTGCCCTGTGTATGACAATGGGAGCACAATAGTGACTCTTCTTACCATAAAACAACTCTTGCTCGTAGTACCAGAAACTGAAAGTAATTCAACTCCATTTAGGACTGCGAAACAAACGCTAGCTCGCCTTACAAGAAACACACTCTGATTTTGAGAAAAGAGCACTCTTCTACTCTACAGTGTTTCCTATGGGGTCCGAACAGTGAGCTTGCCCTGAACAAAAGAACTGTGCTTCCTACACACGGGCCATATCTAGTTCATCTCTACTTAGGAAACTGACAAGAACAGTAGCTCCTCTTCATTCCAATACACTGTACACGAGGGGAACAGATGCCAGTGCTATTTGCAATGTGTATGAACATGGGACCGCAATAGTACTCTTCTTAGCAGGAAACAACTCTTGCTCGTAGGACCAGAAACTGCATGTGATTCAACTCCATTTAGGACTGAAAAAAAAAAAACGCCAGCTCGCTTTACAAGAAACACCCGCTATTTTGAGATAAGTGCACTCTTCTACTCTAGTGTGTTTCTTATGAGGTCAGAAGAGTGAGCTTGCTCAGAACAAAAGAACTGGGCTTCCTACACACACGGTCATATCTAGTTCAATTCTGCTTAGGAAACTGACAAGAATAGTAGATCCTCTTCAGGCCAATACTCTGTAGTTGCTGGGAAGAGACGCGAGTGCTATTTGCCCTGTGTATGACAATGGGAGAGCAATAGTGACTCTTCTTACCAGAAAACAACTCTTGCTCGTAGGACCAGAAACTGCATGTGATTCAACTCCATTTAGGACTGGGAAACAAACACTAGCTCGCCTTACAAGAAACACACTCTGCTTTTGAGAAAAGAGAACTCTTCTACTCTACTGTGTTTCCTATGGGATCCGAACAGTGAGCTTGCTCAGAACAAAAGAACTGTGTTTCCTACACACACCAACTATATCTAGTTCACATCTGCTTACGAAACTGACAAGAACAGTAGCTCATCTTCAATCCAATACACTGTACATGCTGGGAACAGACGCCAGTGCTATTTGCCCTGTGTATGACAATGGGAGCACAATAGTGACTCTTCTTACCAGAAAACAACTCTTGCTCGTAGTACCAGAAACTGTATGTGATTCAACTCCATTTAGGACTACGAAACAAACGCTAGCTCGCCTTACAAGAAACACACTCTGCTTTTGAGAAAAGAGCACTCTTCTACTCTACAGTGTTTCCCATGGGTTCCGAACAGTGAGCTTGCTCAGAACAAAAGAACTGTGCTTCCTACACACACGGGCCATATCTAGTTCAACTCTACTTAGGAAACTGACAAGAACAGTAGCTCCTCTTAAGTCCAATACACTGTACTTAATGGGAACAGACGCGAAGGCTATTTGCACTGGGTATGGCAATGGGAGCACAATAGTGACTTTCCTAGCCAGAAAACAACTCTTGCTCATAGGACCAAAAACTGCATGTGATTCAACTCCATTTAGGACTGGGAACCAAAAAATAGCTCGCCTTACAAAAAACACACTTTACTTTTGAGAAAAGATCACTCTTCTACACTACTGTGTTTCCTATAGTGCCAGAACATTGAGCTTGCTCAGAACAAATGAACTGTGCTTCCTACACACACGGCCATATCTAGTTCAATTCTGCTTAGGAAACTGACAGGAACAGTAGATCCTCTTCAGTCCAATACACTGTACACGAGGGGAACAGATGCCAGTGCTATTTGCAATGTGTATGAAAATGGGACCGCAATAGTACTCTTCTTACCAGGAAACAACACTTGCTCGTAGGACCAGAAACTGCATGTGATTCAACTCCACTTAGGACTGAAAAAAAAAAAAAAAAACGCTAGCTCGCCTTACAAGAAACACACTATGCTTTTGAGAAAAGGGCACTCTTCTACTCTACTGTGTTTCATATGGGGTCAGAACAGTGAGCTTGCTCAGAACAAAAGAACTGTGCTTCCTACACACACGGGCCATATCTAGATCAATTCTGCTTAGGAAACTGACAAGGACAGTAGATCATCTTCAGTCCAATACACTGCACATGCTGGGAACAGACGCGAGTGCTATTTGCCCTGTGTATGTCAATGGAAGCGCAATAGTGACTATCCTTACCAGAAAACAACTCTTCCCCGTAGGACCAGAAACTGCATGTGATTCTACTCCATTTAGGACTGGGAAACAAACGCTAGCTCGCCTTACAAGAAACACACTCTGCTTTTGAGAAAAGAGCACTCTTCTACTCTACTGTGTTTCCTTTGGGGTCCAAACAGTGAGCTTGCTCAGAACAAAAGAACTGTGCTTCCTACACACACGGGCCATATCTAGTTCAACTCTGCTTAGGAAACTGACAAGAACAGTAATTGCTCTTCAGTGCAATACACTGTACTTGCTGGGAACAGACGCGAGTGGTATTTGCACTGTATATGTCAATGGGAGCACAATAGTGACTCTTCTTACCAGAAAACAACTCTTGCTTGTAGGACCAGAAACTGCATGGGATTCAACTCCATTTCAGACTGGGAAACAAACACTAGCTCGCCTTACAAGAAACACACTCTGCTTTTCAGAAAAGAGCACTCTTCTACTCTACAGTGTTTCCTATGAGGTCCGAACAGTGAGCTTGTTCAGAACAAAAGAACTGTGCTTCCTACACACAGTGCCCATATCTAGTTCAACTCTGCTTAGGAAACTGACAAGAACAGTAGTTCCACTTCAGTCCAGTACACTGTACTTGCTGCAAACAGAGGCAAGCGCTATTTGCACTGTGTATGGCAATGGGAGTACAATAGTGACTATTCTTACCAGAAAACAAGTCTTGCTAGTAGGACCAGAAACTGCATGGGATTCAACTTTATTTCTGCCTGGGAAACAAACACTAGCTCACCTTACAAGAAACACACTCTGATTTTGAGAAAAGAGAACTCTTCTACTCTACTGTGTTTCCTATGGGATCCGAACAGTGAGCTTCCTCAGAACAAAAGAACTGTGCTTCCTACACACACGGTCATATCTAGTTCAATTCTGCTTAGGAAACTGACAAGAATAGTAGATCCTCTTCAGTCCAATACACTGAAGTTGCTGGGAAGAGACGCGAGTGCTATTTGCCCTGTGTATGACAATGGGAGAGCAATAGTGACTCTTCTTACCAGAAAACAACTCTTGCTCGTAGGACCAGAAACTGCATGTGATTCAACTCCATTTAGGACTGGGAAACAAACGCTAGCTTGCCTTACAAGAAACACTCTCTGCTTTTGAGAAAAGAGCCCTCTTCTACTTTAAAGTGTTTCCTATGGGGTCCGAAAAGTGAGGTTGCTCAGAACAAAAGAACTGTGCTTCCTACACACACAAGCCATATCTAGTTCAACTCTGCTTAGGAAACTGACAAGAACAGTAGCTCCCCTTCAGTCCAATACACTGTAATTCCTAAGAACAGACACGAGTGCTATTTGCACTGTGTATGGCAATGGGAGCGTAATAGTGACTCTTCTTATCAGAAAACAACTCTTGCTCGTAGGACCAGAAACTGCATGGGATTCAACTCCGATTCAGACTGGGAAAAAAACACTAGCTCGCCTTAAAGAAACACACTCTGCTTTGGATAAAAGAGCACTCTTCTACTCTACTGTGTTTCCTATGAGGTCCGAACAGTGAGCTTGCTTAGAACAAAAGAACTGTGCTTTCAACACACAGGGGCCATATCTAGTTCAACTCTGCTTAGGAAACTGACAAGAACATTAGTTCCTCTTCAGTCCAATACACTGTACTTGCTGCGAACAGACGCGAGCGCTATTTGCACTGTGTATGGCAATGGGAGTGCAATAGTGACTCTTCTTACCAGAAAACAACTCTTGCGCATAGGACCAGAAACTACATTGGATTCAACTTTATTTCTGACTGGGAAACAAACACTAGCTCGCCTTACAAGAAACACACTCTGCTTTTGAGAAAAGAGCACTCTTCTACTCTACAGTGTTTCCTATGGGATCCGAACAGTAGCTTGCTCAGAACAAAAGAACTGTGCTTCCTACACACGGCCATATCTAGTTCAACTCTGCTTAGGAATCTGACAAGAACAGTAGCTCTATTTCAGTCCAGTACACTGTACTTGCTGGGAAGAGACACTCTATATGAACTGTGTAGGGGAATGGGAGCACAATAGTGACTTTCCTTACCAGAAAACAACTCTTGCTCATGGGACCAAAAACTGCATGTGATTCAACTCCATTTAGGACTGGGAAACAAACGCTAGCTCGCCTTACAAGAAACACACTCTGCTTTTGAGAAAAGAGCCCTCTTCTACTTTAAAGTGTTTCCTATGGTGTCCGAACAGTGAGCTTGCTAGAACAAAATAACTGTGCTTCCTACACACACAAGCCATATCTAGTTCAACTCTGCTTAGGAAACTGACAAGAACTGTAGCTCCTCTTCAGTCCAATACACTGTAATTCCTGGGAACAGACATGAGTGCTATTTGCACTGTGTATGGCAATGTGAGCGCAATAGTGACTCTTCTTACCAGAAAACAACTCTTGCGCGTAGGACCAGAAACTGCATTGGATTCAACTTTATTTCTGACTGGGAAACAAACACTAGCTCACCTTACAAGAAACACACTCTGCTTTTGAGAAAAGAGCACTCTTCTACTCTACAGTGTTTCCTATGGGATCCGAACAGTAGCTTGCTCAGAACAAAAGAACTGTGCTTCCTACACACAATGCCATATCTAGTTCAACTCTGCTTAGGAAACTGACAAGAACAGTAGCTCCTCTTCAGTCCAATACACTGTACTTGCTGGGAACAGATACGCTATTTGCACTGTGTAGGGGAATGGGAGCACAATAGTGACTTTCCTTACCAGAAAACAACTCTTGCTCATGGGACCAAAAACTGCATGTGATTCAACTCCATTTAGGACTGGGAAACAAACGGTATCTCGCCTTACAAGAAACACACTCTGCTTTTGAGAAAAGAGCACTCTTCTACTCTACTCTGTTTTCAAAAGAGCCAGAACAGTGTGCTTGCTCAGAAGAAAAGGACTGTGCTTCCTACACACACGGCCATATCTGGTTCAATTCTGCTTAGGAAACTGACAAGAACAGTAGGTCCTCTTCAGTCCAATACATTGTACATGCTGGGAATAGTCGCCAGTGCTATTTGCGTTGTGTATGACAATGGGAGCGCAATAGTGACTCTTCTTACCAGAAAACAACTCTTGCTCCTAGGACCAGAAACTGCATGTGATTCAACTCCATTTAGGACTGCGAAACAAACGCTAGCTAGCCTTATGAGAAACACACTCTGCTTCTGAGAAAAGAGTACTCTTCTACTCTACTTTGTTTCCTTTGGGGTCCAAACATTGAGCTTGCTCAGAACAAAAGAACTGTGCTTCCTACACACACGGGCCATATCTAGTTCAACTCTGCTTAGGAAACTGACAAGAACAGTAGCTCCTCTTCAGTCCAATACACTGTACTTGTTGGGAACAGACGCGAGTGCTATTTGCAATGTATATGGCAATGGAAGCGCAATAGTGACTCTTCTTACCAGAAAACAACTCTTGCTCGTAGGACCAGAAACTGCATGGGATTCAAATCCATTTAGGACTGCGAAACAAACGCTAGCTCCCCTTACAAGAAACACACTCTGCTTTTGAGAAAAGAGCACTTTTCTACTCTACTGTGTTTAATATGGGGTCCGAACAGTGAGCTTGCTCAGAAAAAAAAGAACTGTGCTTCCTACACACACGAGCCATATCTAGTTCAACTCTGCTTAGGAAACTGACAAGAACAGTAGCTCCTCTTCAGTCCAATACACTGTACTTGCTGCGAACAAACGCGAGTGCTATTTGCACTGTGTATGGCAATGGGAGAGCAATAGTGACTCTTCTTACCAGAAAACAACTCTTGCTCGTAGGACCAAAAACTGCATGTTATTCAACTCCATTGAGGATTGGGAAACAAATGCTAGCTCGCCTTACAAGAAACACACTCTGCTTTTGAGAAAAGAGCACTATTCTACTCTACTGTGTTTCCTATACGGCCAAAACAATGAGCTTGCTCAGAACAAAAGAACTGTGCTTCCTACACACACGGTCAAACCTAGTTCAATTCTGCTTAGGAAACTGACAAGAATAGCAGATCCTCTTCAGTCCAATACACTGTAATTGCTGGGAAGAGACGCGAGTGCTATTTGCCCTGTGTATGACAATGGGAGCGCAATAGTGACTCTTCTTACCAGAAAACAACTCTTGCTCGTAGGACCTGAAACTTCATGTGATTCAACTCCATTTAGGACTGGGAAACAAACGCTAGCTCGCCTTACAAGAAACACACTCTGGTTTTGAGAAAAGAGCCCTTTTCTACTCTAAAGTATTTCCTATGGGGTCCGAACAGTGAGCTTGCTCAGAACAAAAGAACTGTGCTTCCTACACACGAGCCATATCTAGTTCAACTCTGCTTAGGAAACTGACAAGAACAGTAGCTCCTCTTCAGTCCAATACACTGTACTTGCTGGGAACAGATGCGAGTGCTCTTTGAACTGTGTAGGGGAATGGGAGCGCAATAGTGACTCTTCTTCCCAGAAAACAACTCTTGCTCTTAGGACCAGAAACTGCATGTAATTCAACTCCATTTAGAACTGGGAAACAAATGCTAGCTCGCCTTACAATAAACACACTCTGCTTTTGAGAAAAGAGCACTCTTCTACTCTACTGTGTTTCCTATGGGGTCTGAACAGTGAGCTTGCTCCGTACAAAAGAACCGTGCTTCCTACACACATGGTCAAACCTAGTTCAATTCTGCTTAGGAAACTGACAAGAATAGTAGATCCTCTTCAGTCCAATACACTGTACTTGCTGGGAAGAGACGCGAGTGCTATTTGCCCTGTGTATGACAATGGGAGCGCAATAGTGACTCTTCTTACCAGAAAACAACTCTTGCTCATAGGACCAGAAACTGCATGTGATTCAACTCCATTTAGGACTGGGAAACAAACGCTAGCTCGCCTTACAATAAACACACTCTGCTTTTGAGAAAAGAGCACTCTTCTACTCTACTGTGTTTTATTTAGAGCCAAAACAGTGAGCTTGCTCAGAACAAAAGAACTGTGCTTCCTACACACAGGGGCCATATCTAGTTCAACTCTACTTAGGAACCTGACAAGAACAGTAGCTCCTCTTCAGTCCAATACACTGTACTTGCTGCGAACAGACGCGAGTGCTATTTGCACTGTGTATGGCAATGGGAGCACAATAGTGACTCTTCTTACCAGAAAACAACTCTTGCTCGTAGGACCAAAAACTTCATGTGATTCAACTCCACTTAGGACTGGGAAACAGACGCTAGCTCGCCTTACAAGAAACACACTCTGCTTTTGAGAAAAGAGCACTCTTCTACTCTACTGTGTTTCTTATGGGGTCAGTACAGTGAGCTTGCTCAGAACAAAAGAACTGTGCTTCCTAAACACATGGGCCATATCTAGATCAATTCTGCATAGGAAACTGACAAGGACAGTAGATCCTCTGGAGTCCAATACACTGTACATGCTGGGAACAGACACCAGTGCTATTTGCCCTGTGTATGAAAATGGGAGCAAAATTGTGACTCTTTTACCAGAAAACAACTCTTGCTCGTAGGACCAGAAACTGCATGTGATTCAACTCCATTTAGGACTGAAAAACAAACGCTAGCTTGCCTTACAAGAAACACACACTGGTTTTGAGAAAAGGGCACTCTTCTACTCTACTGTGTTTCTTATGGGGTCAGAACAATGAGCTTTCTCAGAACAAAAGAACTGTGCTTCCTACACACACTGGCCATATCTAGATCAATTCTGCTTAGGAAACTGACAAGGACAGTAGATCATCTTCAGTCCAATACACTGCACATGCTGGGAACAGACGCGAGTGCTATTTGCCCTGTGTATGTCATATGGAGCGCAATAGTGACTCTTCTTACCAGAAAACAACTCTTGCTCGTAGGACCAAAAGCTACATTTGATTCAACTCCATTTAGGACTGGGAAACAAACGCTAGATCGCCTTACAAGAAACACACTCTGCTTTTGAGAAAAGAGCACTCTTCTACTCTACTGTGTTTCCTATAGGGCCAAAACAATGAGCTTTCTCAGAACAAAAGAACTGTGCTTCCTACACACACGGTCAAACCTAGTTCAATTCTGCTTAGGAAACTGACAAGAATAGTAGATCCTCTTCCGTCCAATACACTGTACTTGCTGGGAAGAGACGCGAGTGCTATTTGCCCTGTGTATGACAATGGGAGCGCAATAGTGACTCTTCTTACCAGAAAACAACTCTTGCTCGTAGGACCAGAAACTGCATGTGATTCAACTCCATTTAGGACTGGGAAACAAACGCTAGCTCGCCTTACAAGAAACACACTCTGCTTTTGAGAAAAGAGCCCTCTTCTACTTTAAAGTGTTTCCTATGGTGTCCGAACAGTGAGCTTGCTAGAACAAAATAACTGTGCTTCCTACACACACAAGCCATATCTAGTTCAACTCTGCTTAGGAAACTGACAAGAACAGTAGCTCCTCTTCAGTCCAATACACTGTAATTCCTAAGAACAGACATGAGTGCTATTTGCACTGTGTATGGCAATGTGAGCGCAATAGTGACTCTTCTTACCAGAAAACAACTCTTGCGCGTAGGACCAGAAACTGCATTGGATTCAACTTTATTTCTGACTGGGAAACAAACACTAGCTCACCTTACAAGAAACACACTCTGCTTTTGAGAAAAGAGCACTCTTCTACTCTACAGTGTTTCCTATGGGATCCGAACAGTAGCTTGCTCAGAACAAAAGAACTGTGCTTCCTACACACAATGCCATATCTAGTTCAACTCTGCTTAGGAAACTGACAAGAACAGTAGCTCCTCTTCAGTCCAATACACTGTACTTGCTGGGAACAGACACGCTATTTGCACTGTGTAGGGGAATGGGAGCACAATAGTGACTTTCCTTACCAGAAAACAACTCTTGCTCATGGGACCAAAAACTGCATGTGATTCAACTCCATTTAGGACTGGGAAACAAACGGTATCTCGCCTTACAAGAAACACACTCTGCTTTTGAGAAAAGAGCACTCTTCTACTCTACTCTGTTTTCAAAAGAGCCAGAACAGTGTGCTTGCTCAGAAGAAAAGGACTGTGCTTCCTACACACACGGCCATATCTGGTTCAATTCTGCTTAGGAAACTGACAAGAACAGTAGGTCCTCTTCAGTCCAATACACTGTACATGCTGGGAATAGTCGCCAGTGCTATTTGCGTTGTGTATGACAATGGGAGCGCAATAGTGACTCTTCTTACCAGAAAACAACTCTTGCTCCTAGGACCAGAAACTGCATGTGATTCAACTCCATTTAGGACTGCAAAACAAACGCTAGCTAGCCTTATGAGAAACACACTCTGCTTCTGAGAAAAGAGTACTCTTCTACTCTACTTTGTTTCCTTTGGGGTCCAAACATTGAGCTTGCTCAGAACAAAAGAACTGTGCTTCCTACACACATGGGCCATATCTAGTTCAACTCTGCTTAGGAAACTGACAAGAACAGTAGCTCCTCTTCAGTCCAATACACTGTTCTTGTTGGGAACAGACGCGAGTGCTATTTGCAATGTATATGGCAATGGAAGCGCAATAGTGACTCTTCTTACCAGAAAACAACTCTTGCTCGTAGGACCAGAAACTGCATGGGATTCAAATCCATTTAGGACTGCGAAACAAACGCTGGCTCACCTTACAAAAAACACACTCTGCTTTTGAGAAAAGAGCACTTTTCTACTCTACTGTGTTTCCTTTGGGGTCCAAACAGTGAGCTTGCTCAGAACAAAAGAACTGTGCTTCCTACACACAGGGGCCATATCTAGTTCAACTCTGCTTAGGAAACGGACAAGAACAGTAGCTCCTATTCAGTCAAATACACTGTACTTGCTGGGAAAAGACGTGAGAGCTGTTTGCACTGTATATGGCAATGGGATCCCAATAGTGACTCTTCTTACTAGAAAACAACTCTTGCTCGTAGGAACAGAAACTGCATGGGATTCAACTCCATTTCTGACTGGGAAACAAACACTAGCTCGCCTTACAAGAAACACACTCTGCTCTTGAGAAAAGAGCCCTCTTCTACTCTAAAGTGTTTCCTATGGGGTCCGAACAGTGAGCTTGCTCAGAAAAAAAGAACTGTGCTTCCTACACACACGAGCCATATCTAGTTCAACTCTGCTTAGGAAACTGACAAGAACAGTAGCTCATCTTAAGTCCAATACACTGTACTTGCTGCGAACAAACGCGAGTGCTATTTGCACTGTGTATGGCAATGGGAGAGCAATAGTGACTCTTCTTACCAGAAAACAACTCTTGCTCGTAGGACCAAAAACTGCATGTTATTCAACTTCATTGAGGATTGGGAAACAAATGCTAGCTCGCCTTACAAGAAACACACTCTGCTTTTGAGAAAAGAGCACTATTCTACTCTACTGTGTTTACTATACGGCCAAAACAATGAGCTTGCTCAGAACAAAAGAACTGTGCTTCCTACACACACGGTCAAACCTAGTTCAATTCTGCTTAGGAAACTGACAAGAACAGCAGATCCTCTTCAGTCCAATACACTGTAATTGCTGGGAAGAGACGCGAGTGCTATTTGCCCTGTGTATGACAATGGGAGCGCAATAGTGACTCTTCTTACCAGAAAACAACTCTTGCTCGTAGGACCAGAAACTGCATGTGATTCAACTCCACTTAGGACTGGGAAACAAACGCTAGCTCGCCTTACAAGAAACACACTCTGATTTTGAGAAAAGAGCCCTTTTCTACTCTAAAGTATTTCCTATGGGGTCCGAACAGTGAGCTTGCTCAGACAAAAGAACTGTGCTTCCTACACACGAGCCATATCTAGTTCAACTCTGCTTAGGAAACTGACAAGAACAGTAGCTCCTCTTCAGTCCAATACACTGTACTTGCTGGGAACAGATGCGAGTGGTCTTTGAACTGTGTAGGGGAATGGGAGCGCAATAGTGACTTTCCTTACAAAAAAACTACTCTTGATCATGGGTCCAAAAACTTCAAGTGATTCAACTCCACTTATGACTTGGAAACAAACGCTAGCTCGTCTTACAAGAAACACACTCTGCTTTTGAGAAAAGAGCACTCTTCTACTCTACTGTGTTTTCTTTAGAGCCAAAACAGTGAGCTTGCTCAGAACAAAAGAACTGTGCTTCCTACACACACGGGCCATATCTAGTTCAACTCTGCTTAGGAAACTGACAAGAACAGTAGCTCCTCTTCAGTCCAATACACTGTACTTGCTGGGAACAGACAACAGTGCTATTTGTCCTGTGTATGACAAAGGGAGCGCAATAGTGACTCTTCTTCCCAGAAAACAACTCTTGCTCGTAGGACCAGAAACTGCATGTGATTCAACTCCATTTAGAACTGGGAAACAAATGCTAGCTCGCCTTACAATAAACACACTCTGCTTTTGGAAAAGAGCACTCTTCTACTCTACTGTGTTTCTTTTGGGGTCTGAAAAGTGAGCTTGCTCCGTACAAAAGAACCGTGCTTCCTACACACACGGGCCATATCAAGTTCAACTCTGCTTAGGAAACTGACAAGAACAGTAGCTCCTCTTCAGTCCAATACACTGTACTTGAGGGAACAGACGCGAGTGCTATTTGCACTGTGTAAGACTATGGGAGCGCAATTGTGACTCTTCTTACCAGAATACAACTCTTGCTCGTAGGACCAGAAACTGCATGTGATTCAACTCCATTTAGAACTGGTAAACAAATGCTAGCTCGCCTTATAATAAACACACTCTGCTTTTCAGAAAAGAGCAAACTTCTACTCTACTGTGTTTCCTATTGGGTCCGAACAGTGAGCTTGCTCAGAACAAAAGAACTGTGCTTCCTAAACACATGGGCCATATCTAGATCAATTCTGCATAGGAAACTGACAAGGACAGTAGATCCTCCTGAGTCCAATTCACTGTATGCTGGGAACAGACGCCAGTGCTATTTGCCCGGTGTATTAAAATGAGAGCACAATAGTGATTCTTCTTACTAGAAAACAACTCTTGCTCGTAGGATCAGAAACTGCATTTGATTCCACTCCATTTAGGACTGAAAAACAAACAGTAGCTCACCTTACAAGAAACACACACTGCTTTTGAGAAAAGGGCACTCTTCTACTCTACTGTGTTTCTTATGGGGTCAGAACAGTGAGCTTTCTCAGAACATAAGAACTGTGCTTCCTACACACACGGGCCATATCTAGATCAATTCTTCTTAGGAAACTGACAAGGACAGTAGATCATCTTCAGTCCAATACACTGTACATGCTGGGAACAGACGCGAGGGCTATTTGCCCTGTGTATGTCATATGGAGCGCAATAGTGACTCTTCTTTCCAGAAAACAACTCTTGCTTGTAGTACAAAAAACTACATGTGATTCAACTCCATTTAGGACTGGGAAACAAACGCTAGATCGCCTTAAAGAAACACTCTCTGCTTTTGAGAAAAGAGCACTCTTCTACTCTACTGTGTTTCCTATAGGGCCAAAACAATGAGCTTGCTCAGAACAAAAGAACTGTGCTTCCTACACACACGGTCAAACCTAGTTCAATTCTGCTTAGGGAACTGACAAGAATAGTAGATCCTCTTCAGTCCAATACACTGTACTTGCTGGGAAGAGACGCGAGTGCTATTTGCCCTGTGTATGACAATGGGAGCACAATAGTGACTCTTCTTACCAGAAAATAACTCTTGCTCGTAGGACCAGAAACTGCATGTGATTCAACTCCATTTAGGGACTGGGAAACAAACGTTAGCTCGCCTTACAAGAAACACACTCTGCTTTTTGAGAAAAGAGCACTCTTCTACTCTACTGTGTTTTATTTAGAGCCAAAACAGTGAGCTTGCTCAGAACAAATGAACTGTGCTTCCTACACACAGGGGCCATATCTAGTTCAACTCTGCTTAGGAAACTGACAAGAACAGTAGCTCCTCTTCAGTCCAATACACTGTGCTTGCTGCGAACAGACGCGAGTGCTATTTGCACTGTGTATGGCAATGGGAGCGCAATAGTGACTCTTCTTACCAGAAAACAACTCTTGCTCGTAGGACCAAAAACTGCATGTGATTCAATTCCACTTAGGACTGGGAAACAAACACTTGCTCACCTTACAAGAAACACACTCTGCTTTTGAGAAAAGAGCACTCTTCTACTCTACTGAGTTTCCTATAGGGCCAGAACAGTGAGCTTGCTCAGAACAAAAGAACTGTGCTTCCTAAACTCATGGGCCATATCTAGATAAATTCTGCATAGCAAACTGACAAGGACAGTAGATCCTCTGGAGTCCAATACACTGTACATGCTGGGAACAGACACCAGTGCTATTTGCCCTGTGTATGAAAATGGGAGCACAATTGTGACTCTTCTTACCAGAAAACAACTCTTGCTCGTAGGACCAGAAACTGCATGTGATTCAACTCCATTTAGGACTGAAAAACAAACGATTGCTCGCCTTACAAGAAAAACAAACTGCTTTTGAGAAAAGGGCACTCTTCTACTCTACTGTGTTTCTTATGGGGTCAGAACAATGAGCTTTCTCAGAACAAAAGAACTGTGCTTCCTACACACACTGGCCATATCTAGATCAATTCTGCTTAGGAAACTGACAAGGACAGTAGATCATCTTCAGTCCAATACACTGCACATGCTGGGAACAGACGCGAGTGCTATTTGCCCTGTGTATGTCATATGGAGCGCAATAGTGACTCTTCTTACCAGAAAACAACTCTTGCTCGTAGGACCAAAAGCTACATGTGATTCAACTCCATTTAGGACTGGGAAACAAACGCTAGATCGCCTTACAAGAAACACACTCTGCTTTTGAGAAAAGAGCACTCTTCTACTCTACTGTGTTTCCTATAGGGCCAAAACAATGAGCTTGCTCAGAACAAAAGAACTGTGCTTCCTACACACACGGTCAAACCTAGTTCAATTCTGCTTAGGAAACTGACAAGAATAGTAGATCCTCTTCAGTCCAATACACTGTACTTGCTGGGAAGAGACGCGAGTGCTATTTGCCCTGTGTATGACAATGGGAGCACAATAGTGACTCTTCTTACCAGAAAACAACTCTTGCTCGTAGGACCAGAAACTGCATGTGATTCAACTCCATTTAGGACTGGGAAACAAACACTAGCTCGCCTTACAGAAACACACTCTGCTTTTGAGAAAAGAGCCCTCTTCTACTTTAAAGTGTTTCCTATGGTGTCCGAACAGTGAGCTTGCTAGAACAAAATAACTGTGCTTTCTACACACACAAGCCATATCTAGTTCAACTCTGCTTAGGAAACTGACAAGAACAGTAGCTCCTCTTCAGTCCAATACACTGTAATTCCTGGGAACAGACATGAGTGCTATTTGCACTGTGTATGGCAATGTGAGCGCAATAGTGACTCTTCTTACCAGAAAACAACTCTTGCGCGTAGGACCAGAAACTGCATTGGATTCAACTTTATTTCTGACTGGGAAACAAACACTAGCTCACCTTACAAGAAACACACTCTGCTTTTGAGAAAAGAGCACTCTTCTACTCTACTGTGTTTCTTATGGGATCTGAAGAGTAGCTTGCTCAGAACAAAAGAACTGTGCTTCCTACACACAATGCCATATCTAGTTCAACTCTGCTTAGGAAACTGACAAGAACAGTAGCTCCTCTTCAGTCCAATACACTGTACTTGCTGGGAACAGACACGCTATTTGCACTGTGTAGGGGAATGGGAGCACAATAGTGACTTTCCTTACCGGAAAACAACTCTTGCTCATGGGACCAAAAACTGCATGTGATTCAACTCCATTTAGGACTGGGAAACAAACGGTAGCTCGCCTTACAAGAAACACACTCTGCTTTTGAGAAAAGAGCACTCTTCTACTCTACTCTGTTTTCAAAAGAGCCAGAACAGTGTGCTTGCTCAGAAGAAAAGGACTGTGCTTCTTACACACACGGCCATATCTGGTTCAATTCTGCTTAGGAAACTGACAAGAACAGTAGGTCCTCTTCAGTCCAATACACTGTACATGCTGGGAATAGTCGCCAGCGCTATTTGCGTTGTGTATGACAATGGGAGCGCAATAGTGACTCTTCTTACCAGAAAACAACTCTTGCTCCTAGGACCAGAAACTGCATGTGATTCAACTCCATTTAATACTGCGAAACAAACGCTAGCTAGCCTTACGAGAAACACACTCTGCTTCTGAGAAAAGAGTACTCTTCTACTCTACTTTGTTTCCTTTGGGGTCCAAACATTGAGCTTGCTCAGAACAAAAGAACTGTGCTTCCTACACACACGGGCCATATCTAGTTCAACTCTGCTTAGGAAACTGACAAGAACAGTAGCACCTCTTCAGTCCAATACACTGTACTTGTTGGGAACAGACACGAGTGCTATTTGCAATGTATATGGCAATGGAAGCGCAATAGTGACTCTTCTTACCAGAAAACAACTCTTGCTCGTAGGACCAGAAACTGCATGGGATTCAAATCCATTTAGGACTGCGAAACAAACGCTAGCTCGCCTTACAAGAAACACACTCTGCTTTTGAGAAAAGAGCACTTTTCTACTCTACTGTGTTTGCATTGGGGTCCAAACAGTGAGCTTGCTCAGAACAAAAGAACTGTGCTTCCTAAACACAGGGGCCATATCTAGTTCAACTCTGCTTAGGAAACGGACAAGAACAGTAGCTCCTATTCAGTCAAATACACTGTATTGCTGGGAAAAGACGCGAGAGCTGTTTGCACTGTATATGGCAATGGGATCCCAATAGTGACTCTTCTTACCAGAAAACAACTCTTGCTCGTAGGAACAGAAACTGCATGGGATTCAACTCCATTTCTGACTGGGAAACAAACACTAGCTCGCCTTACAAGAAACACACTCTGCTCTTGAGAAAAGAGCCCTCTTCTACTCTAAAGTGTTTCCTATGGGGTCCGAACAGTGAGCTTGCTCAGAACAAAAGAACTGTGCTTCCTACACACACGAGCCATATCTAGTTCAACTCTGCTTAGGAAACTGAAAAGAACAGTGGCTCATCTTCAGTCCAATACACTGTACTTGCTGCGAACAAACGCGAGTGCTATTTGCACTGTGTATGGCAATGGGAGAGCAATAGTGACTCTTCTTACCAGAAAACAACTCTTGCTCGTAGGACCAAAAACTGCATGTTATTCAACTCCACTGAGGATTGGGAAACAAATGCTAGCTCGCCTTACAAGAAACACACTCTGCTTTTGAGAAAAGAGCACTATTCTACTCTACTGTGTTTCCTATACGGCCAAAACAATGAGCTTGCTCAGAACAAAAGAACTGTGCTTCCTACACACATGGTCAAACCTAGTTCAATTCTGCTTAGGAAACTGACAAGAATAGCAGATCCTCTTCAGTCCAATACACTGTAATTGCTGGGAAGAGACGCTAGTGCTATTTGCCCTGTGTATGACAATGGGAGCGCAATAGTGACTCTTCTTACCAGAAAACAACTCTTGCTCGTAGGACCAGAAACTGCATGTGATTCAACTCCATTTAGGACTGGGAAACAAACGCTAGCTCGCCTTACAAGAAACACACTCTGGTTTTGAGAAAAGAGCCCTTTTCTACTCTAAAGTATTTCCTATGGGGTCCGAACAGTGAGCTTGCTCAGAACAAAAGAACTGTGCTTCCTACACACGAGCCATATCTAGTTCAACCCTGCTTAGGAAACTGACAAGAACAGTAGCTCCTCTTCAGTCCAATACACTGTACTTGCTGGGAACAGATGCGAGTGCTCTTTGAACTGTGTAGGGGAATGGGAGCGCAATAGTGACTTTCCTTACCAGAAAACAACTCTTGATTATGGGTCCAAAAACTGCATGTGATTCAACTCCACTTATGACTTGGAAACAAACGCTAGCTCGTCTTACAAGAAACACACTCTGTTTTTGAGAAAAGAGCACTCTTCTACTCTACTGTGTTTTCTTTAGAGCCAAAACAGTGAGCTTGCTCAGAACAAAAGAACTGTGCTTCCTACACACACGGGCCATATCTAGTTCAACTCTGCTTAGGAAACTGACAAGAACAGTAGCTCCTCTTCAGTCCAATACACTGTACTTGCTGGGAACAGACACCAGTGCTATTTGCCCTGTGTATGAGAAAGGGAGCGCAATAGTGACTCTTCTTCCCAGAAAACAACTCTTGCTCATAGGACCAGAAACTGCATGTGATTCAACTCCATTTAGAACTGGGAAACAAATGCTAGCTTGCCTTACAA
Source organism: Peromyscus eremicus (assembly GCF_949786415.1). Taxonomy (NCBI): domain Eukaryota; kingdom Metazoa; phylum Chordata; class Mammalia; order Rodentia; family Cricetidae; genus Peromyscus; species Peromyscus eremicus. Next base: position 194,859 of record NW_026734481.1, read on the forward strand.
TAAACACACTCTGCTTTTGAGAAAAGAGCACTCTTCTACTCTACTGTGTTTCCTATGGGGTCTGAACAGTGAGCTTGCTCCATACAAAAGAACCGTGCTTCCTACACACACGGGCTATATCTAGTTCAACTCTGCTTAGGAAACTGACAAGAACAGTAGCTCCTCTTCAGTCCAATACACTGTACTTGCTGGGAACAGACGCGAGTGCTATTTGCACTGTGTAAGACTATGGGAGCGCAATAGTGACTCTTCTTACCAGAATACAACTCTTGCTCGTAGGACCAGAAACTGCATGTGATTCAACTCCATTTAGAACTGGTAAACAAATGCTAGCTCGCCTTATAATAAACACACTCTGCTTTTCAGAAAAGAGCAAACTTCTACTCTACTGTGTTTCCTATTGGGTCCGAAAAGTGAGCTTGCTCAGAACAAAAGAACTGTGCTTCCTACACACACGGGCCATATCTAGATCAATTCTGCTTAGGAAACTGAAAAGGACAGTAGATCATCTTAAGTCCAATACACTGTACATGCTGGGAACAGACGCGAGGGCTATTTGCCCTGTGTATGTCATATGGAGCGCAATAGTGACTCTTCTTACCAGAAAACACTTCTTGCTCGTAGGACAAAAAACTACATGTGATTCAACTCCATTTTGGACTGGGAAACAAACGCTAGATCGCCTTACAAGAAACACTCTCTGCTTTTGAGAAAAGAGCACTCTTCTACTCTACTGTGTTTCCTATAGGGCCAAAACAATGAGCTTGGGCAGAACAAAAGAACTGTGCTTCCTACACACACGGTCAAATCTAATTCAATTCTGCTTAGGAAACTCACAAGAATACTAGATCCTCTTCAGTCCAATACACTGTACTTGCTGGGAACAGACGCGAGTGCTATTTGCCCTGTGTATGACAATGGGAGCGCAATAGTGACTCTTCTTACCAGAAAACAACTCTTGCTTGTAGGACCAAAAACTGCATGTGATTCAACTCGATTGAGGATTGGGAAAAAAACGCTAGCTCGCCTTAAAAGAAACACACTCTGCTTTTGAGAAAAGAGCAGTCTTCTACTCTACTGAGTTTCCTATAGGGCCAGAACAGTGAGCTTGCTCAGAACAAAACAACTGTACTTCCTAAACACACGGGCCATATCTAGATCAATTCTGCATAGGAAACTGACAAGGACAGTAGATCCTCTTGAGTCCAATACACTGCATGCTGGGAACAGACGCCAGTGCTATTTGCCGTGTGTATGAAAATGGGAGCACAATAGTGACTCTTCTTACCAGAAAACAACTCTTGCTCATAGGACCAGAAATTGCATGTGATTCAACTCCATTTAGGACTGAAAAACAAACGCTAGCTGACCATACAAGAAACACACTCTGCTTTTGAGAAAAGAGCACTATTCTACTCTACTGTGTTTCCTATAGGGCCAAAACAATGAGCTTGCTCAGAACAAAAGAACTGTGCTTCCTACACACACGGTCAAACCTAGTTCAATTCTGCTTAGGAAACTGACAAGAATAGCAGATCCTCTTCAGTCCAATACACTGTACTTGCTGGGAAGAGACGCGAGTGCTATTTGCCCTGTGTATGACAATGGGAGCGCAATAGTGACTCTTCTTACCAGAAAACAACTCTTGCTCAAAGGACCAGAAACTGCATGTGATTCAACTCCATTTAGGACTGGGAAACAAACGCTAGCTCGCCTTACAAGAAACACACTCTGGTTTTGAGAAAAGAGCCCTTTTCTGCTCTAAAGTATTTCCTATGGGGTCCGAACAGTGAGCTTGCTCAGAACAAAAGAACTGTGCTTCCTACATACGAGCCATATCTAGTTCAACTCTGCTTAGGAAACTGACAAGAACAGTAGCTCCTCTTCAGTCCAATACACTGTACTTGCTGGGAACAGATGCGAGTGCTCTTTGCACTGTGTAGGGGAATGGGAGCGCAATAGTGACTTTCCTTACCAGAAAACAACTCTTGATCATGGGTCCAAAACCTGCATGTGATTCAACTCCATTTATGACTTGGAAACAAAGGCTAGCTCGCCTTACAAGTAACACACTCTGCTTTTGAGAAAAGAGCACTCTTCTACTCTACTGTGTTTTCTTTAGAGCCAAAACAGTGAGCTTGCTCAGAACAAAAGAACTGTGCTTCCTACACACACGGGCCATATCTAGTTCAACTCTGCTTAGGAAACTGACAAGAACAGTAGCTCCTCTTCAGTCCAATACACTGTACCTGCTGGGAACAGACACCAGTGCTACTTGCCCTGTGTATGACAAAGGGAGCACAATAGTGACTCTTCTTCCCAGAAAACATCTCTTGCTCGTAGGACCAGAAACTGCATGTGATTCAACTCCATTTCGCACTGGAAAACAAACATTAGCTCGCCTTACAAGAAACACACTCTGCTTTTGAGAAAAGAGCACTCTTCTTCTCTACTGTGTTTCCTATAGGGCCAGAATAGTGAGCTTGCTCAGAACAAAAGAACTTTGCTTCTTACATACACGGGCTATATCTAGTTCAACTCTGCTTAAGAAACTGACAAGAACAGTAGCTCCTCTTCAGTCCAATTCACTGTACATGCTGGGAACAGACGCCAGTGCTATTTGCCCTGTGTATTATAATGGGAGTGCAATAGTGACTCTTCTTCCCAGAAAACAACTCTTGCTCGTAGGACCAGAAACTGCATGTGATTTAACTCCATTTAGAACTGGGAAACAAATGCTAGCTCGCCTTACAATAAACACACTCTGCTTTTGAGAAAAGAGCACTCTTCTACTCTACTGTGTTTCCTATGGGGTCTGAACAATGAGCTTGCTCCATACAAAAGAACCGTGCTTCCTACACACACGGGCCATATCTAGTTCAACTCTGCTTAGGAAACTGACAAGAACAGTAGCTCCTCTTCAGTCCAATACACTGTACTTGCTGGGAACAGACGCCAGTGCTATTTGCACTGTGTAAGACTATGGGAGCGCAATAGTGAATCTTCTTACCAGAATACAACTCTTGCTCGTAGGACCAGAAACTGCATGTGATTCAACTCCATTTAGAACTGGTAAACAAATGCTAGCTCGCCTTACAATAAACACACTCTGCTTTTCAGAAAAGAGCAAACTTCTACTCTACTGTGTTTCCTATGAGTCTGAACAGTGAGCTTGCTCAGAACAAAAGAACTGTGCTTCCTAAACACACGGGCCATATCTAGATCAATTCTGCATAGGAAACTGACAAGGACAGTAGATCCTCTTGAGTCCAATACACTGTATGCTGGGAACAGACGCCATTGCTATTTGCCCGGTGTATGAAAATGAGAGCACAATAGTGACTCTTCTTACCAGAAAACAACTCTTGCTTGTAGGATCAGAAACTGCATTTGATTCAACTCCATTTAGGACTGAAAATCAAACAGTAGCTCACCTTTCAAGAAACACACACTGCTTTTGAGAAAAGGGCACTCTTCTACTCTACTGTGTTTCTTATGGGGTCAGAACAGTGAGCTTTCTCAGAACAAAAGAACTGTGCTTCCTACACTCACGGGCCATATCTAGATCAATTCTGCTTAGGAAACTGAAAGGACAGTAGATCATCTTAAGTCCAATACACTGTACATGCTGGGAACAGACGCGAGGGCTATTTGCCCTGTGTATGTCATATGGAGCGCAATAGTGACTCTTCTTAACAGAAAACAACTCTTGCTCGTAGGACAAAAAACTACATGTGATTCAACTCCATTTAGGACTGGGAAACAAACGCTAGATCGCCTTACAAGAAACACTCTCTGCTTTTGAGAAAAGAGCACTCTTCTACTCTACTGAATTTCCTATAGGGCCAAAACAATGAGCTTGCTCAGAACAAAAGAACTGTGCTTCCTACACACACGGTCAAATCTAGTTCAATTCTGCTTAGGAAACTCACAAGAATACTAGATCCTCTTCAGTCCAATACACTGTACTTGCTGGGAACAGACGCGAGTGCTATTTGCCCTGTGTATGACAATGGGAGTGCAATAGCGACTCTTTTTACCAGAAAACAACTCTTGCTCGTAGGAACAGAAACTGCATGTGATTCAACTACATTTAGAACTGGGAAACAAACGCTAGCTCGCCTTACAAGAAACACACTCTGCTTTTGAAAAAAGAGCACTTTTCTACTCTACTGTGTTTCCTTTGGGGTCCAAAGAGTGAGCTTGCTCAGAACAAAAGAACTGTGCTTCCTAAACACACCGGCCATATCTAGTTCAACTCTGTGTAGGAAACTGACAAGAACAGTAGCTCCTATTCAGTCCAATACTCTGTACTTGCTGGGAAATGACGCGAGAGCTATTTGCACTGTATATGGCAATGGGATCCCAATAGTGACTCTTCTTACCAGAAAACAACTCTTGCTCGTAGGACCAAAAACTGCATGGGATTCCACTCCATTTCTGACTGGGAAACAAACACTGGCTCGCCTTACAAGAAACACACTCTGCTTTTGAGAAAAGAGCCCTCTTCTAATCTAAAGTGTTTCCTATAGGACCAGAACAGTGAGCTTGCTCAGAACAAAAGAACTGTGCTTCCTAAACACATGGGCCATATCTAGATCAATTCTGCATAGGAAACTGACAAGGACAGTAGATCCTCTTGAGTCCAATACACTGTACATGCTGGGAACAGACGCCAGTGCTATTTGCCCTGTGTATGACAATGGGAGCACAATAGTGACTCTTCTTACCAGAAAACAACTCTTGCTAATAGTACCAGAAACTGAATGTAATTCAACTCCATTTAGGACTGCGAAACAAATGCTAGATCGCCTTACAAGAAACACACTCTGATTTTGAGAAAAGAGCACTCTTCTACTCTACAGTGTTTCCTATGGGGTCTGAACAGTGAGCTTGCTCTGAACAAAAGAACTGTGCTTCCTACACACACGGGCCATATCTAGTTCATCTCTACTTAGGAAACTGACAAGAACAGTAGCTCCTCTTCAGTCCAATACACTGTACACGAGGGGAACAGATGCCAGTGCTATTTGCAATGTGTATGAACATGGGACCGCAATAGTACTCTTCTTACCAGGAAACAACTCTTGCTGGTAGGAACAGAAACTGCATGTGATTCAACTCCATTTAGGACTGAAAAAAAAAAAACGCTAGCTCGCTTTACAAGAAACACACGGTGTTTTGAGAAAAGTGCACTCTTCTACTCTACTGTGTTTCTTATGAGGTCAGAACAGTGAGCTTGCTCAGAACAAAAGAACTGGGCTTCCTACACACACGGTCATATCTAGTTCAATTCTGCTTAGGAAACTGACAAGAATAGTAGATCCTCTTCAGGCCAATACTCTGTAGTTGCTGGGAAAGGACGCGAGTGCTATTTGCCCTGTGTATGACAATGGGAGAGCAATAGTGACTCTTCTTACCAGAAAACAACTCTTGCTCGTAGGACCAGAAACTGCATGTGATTCAACTCCATTTAGGACTGGGAAACAAACGCTAGCTCGCCTTACAAGAAACACACTCTGCTTTTGAGAAAAGAGAACGCTTCTACTCTACTGTGTTTCCTATGGGATCCGAACAGTGAGCTTGCTCAGAACAAAAGAACTGTGCTTCCTACACACACCAACTATATCTAGTTCACATCTGCTTAGGAAACTGACAAGAACAGTAGCTCATCTTCAATCCAATACACTGTACATGCTGGGAACAGACGCCAGTGCTGTTTGCCCTGTGTATGAAATTTGGAGCACAATAATGACTCTTCTTACCAGAAAACAACTCTTGCTCGTAGTACCAGAAACTGCATGTGATTCAACTCCATTTAGGACTACGAAACAAACGCTAGCTCGCCTTACAAGAAACACACTCTGCTTTTGAGAAAAGAGCACTCTTCTACTCTACAGTGTTTCCCATGGGTTCTGAACAGTGAGCTTGCTCAGAACAAAAGAACTGTGCTTCCTACACACACGGGCCATATCTAGTTCAACTCTACTTAGGAAACTGACAAGAACAGTACCTCCTCTTAAGTCCAATACACTGTACTTAATGGGAACAGACGCGAAGGCTATTTGCACTGGGTATGGCAATGGGAGCACAATAATGACTTTCCTAGCCAGAAAACAACTCTTGCTCATAGGACCAAAAACTGCATGTGATTCAACTCCATGTAGGACTGGGAAACAAACGCTAGTTCGCCTTACAAGAAACACACTCTGCTTTTGAGAAAAGAGCACTCTTCTACTCTACTGTGTTTCCTATAGGGCCAAAACAGTGAGCTTGCTCAGAACAAAAGAACTGTGCTTCCTACACACACGGGCCATATCCAGTTCAACTCTGCTTAGGAAACTGACAAGAACAGTAGCTCATCTTCAGTCCAATACACTGTACTTCTTGGGAACAGACGCCAGTGCTATTTGCACTATGCATGGCAATGGGAGTGCAATAGTGACTTTCCTTACCAGAAAACAACTCTAGCTCATAAGACCAAAAACTGCATGTGATTCAACTCCATTTAGGACTGGGAAACAAACGGTAGCTCGCCTTACAAGAAACACACTCTGCTTTTGAGAAAAGAGCACTCTTCTACTCTACTGTGTTTCCTACAAGGCCAAAACAGTGAGCTTGCTCAGAACAAAAGAACTGTGCTTCCTACACATACAACCATATCTAGTTCAATTATGGTTAGGAAACTGACAAGAACAGTAGATTCTCTTCCGTCCCATACACTGTACTTGCTGGAAAGAGACGCCAGTGCTATTTGCCCTGTGTATGACAATGGGAGCACAATAGTGACTTTCCTTACCAGAAAACAACTTTTGCTCGTAGGACCAGAAACTGCATGTGATTCAACTCCATTTAGGACTGGGAAACAAAATCTAGCTCGCCTTACAAGAAACACACTCTGCTTTTGAGAAAAGAGCACTCTTCTTCTCCAAAGTGTTTCCTATAGGGCCAGAATAGTGAGCTTGCTCAGAACAAAAGAACTGTGCTTTCTACACACACCGACTATATCTAGTTCAACTCTGCTTAAGAAACTGACAAGAACAGTAGATCCTCTTCAGGCCAATACACTGTACATGCTGGGAACAGACGCCAGTGCTATTTGCCCTGTGTATGACAATGGGAGCACAATAGTGACTCTTCTTACCAAAAAACAACTCTTGCTCGTAGTACCAGAAACTGAAAGTAATTCAACTCCATTTAGGACTGGGAAACAAACGCTAGCTCGCCTTACAAGAAACACACTCTGATTTTGAGAAAAGAGCACTCTTCTACTCTACAGTGTTTCCTATGGGGTCCGAACAGTGAGCTTGCTCTGAACAAAAGAACTGTGCTTCCTACACACACGGGCCATATCTAGTTCATCTCTACTTAGGAAACTGACAAGAACAGTAGCTCCTCTTCATTCCAATACACTGTACACGAGGGGAACAGATGCCAGTGCTATTTGCAATGTGTATGAACATGGGACCGCAATAGTACTCTTCTTAGCAGGAAACAACTCTTGCTCGTAGGACCAGAAACTGCATGTGATTCAACTCCATTTAGGACTGAAAAAAAAAAAAACGCTAGCTCGCTTTACAAGAAACACCCGCTATTTTGAGATAAGTGCACTCTTCTACTCTACTGTGTTTCTTATGAGGTCAGAAGAGTGAGCTTGCTCAGAACAAAAGAACTGGGCTTCCTACACACACGGTCATATCTAGTTCAATTCTGCTTAGGAAACTGACAAGAATAGTAGATCCTCTTCAGGCCAATACTCTGTAGTTGCTGGGAACAGACGCGAGTGCTATTTGCCCTGTGTATGACAATGGGAGAGCAATAGTGACTCTTCTTACCAGAAAACAACTCTTGCTCGTAGGACCAGAAACTGCATGTGATTCAAATACATTTAGGACTGGGAAACAAACACTAGCTCGCCTTACAAGAAACACACTCTGCTTTTGAGAAAAGAGAACTCTTCTACTCTACTGTGTTTCCTATGGGATCCGAACAGTGAGCTTGCTCAGAACAAAAGAACTGTGCTTCCTACACACACCAACTATATCTAGTTCACATCTGCTTAGGAAACTGACAAGAACAGTAGCTCATCTTCAATCCAATACACTGTACATGCTGGGAACAGACGCCAGTGCTATTTGCCCTGTGTATGACAATGGGAGCACAATAGTGACTCTTCTTACCAGAAAACAACTCTTGCTCGTAGTACCAGAAACTGTATGTGATTCAACTCCATTTAGGACTACGAAACAAACGCTAGCTCGCCTTACAAGAAACACACTCTGCTTTTGAGAAAAGAGCACTCTTCTACTCTACAGTGTTTCCCATGGGTTCCGAACAGTGAGCTTGCTCAGAACAAAAGAACTTTGCTTCCTACACACACGGGCCATATCTAGTTCAACTCTACTTAGGAAACTGACAAGAACAGTAGCTCCTCTTAAGTCCAATACACTGTACTTAATGGGAACAGACGCGAAGGCTATTTGCACTGGGTATGGCAATGGGAGCACAATAGTGACTTTCCTAGCCAGAAAACAACTCTTGCTCATAGGACCAAAAACTGCATGTGATTCAACTCCATTTAGGACTGGGAACCAAAAAATAGCTCGCCTTACAAAAAACACACTTTACTTTTGAGAAAAGATCACTCTTCTACACTACTGTGTTTCATATAGTGCCAGAATATTGAGCTTGCTCAGAACAAATGAACTGTGCTTCCTACACACACGGCCATATCTAGTTCAATTCTGCTTAGGAAACTGACAGGAACAGTAGATCCTCTTCAGTCCAATACACTGTACACGAGGGGAACAGATGCCAGTGCTATTTGCAATGTGTATGAAAATGGGACCGCAATAGTACTCTTCTTACCAGGAAACAACACTTGCTCGTAGGACCAGAAACTGCATGTGATTCAACTCCACTTAGGACTGAAAAAAAAAAAAAACGCTAGCTCGCCTTACAAGAAACACACTATGCTTTTGAGAAAAGGGCACTCTTCTACTCTACTGTGTTTCATATGGGGTCAGAACAGTGAGCTTGCTCAGAACAAAAGAACTGTGCTTCCTACACACACGGGCCATATCTAGATCAATTCTGCTTAGGAAACTGACAAGGACAGTAGATCATCTTCAGTCCAATACACTGCACATGCTGGGAACAGACGCGAGTGCTATTTGCCCTGTGTATGTCAATGGAAGCGCAATAGTGACTATCCTTACCAGAAAACAACTCTTCCTCGTAGGACCAGAAACTGCATGTGATTCTACTCCATTTAGGACTGGGAAACAAACGCTAGCTCGCCTTACAAGAAACACACTCTGCTTTTGAGAAAAGAGCACTCTTCTACTCTACTGTGTTTCCTTTGGGGTCCAAACAGTGAGCTTGCTCAGAACAAAAGAACTGTGCTTCCTACACACACGGGCCATATCTAGTTCAACTCTGCTTAGGAAACTGACAAGAACAGTAATTGCTCTTCAGTGCAATACACTGTACTTGCTGGGAACAGACGCGAGTGGTATTTGCACTGTATATGTCAATGGGAGCACAATAGTGACTCTTCTTACCAGAAAACAACTCTTGCTTGTAGGACCAGAAACTGCATGGGATTCAACTCCATTTCAGACTGGGAAACAAACACTAGCTCGCCTTACAAGAAACACACTCTGCTTTTCAGAAAAGAGCACTCTTCTACTCTACAGTGTTTCCTATGAGGTCCGAACAGTGAGCTTGTTCAGAACAAAAGAACTGTGCTTCCTACACACAGTGCCCATATCTAGTTCAACTCTGCTTAGGAAACTGACAAGAACAGTAGTTCCTCTTCAGTCCAGTACACTGTACTTGCTGCAAACAGAAGCAAGCGCTATTTGCACTGTGTATGGCAATGGGAGTACAATAGTGACTATTCTTACCAGAAAACAAGTCTTGCTCGTAGGACCAGAAACTGCATGGGATTCAACTTTATTTCTGACTGGGAAACAAACACTAGCTCACCTTACAAGAAACACACTCTGATTTTGAGAAAAGAGAACTCTTCTACTCTACTGTGTTTCCTATGGGATCCGTACAGTGAGCTTCCTCAGAACAAAAGAACTGTGCTTCCTACACACACGGTCATATCTAGTTCAATTCTGCTTAGGAAACTGACAAGAATAGTAGATCCTCTTCAGTCCAATACACTGAAGTTGCTGGGAAGAGACGCGAGTGCTATTTGCCCTGTGTATGACAATGGGAGAGCAATAGTGACTCTTCTTACCAGAAAACAACTCTTGCTCGTAGGACCAGAAACTGCATGTGATTCAACTCCATTTAGGACTGGGAAACAAACGGTAGCTTGCCTTACAAGAAACACTCTCTGCTTTTGAGAAAAGAGCCCTCTTCTACTTTAAAGTGTTTCCTATGGGGTCCGAAAAGTGAGGTTGCTCAGAACAAAAGAACTGTGCTTCCTACACACACAAGCCATATCTAGTTCAACTCTGCTTAGGAAACTGACAAGAACAGTAGCTCCCCTTCAGTCCAATACACTGTAATTCCTAAGAACAGACACGAGTGCTATTTGCACTGTGTATGGCAATGGGAGCGTAATAGTGACTCTTCTTATCAGAAAACAACTCTTGCTCGTAGGACCAGAAACTGCATGGGATTCAACTCCGATTCAGACTGGGAAAAAAACACTAGCTCGCCTTAAAGAAACACACTCTGCTTTTGAGAAAAGAGCACTCTTCTACTCTACTGTGTTTCCTATGAGGTCCGAACAGTGAGCTTGCTTAGAACAAAAGAACTGTGCTTTCAACACACAGGGGCCATATCTAGTTCAACTCTGCTTAGGAAACTGACAAGAACATTAGTTCCTCTTCAGTCCAATACACTGTACTTGCTGCGAACAGACGCGAGCGCTATTTGCACTGTGTATGTCAATGGGAGTGCAATAGTGACTCTTCTTACCAGAAAACAACTCTTGCGCATAGGACCAGAAACTACATTGGATTCAACTTTATTTCTGACTGGGAAACAAACACTAGCTCGCCTTACAAGAAACACACTCTGCTTTTGAGAAAAGAGCACTCTTCTACTCTACAGTGTTTCCTATGCGATCCGAACAGTAGCTTGCTCAGAACAAAAGAACTGTGCTTCCTACACACGGCCATATCTAGTTCAACTCTGCTTAGGAATCTGACAAGAACAGTAGCTCCTATTCAGTCCAGTACACTGTACTTGCTGGGAACAGACACTCTATTTGCACTGTGTAGGGGAATGGGAGCACAAGAGTGACTTTCCTTACCAGAAAACAACTCTTGCTTATGGGACCAAAAACTGCATGTGATTCAACTCCATTTAGGACTGGGAAACAAACGCTAGCTCGCCTTACAAGAAACACACTCTGCTTTTGAGAAAAGAGCACTCTTCTACTCTACTCTGTTTTCAAAAGAGCCAAAACAGTGAGCTTGCTCAGAAGAAAAGGACTGTGCTTCCTACACACACGGCCATATCTGGTTCAATTCTGCTTAGGAAACTGACAAGAACAGTAGGTACTCTTCAGTCCAATACACTGTACATGCTGGGAATAGACGCCAGTGCTATTTGCGTTGTGTATGACAAAGGAAAGCGCAATAGTGACTCTTCTTACCAGAAAACAACTCTTGCTCGTAAAACCAGAAACTGCATGTGATTCAACTCTATTTAGGACTGTGAAACAAACGCTAGCCAGCCTTACAAGAAACACACTCTGCTTCTGAGAAAAGAGCACTCTTCTACTCTACTTTGTTTCCTTTGTGGTCCAAACAGTGAGCTTGCTCAAAACAAAAGAACTGTGCTTCCTAAACACACGGGCCATATCTAGTTCAACTCTGTGTAGGAAACTGACAAGAACAGTAGCTCCTATTCAGTCCAATACACTGTACTTGCTGGGAAAAGATGCGAGAGCTATTTGGACTGTATATGGCAATGGGATCCCAATAGTGACTCTTCTTACCAGAAAACAACTCTTGCTCGTAGGACCAAAAACTGCATGGGATTCAACTCCTGTGCTTCCTACACACAGGGTCCATATCTAGTTCAACTCTGCTTAGGAAACTGACAAGAACAGTAGCTCCTCTTCAGTCCAATACACTGTACTAGCTGTGAACGAACGCGAGTGCTACTTGCCTTGTGTATGGCAATGGGAGCGCAATAGTGACACTACTTACCAGAAAACAACTCTTGCTCGTAGGACCAAAAACTGCATGTGATTCAACTCCACTTAGGACTGGGAAACAAATGCTAGCTCGCCTTACAAGAAACACACTCTGCTTTTGAGAAAAGAGCACTCTTCTACTCTACTGAGTTTCCTATAGGGCCAGAACAGTGAGCTTGCTCAGAACAAAAGAACTGTGCTTCCTAAACACATGGGCCACATCTAGATCAATTCTGCATAGGAAACTGAAAAGGACACTAGATCCTCTTGAGTCCAATACACTGTACATGCTGGAAACAGACACCAGTGCTATTTGCCCTGTGTATGAAAATGGGAGCACAATAGTGACTCTTCTTACCAGAAAACAACTCTTGCTCGTAGGACCAGAAACTGCATGTGATTCAACTCCATTTAGGACTGAAAAACAAACGCTAGCTCGCCTTACAAGAAACACACACTGCTTTTGAGAAAAGGGCACTCTTCTACTCTACTGTGTTTCTTATGGGGTCAGAACAGTGAGCTTTCTCAGAACAAAAGAACTGTGCTTCCTACACACACTGGCCATATCTAGATCAATTCTGCTTAGGAAACTGACAAGGACAGTAGATCATCTTCAGTCCAATACACTGTACATGCTGGGAACAGACGTGAGTGCTATTTGCCCTGTGTATGTCATATGGAGCGCAATAGTGACTCTTCTTACCAGAAAACAAATGTTGCTCGTAGGACCAAAAGCTACATGTGATTCAACTCCATTTAGGACTGGGAAACAAACGCTAGATCGCCTTACAAGAAACACACTCTGCTTTTGAGAAAAGAGCACTATTCTACTCTACTGTGTTTCCTATAGGGCCAAAACAATGAGCTTGCTCAGAACAAAAGAACTGTGCTTCCTACACACACGGTCAAACCTAGTTCAATTCTGCTTAGGAAACTGACAAGAATAGTAGATCCTCTTCAGTCCAATACACTGTACACGAGGGGAACAGATGCCAGTGCTATTTGCCCTGTGTAGGACAATGGGAGCGCAATAGTGACTCTTCTTACCAGAAAACAACTCTTGCTCGTAGGACCAGAAACTGCATGTGATTCAACTCCATTTAGGACTGGGAAACAAACGCTAGCTCGCCTTACAAGAAACACACTCTGCTTTTGAGAAAAGAGCACTCTTCTACTCTACTGTGTTTTATTTAGAGCCAAAACAGTGAGCTTGCTCAGAACAAAAGAACTGTGCTTCCTACACACAGGGGCCATATCTAGTTCAACTCTGCTTAGGAAACTGACAAGAACAGTAGCTCCTCTTCAGTCCAATACACTGTTCTTGCTGCGAACAGACGCGAGTGCTATTTGCACTGTGTATGGCAATGGGAGCGCAATAGTGCCTCTTCTTACCAGAAAACAACTCTTGCTCGTAGGACCAAAAACTTCATGTGATTCAACTCCACTTAGGACTGGGAAACAAACGCTAGCTCGCCTTACAATAAACACACTCTGCTTTTGAGAAAAGAGCACTCTTCTACTCTACTGAGTTTCCTATAGGGCCAGAACAGTGAGCTTGCTCAGAACAAAAGAACTGTCCTTCCTAAACACATGGGCCATATCTAGTTCAATTCTGCATAGGAAACTGACAAGGACAGTAGATCTTCTGGAGTCCAATACACTGTACATGCTGGGAACAGACACCAGTGCTATTTGCCCTGTGTATGAAAATGGGAGCAAAATTGTGACTCTTTTACCAGAAAACAACTCTTGCTCGTAGGACCAGAAACTGCATGTGATTCAACTCCATTTAGGACTGAAAAACAAACAGTAGCTCGCCTTACAAGAAACACACACTGCTTTTGAGAAAAGGGCACTCTTCTACTCTACTGTGTTTCTTATGGGGTCAGAACAATGAGCTTTCTCAGAACAAAAGAACTGTGCTTCCTACACACACTGGCCATATCTAGATCAATTCTGCTTAGGAAACTAACAAGGACAGTAGATCATCTTCAGTCCAATACACTGCACATGCTGGGAACAGACACCAGTGCTATTTGCCCTGTGTATGTCATATGGAGCACAATAGTGACTCTTCTTACCAGAAAACAACTCTTGCTCGTAGGACCAAAAGCTACATGTGATTCAACTCCATTTAGGACTGGGAAACAAACGCTAGATCGCCTTACAAGAAACACACTCTGCTTTTGAGAAAAGAGCACTCTTCTACTCTACTGTGTTTCCTATAGGGCCAAAACAATGGGCTTGCTCAGAACAAAAGAACTGTGCTTCCTACACACACGGTCAAACCTAGTTCAATTCTGCTTAGGAAACTGACAAGAATAGTAGATCCTCTTCAGTCCAATACACTGTACTTGCTGGAAGAGACGCGAGTGCTATTTGCCCTGTGTATGACAATGGGAGCGCAATAGTGACTCTTCTTACCAGAAAACAACTCTTGCTCATAGGACCAGAAACTGCATGTGATTCAACTCCATTTAGGACTGGGAAACAAACGCTAGCTCGCCTTACAAGAAACACACTCTGCTTTTGAGAAAAGAGCCCTCTTCTACTTTAAAGTGTTTCCTATGGTGTCCGAACAGTGAGCTTGCTAGAACAAAATAACTGTCCTTCCTACACACACAAGCCATATCTAGTTCAACTCTGCTTAGGAAACTGACAAGAACAGTAGCTCCTCTTCAGTCCAATACACTGTAATTCCTGGGAACAGACATGAGTGCTATTTGCACTGTGTATGGCAATGTGAGCGCAATAGTGACTCTTCTTACCAGAAAACAACTCTTGCGCGTAGGACCAGAAACTGCATTGGATTCAACTTTATTTCTGACTGGGAAACAAACAGAAGCTCACCTTACAAGAAACACACACTGCTTTTGAGAAAAGAGCACTCTTCTACTCTACAGTGTTTCCTATGGGATCCGAACAGTAGCTTGCTCAGAACAAAAGAACTGTGCTTCCTACACACAATGCCATATCTAGTTCAACTCTGCTTAGGAAACTGACAAGAACAGTAGCTCCTCTTCAGTCCAATACACTGTACTTGCTGGGAACAGACACGCTATTTGCACTGTGTAGGGGAATGGGAGCACAATAGTGACTTTCCTTACCAGAAAACAACTCTTGCTCATGGGACCAAAAACTGCATGTGATTCAACTCCATTTAGGACTGGGAAACAAACGGTATCTCGCCTTACAAGAAACACACTCTGCTTTTGAGAAAAGAGCACTCTTCTACTCTACTCTGTTTTCAAAAGAGCCAGAACAGTGTGCTTGCTCAGAAGAAAAGGACTGTGCTTCCTACACACACGGCCATATCTGGTTCAATTCTGCTTAGGAAACTGACAAGAACAGTAGGTCCTCTTCAGTCCAATACACTGTACATGCTGGGAATAGTCGCCAGTGCTATTTGCGTTGTGTATGACAATGGGAGCGCAATAGTGACTCTTCTTACCAGAAAACAACTCTTGCTCCTAGGACCAGAAACTGCATGTGATTCAACTCCATTTAGGACTGCGAAACAAACGCTAGCTAGCCTTATGAGAAACATACTCTACTTCTGAGAAAAGAGTACTCTTCTACTCTACTTTGTTTCCTTTGGGGTCCAAACATTGAGGTTGCTCAGAACAAAAGAACTGTGCTTCCTACACACACGGGCCATATCTAGTTCAACTCTGCTTAGGAAACTGACAAGAACAGTAGCTCCTCTTCAGTCCAATACACTGTACTTGTTGGGAACAGACGCGAGTGCTATTTGCAATGTATATGGCAATGGAAGCGCAATAGTGACTCTTCTTACCAGAAAACAACTCTTGCTTGTAGGACCAGAAACTGCATGGGATTCAAATCCATTTAAGACTGCGAAACAAACGCTAGCTCGCCTTACAAGAAACACACTCTGCTTTTGAGAAAAGAGCACTTTTCTATTCTACTGTGTTTAATATGGGGTCCGAACAGTGAGCTTGCTCAGAAAAAAAAGAACTGTGCTTCCTACACACACGAGCCATATCTAGTTCAACTCTGCTTAGGAAACTGACAAGAACAGTAGCTCATCTTCAGTCCAATACACTGTACTTGCTGCGAACAAACGAGAGTGCTATTTGCACTGTGTATGGCAATGGGAGAGCAATAGTGACTCTTCTTACCAGAAAACAACTCTTGCTCGTAGGACCAAAAACTGCATATTATTCAACTCCATTGAGGATTGGGAAACAAATGCTAGCTCGCCTTACAAGAAACACACTCTGCTTTTGAGAAAAGAGCACTATTCTACTCTACTGTGTTTCCTATACGGCCAAAACAATGAGCTTGCTCAGAACAAAAGAACTGTGCTTCCTACACACACGGTCAAACCTAGTTCAATTCTGCTTAGGAAACTGACAAGAATAGCAGATCCTCTTCAGTCCAATACACTGTAATTGCTGGGAAGAGACGCGAGTGCTATTTGCCCTGTGTATGACAATGGGAGCGCAATAGTGACTCTTCTTACCAGAAAACAACTCTTGCTCGTAGGACCAGAAACTGCATGTGATTCAACTCCATTTAGGACTGGGAAACAAATGCTAGCTCGCCTTACAAGAAACACACTCTGGTTTTGAGAAAAGAGCCCTTTTCTACTCTAAAGTATTTCCTATGGGGTCCGAACAGTGAGCTTGCTCAGAACAAAAGAACTGTGCTTCCTACACACGAGCCATATCTAGTTCAACTCTGCTTAGGAAACTGACAAGAACAGTAGCTCCTCTTCAGTCCAATACACTGTACTTGCTGGGAACAGATGCGAGTGCTCTTTGAACTGTGTAGGGGAATGGGAGCGCAATAGTGACTTTCCTTACCAGAAAACAACTCTTGATCATGGGTCCAAAAACTGCATGTGATTCAACTCCACTTATGACTTGGAAACAAACGCTAGCTCGTCTTACAAGAAACACACTCTGCTTTTTAGAAAAGAGCACTCTTCTACTCTACTGTGTTTTCTTTAGAGCCAAAACAGTGAGCTTGCTCAGAACAAAAGAACTGTGCTTCCTACACACACGGGCCATATCTAGTTCAACTCTGCTTAGGAAACTGACAAGAACAGTAGCTCCTCTTCAGTCCAATACACTGTTCTTGCTGGGAACAGACACCAGTGCTATTTGCCCTGTGTATGACAAAGGGAGCGAGATAGTGACTCTTCTTCCCAGAAAACAACTCTTGCTCGAAGGACCAGAAACTGCATGTGATTCAACTCCATTTAGAACTGCGAAACAAATGCTAGCTCGCCTTACAATAAACACACTCTGCTTTTGAGAAAAGAGCACTCTTCTACTCTACTGTGTTTCCTATGGGGTCTGAACAGTGAGCTTGCTCCGTACAAAAGAACCGTGCTTCCTACACACACGGTCAAACCTAGTTCAATTCTGCTTAGGAAACTGACAAGAATAGTAGATCCTCTTCAGTCCAATACACTGTACTTGCTGGGAAGAGACGCGAGTGCTATTTGCCCTGTGTATGACAATGGGAGCGCAATAGTGACTCTTCTTACCAGAAAACAACTCTTGCTCGTAGGACCAGAAACTGCATGTGATTCAACTCCATTTAGGACTGGGAAACAAACGCTAGCTCGCCTTACAAGAAACCCACTCTGATTTTGAGAAAAGAGCCCTTTTCTACTCTAAAGTATTTCCTATGGGGTCCGAACAGTGAGCTTGCTCAGACAAAAGAACTGTGCTTCCTACACACGAGCCATATCTAGTTCAACTCTGCTTAGGAAACTGACAAGAACAGTAGCTCCTCTTCAGTCCAATACACTGTACTTGCTGGGAACAGATGCGAGTGCTCTTTGAACTGTGTAGGGGAATGGGAGCGCAATAGTGACTTTCCTTACCAGAAAACAACTCTTGATCATGGGTCCAAAAACTGCAAGTGATTCAACTCCACTTATGACTTGGAAACAAACGCTAGCTCGTCTTACAAGAAACACACTCTGCTTTTGAGAAAAGAGCACTCTTCTACTCTACTGTGTTTTCTTTAGAGCTAAAACAGTGAGCTTGCTCAGAACAAAAGAACTGTGCTTCCTACACACACGGGCCATATCTAGTTCAACTCTGCTTAGGAAACTGACAAGAACAGTAGCTCCTCTTCAGTCCAATACACTGTACTTGCTGGGAACAGACACCAGTGCTATTTGTCCTGTGTATGACAAAGGGAGCACAATAGTGACTCTTTTTCCCAGAAAACAACTCTTGCTCGTAGGACCAGAAACTGCATGTGATTCAACTCCATTTAGAACTGGGAAACAAATGCTAGCTCGCCTTACAATAAACACACTCTGCTTTTGAGAAAAGAGCACTCTTCTACTCTACTGTGTTTCCTATGGGGTCTGAACAGTGAGCTTGCTCCGTACAAAAGAACCGTGCTTCCTACACACACGGGCCATATCTAGTTCAACTCTGCTTAGGAAACTGACAATAACAGTAGCTCCTCTTCAGTCCAATACACTGTACTTGCTGGGAACAGACACGAGTGCTATTTGCACTGTGTAAGACTATGGGAGCGCAATAGTGACTCTTCTTACCAGAATACAACTCTTGCTCGTAGGACCAGAAACTGCATGTGTTTCAACTCCATTTAGAACTGGTAAACAAATGCTAGCTCGCCTTATAATAAACACACTCTGCTTTTCAGAAAAGAGCAAACTTCTACTCTACTGTGTTTCCTATTGGGTCCGAACAGTGAGCTTGCTCAGAACAAAAGAACTGTGCTTCCTAAACACACGGGCCATATCTAGATCAATTCTGCATAGGAAACTGACAAGGACAGTAGATCCTCTTGAGTCCAATTCACTGTATGCTGGGAACAGACGCCAGTGCTATTTGCCCGGTGTATGAAAATGAGAGCACAATAGTGACTCTTCTTACTAGAAAACAACTCTTGCTCGTAGGATCAGAAACTGCATTTGATTCAACTCCATTTAGGACTGAAAAACAAACAGTAGCTCACCTTACAAGAAACACACACTGCTTTTGAGAAAAGGGCACTCTTCTACTCTACTGTGTTTCTTATGGGGTCAGAACAGTGAGCTTTCTCAGAACATAAGAACTGTGCTTCCTACACACACAGGCCATATCTAGATCAATTCTTCTTAGGAAACTGACAAGGACAGTAGATCATCTTCAGTCCAATACACTGTACATGCTGGGAACAGACGCGAGGGCTATTTGCCCTGTGTATGTCATATGGAGCACAATAGTGACTCTTCTTACCAGAAAACAACTCTTGCTTGTAGTACAAAAAACTACATGTGATTCAACTCCATTTAGGACTGGGAAACAAACGCTAGATCGCCTTAAAGAAACACACTCTGCTTTTGAGAAAAGAGCACTCTTCTACTCTACTGTGTTTAATATAGGGCCAAAACAATGAGCTTGCTCAGAACAAAAGAACTGTGCTTCCTACACACACGGTCAAACCTAGTTCAATTCTGCTTAGGGAACTGACAAGAATAGTAGATCCTCTTCAGTCCAATACACTGTACTTGCTGGGAAGAGACGCGAGTGCTATTTGCCCTGTGTATGACAATGGGAGCACAATAGTGACTCTTCTTACCAGAAAACAACTCTTGCTCATAGGACCAGAAACTGCATGTGATTCAACTCCATTTAGGACTGGGAAATAAACGTTAGCTCGCCTTACAAGAAACACACTCTGCTTTTGAGAAAAGAGCACTCTTCTACTCTACTGTGTTTTATTTAGAGCCAAAACAGTGAGCTTGCTCAGAACAAATGAACTGTGCTTCCTACACACAGGGGCCATATCTAGTTCAACTCTGCTTAGGAAACTGACAAGAACAGTAGCTCCTCTTCAGTCCAATACACTGTACTTGCTGCGAACAGACGCGAGTGCTATTTGCACTGTGTATGGCAATGGGAGCGCAATAGTGACTCTTCTTACCAGAAAACAACTCTTGCTCGTAGGACCAAAAACTGCATGTGATTCAATTCCACTTAGGACTGGGAAACAAATGCTAGCTCGCCTTACAAGAAACACACTCTGCTTTTGAGAAAAGAGCACTCTTCTACTCTACTGAGTTTCCTATAGGGCCAGAACACTGAGCTTGCTCAGAACAAAAGAACTGTGCTTCCTAAACACATGGGCCATATCTAGATAAATTCTGCATAGGAAACTGACAAGGACAGTAGATCCTCTGGAGTCCAATACACTGTACATGCTGGGAACAGACACCAGTGCTATTTGCCCTGTGTATGAAAATGGGAGCACAATTGTGACTCTTCTTACCAGAAAACAACTCTTGCTCGTAGGACCAGAAACTGCATGTGATTCAACTCCATTTAGGACTGAAAAACAAACGCTAGCTCGCCTTACAAGAAACACACACTGCTTTTGAGAAAATGGCACTCTTCTACTCTACTGTGTTTCTTATGGGGTCAGAACAATGAGCTTTCTCAGAACAAAAGAACTGTGCTTCCTACACACACTGGCCATATCTAGATCAATTCTGCTTAGGAAACTGACAAGGACAGTAGATCATCTTCAGTCCAACACACTGCACATGCTGGGAACAGACGGGAGTGCTATTTGCCCTGTGTATGTCATATGGAGCGCAATAGTGACTCTTCTTACCAGAAAACAACTCTTGCTCGTAGGACCAAAAGCTACATGTGATTCAACTCCATTTAGGACTGGGAAACAAACGCTAGATCGCCTTACAAGAAACACACTCTGCTTTTGAGAAAAGAGCACTCTTCTACTCTACTGTGTTTCCTATAGGGCCAAAACAATGAGCTTGCTCAGAACAAAAGAACTGTGCTTCCTACACACACGGTCAAACCTAGTTCAATTCTGCTTAGGAAACTGACAAGAATAGTAGATCCTCTTCAGTCCAATACACTGTACTTGCTGGGAAGAGACGCGAGTGCTATTTGCCCTGTGTATGACAATGGGAGCGCAATAGTGACTCTTCTTACCAGAAAACAACTCTTGCTCGTAGGACCAGAAACTGCATGTGATTCAACTCCATTTAGGACTGGGAAACAAACGCTAGCTCGCCTTACAAGAAACACACTCTGCTTTTGAGAAAAGAGCCCTCTTCTACTTTAAAGTGTTTCCTATGGTGTCCGAACAGTGAGCTTGCTAGAACAAAATAACTGTGCTTCCTACACACACAAGCCATATCTAGTTCAACTCTGCTTAGGAAACTGACAAGAACAGTAGCTCCTCTTCAGTCCAATACACTGTAATTCCTGGGAACAGACATGAGTGCTATTTGCACTGTGTATGGCAATGTGAGCGCTATAGTGACTCTTCTTACCAGAAAACAACTCTTGCGCGTAGGACCAGAAACTGCATTGGATTCAACTTTATTTCTGACTGGGAAACAAACACTAGCTCACCTTACAAGAAACACACTCTGCTTTTGAGAAAAGAGCACTCTTCTACTCTACTGTGTTTCCTATGGGATCCGAACAGTAGCTTGCTCAGAACAAAAGAACTGTGCTTCCTACACACAATGCCATATCTAGTTCAACTCTGCTTATGAAACTGACAAGAACAGTAGCTCCTCTTCAGTCCAATACACTGTACTTGCTGGGAACAGACACGCTATTTGCACTGTGTAGGGGAATGGGAGCACAATAGTGACTTTCCTTAACAGAAAACAACTCTTGCTCATAGGACCAGAAACTGCATGTGATTCAACTCCATTTAGGACTGGGAAACAAACGGTAGCTCGCCTTACAAGAAACACACTCTGCTTTTGAGAAAAGAGCACTCTTCTACTCTACTCTGTTTTCAAAGGAGCCAGAACAGTGTGCTTGCTCAGAAGAAAAGGACTGTGCTTCCTACACACACGGCCATATCTGGTTCAATTCTGCTTAGGAAACTGACAAGAACAGTAGGTCCTCTTCAGTCCAATACACTGTACATGCTGGGAATAGTCGCCAGTGCTATTTGCGTTGTGTATGACAATGGGAGCACAATAGTGACTCTTCTTACCAGAAAACAACTCTTGCTCCTAGGACCAGAAACTGCATGTGATTCAACTCCATTTAGGAATGCGAAACAAACGCTAGCTAGCCTTACGAGAAACACACTCTGCTTCTGAGAAAAGAGTACTCTTCTACTCTACTTTGTTTCCTTTGGGGTCCAAACATTGAGCTTGCTCAGAACAAAAGAACTGTGCTTCCTACACACACGGGCCATATCTAGTTCAACTCTGCTTAGGAAACTGACAAGAACAGTAGCTCCTCTTCAGTCCAATACACTGTACTTGTTGGGAACAGACACGAGTGCTATTTGCAATGTATATGGCAATGGAAGCGCAATAGTGACTCTTCTTACCAGAAAACAACTCTTGCTCGTAGGACCAGAAACTGCATGGGATTCAAATCCATTTAGGACTGCGAAACAAACGCTAGCTCGCCTTACAAGAAACACACTCTGCTTTTGAGAAAAGAGCACTTTTCTACTCTACTGTGTTTGCTTTGGGGTCCAAACAGTGAGCTTGCTCAGAACAAAAGAACTGTGCTTCCTACACACAGGGGCCATATCTAGTTCAACTCTGCTTAGTAAACGGACAAGAACAGTAGCTCCTATTCAGTCAAATACACTGTATTGCTGGGAAAAGACGCGAGAGCTGTTTGCACTGTATATGGCAATGGGATCCCAATAGTGACTCTTCTTACCAGAAAACAACTCTTGCTCGTAGGAACAGAAACTGCATGGGATTCAACTCCATTTCTGACTGGGAAACAAACACTAGCTCGCCTTACAAGAAACACACTCTGCTCTTGAGAAAAGAGCCCTCTTCTACTCTAAAGTGTTTCCTATGGGGTCCGAAACTGAAAAGAACAGTAGCTCATCTTCAGTCCAATACACTGTACTTGCTGCGAACAAACGCGAGTGCTATTTGCACTGTGTATGGCAATGGGAGAGCAATAGTGACTCTTCTTACCAGAAAACAACTCTTGCTCGTAGGACCAAAAACTTCATGTTATTCAACTCCATTGAGGATTGGGAAACAAATGCTAGCTCGCCTTACAAGAAACACACTCTGCTTTTGAGAAAAGAGCACTATTCTACTCTACTGTGTTTCCTATACGGCCAAAACAATGAGCTTGCTCAGAACAAAAGAACTGTGCTTCCTACACACATGGTCAAACCTAGTTCAATTCTGCTTAGGAAACTGACAAGAATAGCAGATCCTCTTCAGTCCAATACACTGTAATTGCTGGGAAGAGACGCTAGTGCTATTTGCCCTGTGTATGACAATGGGAGCGCAATAGTGACTCTTCTTACCAGAAAACAACTCTTGCTCGTAGGACCAGAAACTGCATGTGATTCAACTCCATTTAGGACTGGGAAACAAACGCTAGCTCGCCTTACAAGAAACACACTCTGGTTTTGAGAAAAGAGCCCTTTTCTACTCTAAAGTTTTTCCTATGGGGTCCGAACAGTGAGCTTGCTCAGAACAAAAGAACTGTGCTTCCTACACACGAGCCATATCTAGTTCAACTCTGCTTAGGAAACTGACAAGAACAGTAGCTCCTCTTCAGTCCAATACACTGTACTTGCTGGGAACAGATGCGAGTGCTCTTTGAACTGTGTAGGGGAATGGGAGCGCAATAGTGACTTTCCTTACCAGAAAACAACTCTTGATCATGGGTCCAAAAACTGCATGTGATTCAACTCCACTTATGACTTGGAAACAAACGCTAGCTCGTCTTACAAGAAACACCCTCTGCTTTTGAGAAAAGAGCACTCTTCTACTCTACTGTGTTTTCTTTAGAGCCAAAACAGTGAGCTTGCTCAGAACAAAAGAACTGTGCTTCCTACACACACGGGCCATATCTAGTTCAACTCTGCTTAGGAAACTGACAAGAACAGTAGCTCCTCTTCAGTCCAATACACTGTACTTGCTGGGAACAGACACCAGTGCTATTTGCCCTGTGTATGAGAAAGGGAGCGCAATAGTGACTCTTCTTCCCAGAAAACAACTCTTGCTCGTAGGACCAGAAACTGCATGTGATTCAACTCCATTTAGAACTGGGAAACAAATGCTAGCTCGCCTTACAATAAACACACTCTGCTTTTGAGAAAAGAGCACTCTTCTACTCTACTGTGTTTCCTATGGGGTCTGAACAGTGAGCTTGCTCCGTACAAAAGAACCGTGCTTCCTACACACTCGGGCCATATCTAGTTCATCTCTGCTTAGGAAACTGACAATAACAGTAGCTCCTCTTCAGTCCAATACACTGTACTTACTGGGAACAGACACGAGTGCTATTTGCACTGTGTAAGACTATGGGAGCACAATAGTGACTCTTCTTACCAGAATACAACTCTTGCTCGTAGGAACAGAAACTGCATGTGATTCAACTCCATTTAGAACTGGTAAACAAATGCTAGCTCGCCTTATAATAAACACACTCTGCTTTTCAGAAAAGAGCAAACTTCTACTCTACTGTGTTTCCTATTGGGTCCGAAAAGTGAGCTTGCTCAGAACAAAAGAACTGTGCTTCCTAAACACACGGGCCATATCTAGATCAATTCTGCATAGGAAACTGACAAGGACAGTAGATCCTCTTGAGTCCAATACACTGTATGCTGGGAACAGACGCCATTGCTATTTGCCCGGTGTATGAAAATGAGAGCACAATAGTGACTCTTCTTACCAGAAAACAACTCTTGCTCGTAGGATCAGAAACTGCATTTGATTCAACTCCATTTAGGACTGAAAAACAAACAGTAGCTCACGTTACAAGAAACACAGACTGCTTTTGAGAAAAGGGCACTCTTCCACTCTACTGTGTTTCTTATGGGGTCAGAACAGTGAGCTTTCTCAGAACATAAGAACTGTGCTTCCTACACACACGGGCCATATCTAGATCAATTCTGCTTAGGAAACTGACAAGGACAGTAGATCATCTTCAGTCCAATACACTGTACATGCTGGGAACAGACGCGAGGGCTATTTGCCCTGTGTATGTCATATGGAGCGCAATAGTGACTCTTCTTACCAGAAAACAACTCTTGCTCGTAGGACAAAAAACTACATGTGATTCAACTCCATTTAGGACTGGGAAACAAACGCTAGATCGCCTTACAAGAAACACTCTCTGCTTTTGAGAAAAGAGCACTCTTCTACTCTACTGTGTTTAATATAGGGCCAAAACAATGAGCTTGCTCAGAACAAAAGAACTGTGCTTCCTACACACACGGTCAAATCTAATTCAATTCTGCTTAGGAAACTCACAAGAATACTAGATCCTCTTCAGTCCAATACACTGTACTTGCTGGGAACAGACGCGAGTGCTATTTGCCCTGTGTATGACAATGGGAGCGCAACAGTGACTCTTCTTACCAGAAAACAACTCTTGCTCGTAGGACCAAAAACTGCATGTGATTCAACTCGATTGAGGATTGGGAAAAAAACGCTAGCTCGCCTTAAAAGAAACACACTCTGCTTTTGAGAAAAGAGCAGTCTTCTACTCTACTGAGTTTCCTATAGGGCCAGAACAGTGAGCTTGCTCAGAACAAAACAACTGTACTTCCTAAACACACGGGCCATATCTAGATCAATTCTGCATAGGAAACTGACAAGGACAGTAGATCCTCTTGAGTCCAATACACTGTATGCTGGGAACAGACGCCAGTGCTATTTGCCGTGTGTATGAAAATGGGAGCACAATAGTGACTCTTCTTACCAGAAAACAACTCTTGCTCGTAGGACCAGAAACTGCATGTGATTCAACTCCATTTAGGACTGAAAAACAAACGCTAGCTCACCATACAAGAAACACACACTGCTTTTGAGAAAAGGGCACTCTTCTACTCTACTGTGTTTCTTGTGGGGTCAGTACAGTGAGCTTTCTCAGAACAAAAGAACTGTGCTTCCTACACACACTGGCCATGTCTAGATCAATTCTGCTTAGGAAACTGACAAGGACAGTAGATCATCTTCAGTCCAATACACTGTACATGCTGGGAACAGACGCGAGTGCTATTTGCCCTGTGTATGTCATATGGAGCACAATAGTGACTCTTCTTACCAGAAAACAACTCTTGCTCGTAGGACCAAAAGCTACATGTGATTCAACTCCATGTAGGACTGGGAAACAATTGCTAGATCACCTTACAAGAAACACACTCTGCTTTGGAGAAAAGAGCACTATTCTACTCTACTGTGTTTCCTATAGGGCCAAAACAATGAGCTTGCTCAGAACAAAAGAACTGTGCTTCCTACACACACGGTCAAACCTAGTTCAATTCTGCTTAGGAAACTGACAAGAATAGCAGATCCTCTTCAGTCCAATACACTGTACTTGCTGGGAAGAGACGCGAGTGCTATTTGCCCTGTGTATGACAATGGGAGCGCAATAGTGACTCTTCTTACCAGAAAACAACTCTTGCTCAAAGGACCAGAAACTGCATGTGATTCAACTCCATTTAGGACTGGGAAACAAACGCTAGCTCGCCTTACAAGAAACACACTCTGGTTTTGAGAAAAGAGCCCTTTTCTGCTCTAAAGTATTTCCTATGGGGTCCGAACAGTGAGCTTGCTCAGAACAAAAGAACTGTGCTTCCTACATACGAGCCATATCTAGTTCAACTCTGCTTAGGAAACTGACAAGAACAGTAGCTCCTCTTCAGTCCAATACACTGTACTTGCTGGGAACAGATGCGAGTGCTCTTTGCACTGTGTAGGGGAATGGGAGCGCAATAGTGACTTTCCTTACCAGAAAACAACTCTTGATCATGGGTCCAAAACCTGCATGTGATTCAACTCCATTTATGACTTGGAAACAAAGGCTTGCTCGCCTTACAAGTAACACACTGTGCTTTTGAGAAAAGAGCACTCTTCTACTCTACTGTGTTTTCTTTAGAGCCAAAACAGTGAGCTTGCTCAGAACAAAAGAACTGTGCTTCCTACACACACGGGCCATATCTAGTTCAACTCTGCTTAGGAAACTGACAAGAACAGTAGCTCCTCTTCAGTCCAATACACTGTACCTGCTGGGAACAGACACCAGTGCTACTTGCCCTGTGTATGACAAAGGGAGCGCAATAGTGACTCTTCTTCCCAGAAAACATCTCTTGCTCGTAGGACCAGAAACTGCATGTGATTCAACTCCATTTCGCACTGGAAAACAAACATTAGCTCGCCTTACAAGAAACACACTCTGCTTTTGAGAAAAGAGCACTCTTCTTCTCTACTGTGTTTCCTATAGGGCCAGAATAGTGAGCTTGCTCAGAACAAAAGAACTTTGCTTCTTACATACACGGGCTATATCTAGTTCAACTCTGCTTAAGAAACTGACAAGAACAGTAGCTCCTCTTCAGTCCAATACACTGTACATGCTGGGAACAGACGCCAGTGCTATTTGCCCTGTGTATTATAATGGGAGCTCAATAGTGACTCTTCTTCCCAGAAAACAACTCTTGCTCGTAGGACCAGAAACTGCATGTGATTTAACTCCATTTAGAACTGGGAAACAAATGCTAGCTCGCCTTACAATAAACACACTCTGCTTTTGAGAAAAGAGCACTCTTCTACTCTACTGTGTTTCCTATGGGGTCTGAACAATGAGCTTGCTCCGTACAAAAGAACCGTGCTTCCTACACACACGGGCCATATCTAGATCAATTCTGCATAGGAAACTGACAAGGACAGTAGATCCTCTTGAGTCCAATACACTGTATGCTGGGAACAGACGCCATTGCTATTTGCCCGGTGTATGAAAATGAGAGCACAATAGTGACTCTTCTTACCAGAAAACAACTCTTGCTCGTAGGATCAGAAACTGCATTTGATTCAACTCCATTTAGGACTGAAAAACAAACAGTAGCTCACGTTACAAGAAACACAGACTGCTTTTGAGAAAAGGGCACTCTTCCACTCTACTGTGTTTCTTATGGGGTCAGAACAGTGAGCTTTCTCAGAACATAAGAACTGTGCTTCCTACACACACGGGCCATATCTAGATCAATTCTGCTTAGGAAACTGACAAGGACAGTAGATCATCTTCAGTCCAATACACTGTACATGCTGGGAACAGACGCGAGGGCTATTTGCCCTGTGTATGTCATATGGAGCGCAATAGTGACTCTTCTTACCAGAAAACAACTCTTGCTCGTAGTACAAAAAACTACATGTGATTCAACTCCATTTAGGACTGGGAAACAAACGCTAGATCGCCTTACAAGAAACACTCTCTGCTTTTGAGAAAAGAGCACTCTTCTACTCTACTGTGTTTAATATAGGGCCAAAACAATGAGCTTGCTCAGAACAAAAGAACTGTGCTTCCTACACACACGGTCAAATCTAATTCAATTCTGCTTAGGAAACTCACAAGAATACTAGATCCTCTTCAGTCCAATACACTGTACTTGCTGGGAACAGACGCGAGTGCTATTTGCCCTGTGTATGACAATGGGAGCGCAACAGTGACTCTTCTTACCAGAAAACAACTCTTGCTCGTAGGACCAAAAACTGCATGTGATTCAACTCGATTGAGGATTGGGAAAAAAACGCTAGCTCGCCTTAAAAGAAACACACTCTGCTTTTGAGAAAAGAGCAGTCTTCTACTCTACTGAGTTTCCTATAGGGCCAGAACAGTGAGCTTGCTCAGAACAAAACAACTGTACTTCCTAAACACACGGGCCATATCTAGATCAATTCTGCATAGGAAACTGACAAGGACAGTAGATCCTCTTGAGTCCAATACACTGTATGCTGGGAACAGACGCCAGTGCTATTTGCCGTGTGTATGAAAATGGGAGCACAATAGTGACTCTTCTTACCAGAAAACAACTCTTGCTCGTAGGACCAGAAACTGCATGTGATTCAACTCCATTTAGGACTGAAAAACAAACGCTAGCTCACCATACAAGAAACACACACTGCTTTTGAGAAAAGGGCACTCTTCTACTCTACTGTGTTTCTTGTGGGGTCAGTACAGTGAGCTTTCTCAGAACAAAAGAACTGTGCTTCCTACACACACTGGCCATGTCTAGATCAATTCTGCTTAGGAAACTGACAAGGACAGTAGATCATCTTCAGTCCAATACACTGTACATGCTGGGAACAGACGCGAGTGCTATTTGCCCTGTGTATGTCATATGGAGCACAATAGTGACTCTTCTTACCAGAAAACAACTCTTGCTCGTAGGACCAAAAGCTACATGTGATTCAACTCCATGTAGGACTGGGAAACAATTGCTAGATCACCTTACAAGAAACACACTCTGCTTTGGAGAAAAGAGCACTATTCTACTCTACTGTGTTTCCTATAGGGCCAAAACAATGAGCTTGCTCAGAACAAAAGAACTGTGCTTCCTACACACACGGTCAAACCTAGTTCAATTCTGCTTAGGAAACTGACAAGAATAGCAGATCCTCTTCAGTCCAATACACTGTACTTGCTGGGAAGAGACGCGAGTGCTATTTGCCCTGTGTATGACAATGGGAGCGCAATAGTGACTCTTCTTACCAGAAAATAACTCTTGCTCAAAGGACCAGAAACTGCATGTGATTCAACTCCATTTAGGACTGGGAAACAAACGCTAGCTCGCCTTACAAGAAACACACTCTGGTTTTGAGAAAAGAGCCCTTTTCTGCTCTAAAGTATTTCCTATGGGGTCCGAACAGTGAGCTTGCTCAGAACAAAAGAACTGTGCTTCCTACATACGAGCCATATCTAGTTCAACTCTGCTTAGGAAACTTACAAGAACAGTAGCTCCTCTTCAGTCCAATACACTGTACTTGCTGGGAACAGATGCGAGTGCTCTTTGCACTGTGTAGGGGAATGGGAGCGCAATAGTGACTTTCCTTACCAGAAAACAACTCTTGATCATGGGTCCAAAACCTGCATGTGATTCAACTCCATTTATGACTTGGAAACAAAGGCTTGCTCGCCTTACAAGTAACACACTCTGCTTTTGAGAAAAGAGCACTCTTCTACTCTACTGTGTTTTCTTTAGAGCCAAAACAGTGAGCTTGCTCAGAACAAAAGAACTGTGCTTCCTACACACACGGGCCATATCTAGTTCAACTCTGCTTAGGAAACTGACAAGAACAGTAGCTCCTCTTCAGTCCAATACACTGTACCTGCTGGGAACAGACACCAGTGCTACTTGCCCTGTGTATGACAAAGGGAGCGCAATAGTGACTCTTCTTCCCAGAAAACATCTCTTGCTCGTAGGACCAGAAACTGCATGTGATTCAACTCCATTTCGCACTGGAAAACAAACATTAGCTCGCCTTACAAGAAACACACTCTGCTTTTGAGAAAAGAGCACTCTTCTTCTCTACTGTGTTTCCTATAGGGCCAGAATAGTGAGCTTGCTCAGAACAAAAGAACTTTGCTTCTTACATACACGGGCTATATCTAGTTCAACTCTGCTTAAGAAACTGACAAGAACAGTAGCTCCTCTTCAGTCCAATACACTGTACATGCTGGGAACAGACGCCAGTGCTATTTGCCCTGTGTATTATAATGGGAGCTCAATAGTGACTCTTCTTCCCAGAAAACAACTCTTGCTCGTAGGACCAGAAACTGCATGTGATTTAACTCCATTTAGAACTGGGAAACAAATCCTAGCTCGCCTTACAATAAACACACTCTGCTTTTGAGAAAAGAGCACTCTTCTACTCTACTGTGTTTCCTATGGGGTCTGAACAATGAGCTTGCTCCGTACAAAAGAACCGTGCTTCCTACACACACGGGCCATATCTAGATCAATTCTGCATAGGAAACTGACAAGGACAGTAGATCCTCTTGAGTCCAATACACTGTATGCTGGGAACAGACGCCATTGCTATTTGCCCGGTGTATGAAAATGAGAGCACAATAGTGACTCTTCTTACCAGAAAACAACTCTTGCTCGTAGGATCAGAAACTGCATTTGATTCAACTCCATTTAGGACTGAAAAACAAACAGTAGCTCACGTTACAAGAAACACAGACTGCTTTTGAGAAAAGGGCACTCTTCCACTCTACTGTGTTTCTTATGGGGTCAGAACAGTGAGCTTTCTCAGAACATAAGAACTGTGCTTCCTACACACACGGGCCATATCTAGATCAATTCTGCTTAGGAAACTGACAAGGACAGTAGATCATCTTCAGTCCAATACACTGTACATGCTGGGAACAGACGCGAGGGCTATTTGCCCTGTGTATGTCATATGGAGCGCAATAGTGACTCTTCTTACCAGAAAACAACTCTTGCTCGTAGTACAAAAAACTACATGTGATTCAACTCCATTTAGGACTGGGAAACAAACGCTAGATCGCCTTACAAGAAACACTCTCTGCTTTTGAGAAAAGAGCACTCTTCTACTCTACTGTGTTTAATATAGGGCCAAAACAATGAGCTTGCTCAGAACAAAAGAACTGTGCTTCCTACACACACGGTCAAATCTAATTCAATTCTGCTTAGGAAACTCACAAGAATACTAGATCCTCTTCAGTCCAATACACTGTACTTGCTGGGAACAGACGCGAGTGCTATTTGCCCTGTGTATGACAATGGGAGCGCAACAGTGACTCTTCTTACCAGAAAACAACTCTTGCTCGTAGGACCAAAAACTGCATGTGATTCAACTCGATTGAGGATTGGGAAAAAAACGCTAGCTCGCCTTAAAAGAAACACACTCTGCTTTTGAGAAAAGAGCAGTCTTCTACTCTACTGAGTTTCCTATAGGGCCAGAACAGTGAGCTTGCTCAGAACAAAACAACTGTACTTCCTAAACACACGGGCCATATCTAGATCAATTCTGCATAGGAAACTGACAAGGACAGTAGATCCTCTTGAGTCCAATACACTGTATGCTGGGAACAGACGCCAGTGCTATTTGCCGTGTGTATGAAAATGGGAGCACAATAGTGACTCTTCTTACCAGAAAACAACTCTTGCTCGTAGGACCAGAAACTGCATGTGATTCAACTCCATTTAGGACTGAAAAACAAACGCTAGCTCACCATACAAGAAACACACACTGCTTTTGAGAAAAGGGCACTCTTCTACTCTACTGTGTTTCTTGTGGGGTCAGTACAGTGAGCTTTCTCAGAACAAAAGAACTGTGCTTCCTACACACACTGGCCATGTCTAGATCAATTCTGCTTAGGAAACTGACAAGGACAGTAGATCATCTTCAGTCCAATACACTGTACATGCTGGGAACAGACGCGAGTGCTATTTGCCCTGTGTATGTCATATGGAGCACAATAGTGACTCTTCTTACCAGAAAACAACTCTTGCTCGTAGGACCAAAAGCTACATGTGATTCAACTCCATGTAGGACTGGGAAACAATTGCTAGATCACCTTACAAGAAACACACTCTGCTTTTGAGAAAAGAGCACTATTCTACTCTACTGTGTTTCCTATGGGGTCTGAACAATGAGCTTGCTCCGTACAAAAGAACCGTGCTTCCTACACACACGGGCCATATCTAGTTCAACTCTGCTTAGGAAACTGACAAGAACAGTAGCTCCTCTTCAGTCCAATACACTGTACTTGCTGGGAACAGACGCGAGTGCTATTTGCACTGTGTAAGACTATGGGAGCGCAATAGTGACTCTTTTTACCAGAATACAACTCTTGCTCGTAGGACCAGAAACTGCATGTGATTCAACTCCATTTAGAACTGGTAAACAAATGCTAGCTCGCCTTACAATAAACACACTCTGCTTTTCAGAAAAGAGCAAACTTCTACTCTACTGTGTTTCCTATGAGTCTGAACAGTGAGCTTGCTCAGAACAAAAGAACTGTGCTTCCTAAACACACGGGCCATATCTAGATCAATTCTGTATAGGAAACTGACAAGGACAGTAGATCCTCTTGAGACCAATACACTGTATGCTGGGAACAGACGCCATTGCTATTTGCCCGGTGTATGAAAATGAGAGCACAATAGTGACTCTTCTTACCAGAAAACAACTCTTGCTCGTAGGATCAGAAACTGCATTTGATTCAACTCCATTTAGGACTGAAAATCAAACAGTAGCTCACCTTTCAAGAAACACACACTGCTTTTGAGAAAAGGGCACTCTTCTACTCTACTGTGTTTCTTATGGGGTCAGAACAGTGAGCTTTCTCAGAACAAAAGAACTGTGCTTCCTACACACACGGGCCATATCTAGATCAATTCTGCTTAGGAAACTGAAAAGGACAGTAGATCATGTTAAGTCCAATACACTGTACATGCTGGGAACAGACGCGAGGGCTATTTGCCCTGTATATGTCATATGGAGCGCAATAGTGACTCTTCTTAACAGAAAACAACTCTTGCTGGTAGGATAAAAAACTACATGTGATTCAACTCCATTTAGGACTGGGAAACAAACGCTAGATCGCCTTACAAGAAACACTCTCTGCTTTTGAGAAAAGAGCACTCTTCTACTCTACTGAATTTCCTATAGGGCCAAAACAATGAGCTTGCTCAGAACAAAAGAACTGTGCTTCCTACACACACGGTCAAATCTAGTTCAATTCTGCTTAGGAAACTCACAAGAATACTAGATCCTCTTCAGTCCAATACACTGTACTTCCTGGGAACAGACGCGAGTGCTATTTGCCCTGTGTATGACAATGGGAGTGCAATAGCGACTCTTTTTACCAGAAAACAACTCTTGCTCGTAAGACCAGAAACTGCATGTGATTCAA
Organism: Peromyscus eremicus; assembly: GCF_949786415.1. Classification (NCBI taxonomy): domain Eukaryota; kingdom Metazoa; phylum Chordata; class Mammalia; order Rodentia; family Cricetidae; genus Peromyscus; species Peromyscus eremicus. Next base: position 228,687 of record NW_026734481.1, read on the forward strand.
CTCCATTTAGAACTGGGAAACAAACGCTAGCTCGCCTTACAAGAAACACACTCTGCTTTTGAGAAAAGAGCACTTTTCTACTCTACTGTGTTTCCTTTGGGGTCCAAACAGTGAGCTTGCTCAGAACAAAAGAACTGTGCTTCCTAAACACACGGGCCATATCTAGTTCAACTCTGTGTAGGAAACTGACAAGAACAGTAGCTACTATTCAGTCCAATACACTGTACTTGCTGGGAAATGACGCGAGAGCTATTTGCACTGTATATGGCAATGGGATCCCAATAGTGACTCTTCTTACCAGAAAACAACTCTTGCTCATAGGACCAAAAACTGCATGGGATTCAACTCCATTTCTGACTGGGAAACAAACACTGGCTCGCCTTACAAAAAACACACTCTGCTTTTGAGAAAAGAGCCCTCTTCTAATCTAAAGTGTTTCCTATGTGGTCCGAACAGTGAGCTTGCTCAGAAAAAAAGAACTGTGCTTCCTACACACAGGGGCCATATCTAGTTCAACTCTGCTTAGGAAACTGACAAGAACAGTAGCTCATCTTCAGTCCAATACACTGTACTTGCTGCGAACAAACGCGAGTGCTATTTGCACTGTGTATGGCAATGGGAGCGCAATAGTGACACTACTTACCGGAAAACAACTCTTGCTCGTAGGACCAAAAACTGCATGTGATTCAACTCCATTTAGGACTGGGAAACAAACGCTAGCTCGCCTTACAAGAAACACACTCTGCTTTTGAAAAAAGAGCACTCTTCTACTCTACTGAGTTTCCTATAGGACCAGAAGAGTGAGCTTGCTCAGAACAAAAGAACTGTGCTTCCTAAACACATGGGCCATATCTAGATCAATTCTGCATAGGAAACTGACAAGGACAGTAGATCCTCTTGAGTCCAATACACTGTACATGCTGGGAACAGACGCCAGTGCTATTTGCCCTGTGTATGAAAATGGGAGCACAATAGTGACTCTTCTTACCAGAGAACAACTCTTGCTCGCAGGACCAGAAACTGCATGTGATTCAACTCCATTTAGGACTGAAATACAAACGCTAGCTTGCCTTACAAGAAACACACACTGCTTTTGGGAAAAGGGCACTCTTCTACTCTACTGTGTTTCTTATGGGGTCAGAACAGTGCGCTTGCTCAGAACAAAAGAACTGTGCTTCCTACACACACTGGCCATATCTAGATCAATTCTGCTTAGGAAACTGACAAGGACAGTAGATCATCTTCAGTCCAATATACTGTACATGCTGGGAACAGACGCGAGTGCTATTTGCCCTGTGTATGTCATATGGAGCACAATAGTGACTCTTCTTACCAGAAAACAACTCTTGCTCGTAGGACCAAAAGCTACATGTGATTCAACTCCATTTAGGACTGGGAAACAAACGCTAGATCGCCTTACAAGGAACACACTCTGCTTTTGAGAAAAGAGCACTATTCTACTCTACTGTGTTTCCTATAGGGCCAAAACAATGAGCTTGATCAGAACAAAAGAACTGTGCTTCCTACACACACGGTCAAACCTAGTTCAATTCTGCTTAGGAAACTGACAAGAATAGTAGATCCTCTTCAGTCCAATACACTGTACTTGCTGGGAAGAGACGCTAGTGCTATTTGCCCTGAGTATGACAATGGGAGCGAAATAGTGACTCTTCTTACCAGAAAACAACTCTTGCTCATAGGACCAGAAACTGCATGTGATTCAACTCCATTTAGGACTGGGAAACAAACGCTAGCTCGCCTTACAAGAAACACACTCTGCTTTTGAGAAAAGAGCCCTCTTCTACTTTAAAGTGTTTCCTATGGTGTCCGAACAGTGAGCTTGCTAGAACAAAATAACTGTCCTTCCTACACACACAAGCCATATCTAGTTCAACTCTGCTTAGGAAACTGACAAGAACAGTAGCTCCTCTTCAGTCCAATACACTGTAATTCCTGGGAACAGACATGAGTGCTATTTGCACTGTGTATGGCAATGTGAGCGCAATAGTGACTCTTCTTACCAGAAAACAACTCTTGCGCGTAGGACCAGAAACTGCATTGGATTCAACTTTATTTCTGACTGGGAAACAAACAGAAGCTCACCTTACAAGAAACACACACTGCTTTTGAGAAAAGAGCACTCTTCTACTCTACAGTGTTTCCTATGGGATCCGAACAGTAGCTTGCTCAGAACAAAAGAACTGTGCTTCCTACACACAATGCCATATCTAGTTCAACTCTGCTTAGGAAACTGACAAGAACAGTAGCTCCTCTTCAGTCCAATACACTGTACTTGCTGGGAACAGACACGCTATTTGCACTGTGTAGGGGAATGGGAGCACAATAGTGACTTTCCTTACCAGAAAACAACTCTTGCTCATGGGACCAAAAACTGCATGTGATTCAACTCCATTTAGGACTGGGAAACAAACGGTATCTCGCCTTACAAGAAACACACTCTGCTTTTGAGAAAAGAGCACTCTTCTACTCTACTCTGTTTTCAAAAGAGCCAGAACAGTGTGCTTGCTCAGAAGAAAAGGACTGTGCTTCCTACACACACGGCCATATCTGGTTCAATTCTGCTTAGGAAACTGACAAGAACAGTAGGTCCTCTTCAGTCCAATACACTGTACATGCTGGGAATAGTCGCCAGTGCTATTTGCGTTGTGTATGACAATGGGAGCGCAATAGTGACTCTTCTTACCAGAAAACAACTCTTGCTCCTAGGACCAGAAACTGCATGTGATTCAACTCCATTTAGGACTGCGAAACAAACGCTAGCTAGCCTTATGAGAAACATACTCTACTTCTGAGAAAAGAGTACTCTTCTACTCTACTTTGTTTCCTTTGGGGTCCAAACATTGAGGTTGCTCAGAACAAAAGAACTGTGCTTCCTACACACACGGGCCATATCTAGTTCAACTCTGCTTAGGAAACTGACAAGAACAGTAGCTCCTCTTCAGTCCAATACACTGTACTTGTTGGGAACAGACGCGAGTGCTATTTGCAATGTATATGGCAATGGAAGCGCAATAGTGACTCTTCTTACCAGAAAACAACTCTTGCTTGTAGGACCAGAAACTGCATGGGATTCAAATCCATTTAAGACTGCGAAACAAACGCTAGCTCGCCTTACAAGAAACACACTCTGCTTTTGAGAAAAGAGCACTTTTCTATTCTACTGTGTTTAATATGGGGTCCGAACAGTGAGCTTGCTCAGAAAAAAAAGAACTGTGCTTCCTACACACACGAGCCATATCTAGTTCAACTCTGCTTAGGAAACTGACAAGAACAGTAGCTCATCTTCAGTCCAATACACTGTACTTGCTGCGAACAAACGAGAGTGCTATTTGCACTGTGTATGGCAATGGGAGAGCAATAGTGACTCTTCTTACCAGAAAACAACTCTTGCTCGTAGGACCAAAAACTGCATATTATTCAACTCCATTGAGGATTGGGAAACAAATGCTAGCTCGCCTTACAAGAAACACACTCTGCTTTTGAGAAAAGAGCACTATTCTACTCTACTGTGTTTCCTATACGGCCAAAACAATGAGCTTGCTCAGAACAAAAGAACTGTGCTTCCTACACACACGGTCAAACCTAGTTCAATTCTGCTTAGGAAACTGACAAGAATAGCAGATCCTCTTCAGTCCAATACACTGTAATTGCTGGGAAGAGACGCGAGTGCTATTTGCCCTGTGTATGACAATGGGAGCGCAATAGTGACTCTTCTTACCAGAAAACAACTCTTGCTCGTAGGACCAGAAACTGCATGTGATTCAACTCCATTTAGGACTGGGAAACAAATGCTAGCTCGCCTTACAAGAAACACACTCTGGTTTTGAGAAAAGAGCCCTTTTCTACTCTAAAGTATTTCCTATGGGGTCCGAACAGTGAGCTTGCTCAGAACAAAAGAACTGTGCTTCCTACACACGAGCCATATCTAGTTCAACTCTGCTTAGGAAACTGACAAGAACAGTAGCTCCTCTTCAGTCCAATACACTGTACTTGCTGGGAACAGATGCGAGTGCTCTTTGAACTGTGTAGGGGAATGGGAGCGCAATAGTGACTTTCCTTACCAGAAAACAACTCTTGATCATGGGTCCAAAAACTGCATGTGATTCAACTCCACTTATGACTTGGAAACAAACGCTAGCTCGTCTTACAAGAAACACACTCTGCTTTTTAGAAAAGAGCACTCTTCTACTCTACTGTGTTTTCTTTAGAGCCAAAACAGTGAGCTTGCTCAGAACAAAAGAACTGTGCTTCCTACACACACGGGCCATATCTAGTTCAACTCTGCTTAGGAAACTGACAAGAACAGTAGCTCCTCTTCAGTCCAATACACTGTTCTTGCTGGGAACAGACACCAGTGCTATTTGCCCTGTGTATGACAAAGGGAGCGAGATAGTGACTCTTCTTCCCAGAAAACAACTCTTGCTCGAAGGACCAGAAACTGCATGTGATTCAACTCCATTTAGAACTGGGAAACAAATGCTAGCTCGCCTTACAATAAACACACTCTGCTTTTGAGAAAAGAGCACTCTTCTACTCTACTGTGTTTCCTATGGGGTCTGAACAGTGAGCTTGCTCCGTACAAAAGAACCGTGCTTCCTACACACACGGTCAAACCTAGTTCAATTCTGCTTAGGAAACTGACAAGAATAGTAGATCCTCTTCAGTCCAATACACTGTACTTGCTGGGAAGAGACGCGAGTGCTATTTGCCCTGTGTATGACAATGGGAGCGCAATAGTGACTCTTCTTACCAGAAAACAACTCTTGCTCGTAGGACCAGAAACTGCATGTGATTCAACTCCATTTAGGACTGGGAAACAAACGCTAGCTCGCCTTACAAGAAACCCACTCTGATTTTGAGAAAAGAGCCCTTTTCTACTCTAAAGTATTTCCTATGGGGTCCGAACAGTGAGCTTGCTCAGACAAAAGAACTGTGCTTCCTACACACGAGCCATATCTAGTTCAACTCTGCTTAGGAAACTGACAAGAACAGTAGCTCCTCTTCAGTCCAATACACTGTACTTGCTGGGAACAGATGCGAGTGCTCTTTGAACTGTGTAGGGGAATGGGAGCGCAATAGTGACTTTCCTTACCAGAAAACAACTCTTGATCATGGGTCCAAAAACTGCAAGTGATTCAACTCCACTTATGACTTGGAAACAAACGCTAGCTCGTCTTACAAGAAACACACTCTGCTTTTGAGAAAAGAGCACTCTTCTACTCTACTGTGTTTTCTTTAGAGCTAAAACAGTGAGCTTGCTCAGAACAAAAGAACTGTGCTTCCTACACACACGGGCCATATCTAGTTCAACTCTGCTTAGGAAACTGACAAGAACAGTAGCTCCTCTTCAGTCCAATACACTGTACTTGCTGGGAACAGACACCAGTGCTATTTGTCCTGTGTATGACAAAGGGAGCACAATAGTGACTCTTTTTCCCAGAAAACAACTCTTGCTCGTAGGACCAGAAACTGCATGTGATTCAACTCCATTTAGAACTGGGAAACAAATGCTAGCTCGCCTTACAATAAACACACTCTGCTTTTGAGAAAAGAGCACTCTTCTACTCTACTGTGTTTCCTATGGGGTCTGAACAGTGAGCTTGCTCCGTACAAAAGAACCGTGCTTCCTACACACACGGGCCATATCTAGTTCAACTCTGCTTAGGAAACTGACAATAACAGTAGCTCCTCTTCAGTCCAATACACTGTACTTGCTGGGAACAGACACGAGTGCTATTTGCACTGTGTAAGACTATGGGAGCGCAATAGTGACTCTTCTTACCAGAATACAACTCTTGCTCGTAGGACCAGAAACTGCATGTGTTTCAACTCCATTTAGAACTGGTAAACAAATGCTAGCTCGCCTTATAATAAACACACTCTGCTTTTCAGAAAAGAGCAAACTTCTACTCTACTGTGTTTCCTATTGGGTCCGAACAGTGAGCTTGCTCAGAACAAAAGAACTGTGCTTCCTAAACACACGGGCCATATCTAGATCAATTCTGCATAGGAAACTGACAAGGACAGTAGATCCTCTTGAGTCCAATTCACTGTATGCTGGGAACAGACGCCAGTGCTATTTGCCCGGTGTATGAAAATGAGAGCACAATAGTGACTCTTCTTACTAGAAAACAACTCTTGCTCGTAGGATCAGAAACTGCATTTGATTCAACTCCATTTAGGACTGAAAAACAAACAGTAGCTCACCTTACAAGAAACACACACTGCTTTTGAGAAAAGGGCACTCTTCTACTCTACTGTGTTTCTTATGGGGTCAGAACAGTGAGCTTTCTCAGAACATAAGAACTGTGCTTCCTACACACACGGGCCATATCTAGATCAATTCTTCTTAGGAAACTGACAAGGACAGTAGATCATCTTCAGTCCAATACACTGTACATGCTGGGAACAGACGCGAGGGCTATTTGCCCTGTGTATGTCATATGGAGCACAATAGTGACTCTTCTTACCAGAAAACAACTCTTGCTTGTAGTACAAAAAACTACATGTGATTCAACTCCATTTAGGACTGGGAAACAAACGCTAGATCGCCTTAAAGAAACACACTCTGCTTTTGAGAAAAGAGCACTCTTCTACTCTACTGTGTTTAATATAGGGCCAAAACAATGAGCTTGCTCAGAACAAAAGAACTGTGCTTCCTACACACACGGTCAAACCTAGTTCAATTCTGCTTAGGGAACTGACAAGAATAGTAGATCCTCTTCAGTCCAATACACTGTACTTGCTGGGAAGAGACGCGAGTGCTATTTGCCCTGTGTATGACAATGGGAGCACAATAGTGACTCTTCTTACCAGAAAACAACTCTTGCTCATAGGACCAGAAACTGCATGTGATTCAACTCCATTTAGGACTGGGAAATAAACGTTAGCTCGCCTTACAAGAAACACACTCTGCTTTTGAGAAAAGAGCACTCTTCTACTCTACTGTGTTTTATTTAGAGCCAAAACAGTGAGCTTGCTCAGAACAAATGAACTGTGCTTCCTACACACAGGGGCCATATCTAGTTCAACTCTGCTTAGGAAACTGACAAGAACAGTAGCTCCTCTTCAGTCCAATACACTGTACTTGCTGCGAACAGACGCGAGTGCTATTTGCACTGTGTATGGCAATGGGAGCGCAATAGTGACTCTTCTTACCAGAAAACAACTCTTGCTCGTAGGACCAAAAACTGCATGTGATTCAATTCCACTTAGGACTGGGAAACAAATGCTAGCTCGCCTTACAAGAAACACACTCTGCTTTTGAGAAAAGAGCACTCTTCTACTCTACTGAGTTTCCTATAGGGCCAGAACACTGAGCTTGCTCAGAACAAAAGAACTGTGCTTCCTAAACACATGGGCCATATCTAGATAAATTCTGCATAGGAAACTGACAAGGACAGTAGATCCTCTGGAGTCCAATACACTGTACATGCTGGGAACAGACACCAGTGCTATTTGCCCTGTGTATGAAAATGGGAGCACAATTGTGACTCTTCTTACCAGAAAACAACTCTTGCTCGTAGGACCAGAAACTGCATGTGATTCAACTCCATTTAGGACTGAAAAACAAACGCTAGCTCGCCTTACAAGAAACACACACTGCTTTTGAGAAAATGGCACTCTTCTACTCTACTGTGTTTCTTATGGGGTCAGAACAATGAGCTTTCTCAGAACAAAAGAACTGTGCTTCCTACACACACTGGCCATATCTAGATCAATTCTGCTTAGGAAACTGACAAGGACAGTAGATCATCTTCAGTCCAACACACTGCACATGCTGGGAACAGACGGGAGTGCTATTTGCCCTGTGTATGTCATATGGAGCGCAATAGTGACTCTTCTTACCAGAAAACAACTCTTGCTCGTAGGACCAAAAGCTACATGTGATTCAACTCCATTTAGGACTGGGAAACAAACGCTAGATCGCCTTACAAGAAACACACTCTGCTTTTGAGAAAAGAGCACTCTTCTACTCTACTGTGTTTCCTATAGGGCCAAAACAATGAGCTTGCTCAGAACAAAAGAACTGTGCTTCCTACACACACGGTCAAACCTAGTTCAATTCTGCTTAGGAAACTGACAAGAATAGTAGATCCTCTTCAGTCCAATACACTGTACTTGCTGGGAAGAGACGCGAGTGCTATTTGCCCTGTGTATGACAATGGGAGCGCAATAGTGACTCTTCTTACCAGAAAACAACTCTTGCTCGTAGGACCAGAAACTGCATGTGATTCAACTCCATTTAGGACTGGGAAACAAACGCTAGCTCGCCTTACAAGAAACACACTCTGCTTTTGAGAAAAGAGCCCTCTTCTACTTTAAAGTGTTTCCTATGGTGTCCGAACAGTGAGCTTGCTAGAACAAAATAACTGTGCTTCCTACACACACAAGCCATATCTAGTTCAACTCTGCTTAGGAAACTGACAAGAACAGTAGCTCCTCTTCAGTCCAATACACTGTAATTCCTGGGAACAGACATGAGTGCTATTTGCACTGTGTATGGCAATGTGAGCGCTATAGTGACTCTTCTTACCAGAAAACAACTCTTGCGCGTAGGACCAGAAACTGCATTGGATTCAACTTTATTTCTGACTGGGAAACAAACACTAGCTCACCTTACAAGAAACACACTCTGCTTTTGAGAAAAGAGCACTCTTCTACTCTACTGTGTTTCCTATGGGATCCGAACAGTAGCTTGCTCAGAACAAAAGAACTGTGCTTCCTACACACAATGCCATATCTAGTTCAACTCTGCTTATGAAACTGACAAGAACAGTAGCTCCTCTTCAGTCCAATACACTGTACTTGCTGGGAACAGACACGCTATTTGCACTGTGTAGGGGAATGGGAGCACAATAGTGACTTTCCTTAACAGAAAACAACTCTTGCTCATAGGACCAGAAACTGCATGTGATTCAACTCCATTTAGGACTGGGAAACAAACGGTAGCTCGCCTTAAAAGAAACACACTCTGCTTTTGAGAAAAGAGCACTCTTCTACTCTACTCTGTTTTCAAAGGAGCCAGAACAGTGTGCTTGCTCAGAAGAAAAGGACTGTGCTTCCTACACACACGGCCATATCTGGTTCAATTCTGCTTAGGAAACTGACAAGAACAGTAGGTCCTCTTCAGTCCAATACACTGTACATGCTGGGAATAGTCGCCAGTGCTATTTGCGTTGTGTATGACAATGGGAGCACAATAGTGACTCTTCTTACCAGAAAACAACTCTTGCTCCTAGGACCAGAAACTGCATGTGATTCAACTCCATTTAGGAATGCGAAACAAACGCTAGCTAGCCTTACGAGAAACACACTCTGCTTCTGAGAAAAGAGTACTCTTCTACTCTACTTTGTTTCCTTTGGGGTCCAAACATTGAGCTTGCTCAGAACAAAAGAACTGTGCTTCCTACACACACGGGCCATATCTAGTTCAACTCTGCTTAGGAAACTGACAAGAACAGTAGCTCCTCTTCAGTCCAATACACTGTACTTGTTGGGAACAGACACGAGTGCTATTTGCAATGTATATGGCAATGGAAGCGCAATAGTGACTCTTCTTACCAGAAAACAACTCTTGCTCGTAGGACCAGAAACTGCATGGGATTCAAATCCATTTAGGACTGCGAAACAAACGCTAGCTCGCCTTACAAGAAACACACTCTGCTTTTGAGAAAAGAGCACTTTTCTACTCTACTGTGTTTGCTTTGGGGTCCAAACAGTGAGCTTGCTCAGAACAAAAGAACTGTGCTTCCTACACACAGGGGCCATATCTAGTTCAACTCTGCTTAGTAAACGGACAAGAACAGTAGCTCCTATTCAGTCAAATACACTGTATTGCTGGGAAAAGACGCGAGAGCTGTTTGCACTGTATATGGCAATGGGATCCCAATAGTGACTCTTCTTACCAGAAAACAACTCTTGCTCGTAGGAACAGAAACTGCATGGGATTCAACTCCATTTCTGACTGGGAAACAAACACTAGCTCGCCTTACAAGAAACACACTCTGCTCTTGAGAAAAGAGCCCTCTTCTACTCTAAAGTGTTTCCTATGGGGTCCGAAACTGAAAAGAACAGTAGCTCATCTTCAGTCCAATACACTGTACTTGCTGCGAACAAACGCGAGTGCTATTTGCACTGTGTATGGCAATGGGAGAGCAATAGTGACTCTTCTTACCAGAAAACAACTCTTGCTCGTAGGACCAAAAACTTCATGTTATTCAACTCCATTGAGGATTGGGAAACAAATGCTAGCTCGCCTTACAAGAAACACACTCTGCTTTTGAGAAAAGAGCACTATTCTACTCTACTGTGTTTCCTATACGGCCAAAACAATGAGCTTGCTCAGAACAAAAGAACTGTGCTTCCTACACACATGGTCAAACCTAGTTCAATTCTGCTTAGGAAACTGACAAGAATAGCAGATCCTCTTCAGTCCAATACACTGTAATTGCTGGGAAGAGACGCTAGTGCTATTTGCCCTGTGTATGACAATGGGAGCGCAATAGTGACTCTTCTTACCAGAAAACAACTCTTGCTCGTAGGACCAGAAACTGCATGTGATTCAACTCCATTTAGGACTGGGAAACAAACGCTAGCTCGCCTTACAAGAAACACACTCTGGTTTTGAGAAAAGAGCCCTTTTCTACTCTAAAGTTTTTCCTATGGGGTCCGAACAGTGAGCTTGCTCAGAACAAAAGAACTGTGCTTCCTACACACGAGCCATATCTAGTTCAACTCTGCTTAGGAAACTGACAAGAACAGTAGCTCCTCTTCAGTCCAATACACTGTACTTGCTGGGAACAGATGCGAGTGCTCTTTGAACTGTGTAGGGGAATGGGAGCGCAATAGTGACTTTCCTTACCAGAAAACAACTCTTGATCATGGGTCCAAAAACTGCATGTGATTCAACTCCACTTATGACTTGGAAACAAACGCTAGCTCGTCTTACAAGAAACACCCTCTGCTTTTGAGAAAAGAGCACTCTTCTACTCTACTGTGTTTTCTTTAGAGCCAAAACAGTGAGCTTGCTCAGAACAAAAGAACTGTGCTTCCTACACACACGGGCCATATCTAGTTCAACTCTGCTTAGGAAACTGACAAGAACAGTAGCTCCTCTTCAGTCCAATACACTGTACTTGCTGGGAACAGACACCAGTGCTATTTGCCCTGTGTATGAGAAAGGGAGCGCAATAGTGACTCTTCTTCCCAGAAAACAACTCTTGCTCGTAGGACCAGAAACTGCATGTGATTCAACTCCATTTAGAACTGGGAAACAAATGCTAGCTCGCCTTACAATAAACACACTCTGCTTTTGAGAAAAGAGCACTCTTCTACTCTACTGTGTTTCCTATGGGGTCTGAACAGTGAGCTTGCTCCGTACAAAAGAACCGTGCTTCCTACACACTCGGGCCATATCTAGTTCATCTCTGCTTAGGAAACTGACAATAACAGTAGCTCCTCTTCAGTCCAATACACTGTACTTACTGGGAACAGACACGAGTGCTATTTGCACTGTGTAAGACTATGGGAGCACAATAGTGACTCTTCTTACCAGAATACAACTCTTGCTCGTAGGAACAGAAACTGCATGTGATTCAACTCCATTTAGAACTGGTAAACAAATGCTAGCTCGCCTTATAATAAACACACTCTGCTTTTCAGAAAAGAGCAAACTTCTACTCTACTGTGTTTCCTATTGGGTCCGAAAAGTGAGCTTGCTCAGAACAAAAGAACTGTGCTTCCTAAACACACGGGCCATATCTAGATCAATTCTGCATAGGAAACTGACAAGGACAGTAGATCCTCTTGAGTCCAATACACTGTATGCTGGGAACAGACGCCATTGCTATTTGCCCGGTGTATGAAAATGAGAGCACAATAGTGACTCTTCTTACCAGAAAACAACTCTTGCTCGTAGGATCAGAAACTGCATTTGATTCAACTCCATTTAGGACTGAAAAACAAACAGTAGCTCACGTTACAAGAAACACAGACTGCTTTTGAGAAAAGGGCACTCTTCCACTCTACTGTGTTTCTTATGGGGTCAGAACAGTGAGCTTTCTCAGAACATAAGAACTGTGCTTCCTACACACACGGGCCATATCTAGATCAATTCTGCTTAGGAAACTGACAAGGACAGTAGATCATCTTCAGTCCAATACACTGTACATGCTGGGAACAGACGCGAGGGCTATTTGCCCTGTGTATGTCATATGGAGCGCAATAGTGACTCTTCTTACCAGAAAACAACTCTTGCTCGTAGGACAAAAAACTACATGTGATTCAACTCCATTTAGGACTGGGAAACAAACGCTAGATCGCCTTACAAGAAACACTCTCTGCTTTTGAGAAAAGAGCACTCTTCTACTCTACTGTGTTTAATATAGGGCCAAAACAATGAGCTTGCTCAGAACAAAAGAACTGTGCTTCCTACACACACGGTCAAATCTAATTCAATTCTGCTTAGGAAACTCACAAGAATACTAGATCCTCTTCAGTCCAATACACTGTACTTGCTGGGAACAGACGCGAGTGCTATTTGCCCTGTGTATGACAATGGGAGCGCAACAGTGACTCTTCTTACCAGAAAACAACTCTTGCTCGTAGGACCAAAAACTGCATGTGATTCAACTCGATTGAGGATTGGGAAAAAAACGCTAGCTCGCCTTAAAAGAAACACACTCTGCTTTTGAGAAAAGAGCAGTCTTCTACTCTACTGAGTTTCCTATAGGGCCAGAACAGTGAGCTTGCTCAGAACAAAACAACTGTACTTCCTAAACACACGGGCCATATCTAGATCAATTCTGCATAGGAAACTGACAAGGACAGTAGATCCTCTTGAGTCCAATACACTGTATGCTGGGAACAGACGCCAGTGCTATTTGCCGTGTGTATGAAAATGGGAGCACAATAGTGACTCTTCTTACCAGAAAACAACTCTTGCTCGTAGGACCAGAAACTGCATGTGATTCAACTCCATTTAGGACTGAAAAACAAACGCTAGCTCACCATACAAGAAACACACACTGCTTTTGAGAAAAGGGCACTCTTCTACTCTACTGTGTTTCTTGTGGGGTCAGTACAGTGAGCTTTCTCAGAACAAAAGAACTGTGCTTCCTACACACACTGGCCATGTCTAGATCAATTCTGCTTAGGAAACTGACAAGGACAGTAGATCATCTTCAGTCCAATACACTGTACATGCTGGGAACAGACGCGAGTGCTATTTGCCCTGTGTATGTCATATGGAGCACAATAGTGACTCTTCTTACCAGAAAACAACTCTTGCTCGTAGGACCAAAAGCTACATGTGATTCAACTCCATGTAGGACTGGGAAACAATTGCTAGATCACCTTACAAGAAACACACTCTGCTTTGGAGAAAAGAGCACTATTCTACTCTACTGTGTTTCCTATAGGGCCAAAACAATGAGCTTGCTCAGAACAAAAGAACTGTGCTTCCTACACACACGGTCAAACCTAGTTCAATTCTGCTTAGGAAACTGACAAGAATAGCAGATCCTCTTCAGTCCAATACACTGTACTTGCTGGGAAGAGACGCGAGTGCTATTTGCCCTGTGTATGACAATGGGAGCGCAATAGTGACTCTTCTTACCAGAAAACAACTCTTGCTCAAAGGACCAGAAACTGCATGTGATTCAACTCCATTTAGGACTGGGAAACAAACGCTAGCTCGCCTTACAAGAAACACACTCTGGTTTTGAGAAAAGAGCCCTTTTCTGCTCTAAAGTATTTCCTATGGGGTCCGAACAGTGAGCTTGCTCAGAACAAAAGAACTGTGCTTCCTACATACGAGCCATATCTAGTTCAACTCTGCTTAGGAAACTGACAAGAACAGTAGCTCCTCTTCAGTCCAATACACTGTACTTGCTGGGAACAGATGCGAGTGCTCTTTGCACTGTGTAGGGGAATGGGAGCGCAATAGTGACTTTCCTTACCAGAAAACAACTCTTGATCATGGGTCCAAAACCTGCATGTGATTCAACTCCATTTATGACTTGGAAACAAAGGCTTGCTCGCCTTACAAGTAACACACTCTGCTTTTGAGAAAAGAGCACTCTTCTACTCTACTGTGTTTTCTTTAGAGCCAAAACAGTGAGCTTGCTCAGAACAAAAGAACTGTGCTTCCTACACACACGGGCCATATCTAGTTCAACTCTGCTTAGGAAACTGACAAGAACAGTAGCTCCTCTTCAGTCCAATACACTGTACCTGCTGGGAACAGACACCAGTGCTACTTGCCCTGTGTATGACAAAGGGAGCGCAATAGTGACTCTTCTTCCCAGAAAACATCTCTTGCTCGTAGGACCAGAAACTGCATGTGATTCAACTCCATTTCGCACTGGAAAACAAACATTAGCTCGCCTTACAAGAAACACACTCTGCTTTTGAGAAAAGAGCACTCTTCTTCTCTACTGTGTTTCCTATAGGGCCAGAATAGTGAGCTTGCTCAGAACAAAAGAACTTTGCTTCTTACATACACGGGCTATATCTAGTTCAACTCTGCTTAAGAAACTGACAAGAACAGTAGCTCCTCTTCAGTCCAATACACTGTACATGCTGGGAACAGACGCCAGTGCTATTTGCCCTGTGTATTATAATGGGAGCTCAATAGTGACTCTTCTTCCCAGAAAACAACTCTTGCTCGTAGGACCAGAAACTGCATGTGATTTAACTCCATTTAGAACTGGGAAACAAATGCTAGCTCGCCTTACAATAAACACACTCTGCTTTTGAGAAAAGAGCACTCTTCTACTCTACTGTGTTTCCTATGGGGTCTGAACAATGAGCTTGCTCCGTACAAAAGAACCGTGCTTCCTACACACACGGGCCATATCTAGATCAATTCTGCATAGGAAACTGACAAGGACAGTAGATCCTCTTGAGTCCAATACACTGTATGCTGGGAACAGACGCCATTGCTATTTGCCCGGTGTATGAAAATGAGAGCACAATAGTGACTCTTCTTACCAGAAAACAACTCTTGCTCGTAGGATCAGAAACTGCATTTGATTCAACTCCATTTAGGACTGAAAAACAAACAGTAGCTCACGTTACAAGAAACACAGACTGCTTTTGAGAAAAGGGCACTCTTCCACTCTACTGTGTTTCTTATGGGGTCAGAACAGTGAGCTTTCTCAGAACATAAGAACTGTGCTTCCTACACACACGGGCCATATCTAGATCAATTCTGCTTAGGAAACTGACAAGGACAGTAGATCATCTTCAGTCCAATACACTGTACATGCTGGGAACAGACGCGAGGGCTATTTGCCCTGTGTATGTCATATGGAGCGCAATAGTGACTCTTCTTACCAGAAAACAACTCTTGCTCGTAGTACAAAAAACTACATGTGATTCAACTCCATTTAGGACTGGGAAACAAACGCTAGATCGCCTTACAAGAAACACTCTCTGCTTTTGAGAAAAGAGCACTCTTCTACTCTACTGTGTTTAATATAGGGCCAAAACAATGAGCTTGCTCAGAACAAAAGAACTGTGCTTCCTACACACACGGTCAAATCTAATTCAATTCTGCTTAGGAAACTCACAAGAATACTAGATCCTCTTCAGTCCAATACACTGTACTTGCTGGGAACAGACGCGAGTGCTATTTGCCCTGTGTATGACAATGGGAGCGCAACAGTGACTCTTCTTACCAGAAAACAACTCTTGCTCGTAGGACCAAAAACTGCATGTGATTCAACTCGATTGAGGATTGGGAAAAAAACGCTAGCTCGCCTTAAAAGAAACACACTCTGCTTTTGAGAAAAGAGCAGTCTTCTACTCTACTGAGTTTCCTATAGGGCCAGAACAGTGAGCTTGCTCAGAACAAAACAACTGTACTTCCTAAACACACGGGCCATATCTAGATCAATTCTGCATAGGAAACTGACAAGGACAGTAGATCCTCTTGAGTCCAATACACTGTATGCTGGGAACAGACGCCAGTGCTATTTGCCGTGTGTATGAAAATGGGAGCACAATAGTGACTCTTCTTACCAGAAAACAACTCTTGCTCGTAGGACCAGAAACTGCATGTGATTCAACTCCATTTAGGACTGAAAAACAAACGCTAGCTCACCATACAAGAAACACACACTGCTTTTGAGAAAAGGGCACTCTTCTACTCTACTGTGTTTCTTGTGGGGTCAGTACAGTGAGCTTTCTCAGAACAAAAGAACTGTGCTTCCTACACACACTGGCCATGTCTAGATCAATTCTGCTTAGGAAACTGACAAGGACAGTAGATCATCTTCAGTCCAATACACTGTACATGCTGGGAACAGACGCGAGTGCTATTTGCCCTGTGTATGTCATATGGAGCACAATAGTGACTCTTCTTACCAGAAAACAACTCTTGCTCGTAGGACCAAAAGCTACATGTGATTCAACTCCATGTAGGACTGGGAAACAATTGCTAGATCACCTTACAAGAAACACACTCTGCTTTGGAGAAAAGAGCACTATTCTACTCTACTGTGTTTCCTATAGGGCCAAAACAATGAGCTTGCTCAGAACAAAAGAACTGTGCTTCCTACACACACGGTCAAACCTAGTTCAATTCTGCTTAGGAAACTGACAAGAATAGCAGATCCTCTTCAGTCCAATACACTGTACTTGCTGGGAAGAGACGCGAGTGCTATTTGCCCTGTGTATGACAATGGGAGCGCAATAGTGACTCTTCTTACCAGAAAATAACTCTTGCTCAAAGGACCAGAAACTGCATGTGATTCAACTCCATTTAGGACTGGGAAACAAACGCTAGCTCGCCTTACAAGAAACACACTCTGGTTTTGAGAAAAGAGCCCTTTTCTGCTCTAAAGTATTTCCTATGGGGTCCGAACAGTGAGCTTGCTCAGAACAAAAGAACTGTGCTTCCTACATACGAGCCATATCTAGTTCAACTCTGCTTAGGAAACTTACAAGAACAGTAGCTCCTCTTCAGTCCAATACACTGTACTTGCTGGGAACAGATGCGAGTGCTCTTTGCACTGTGTAGGGGAATGGGAGCGCAATAGTGACTTTCCTTACCAGAAAACAACTCTTGATCATGGGTCCAAAACCTGCATGTGATTCAACTCCATTTATGACTTGGAAACAAAGGCTTGCTCGCCTTACAAGTAACACACTCTGCTTTTGAGAAAAGAGCACTCTTCTACTCTACTGTGTTTTCTTTAGAGCCAAAACAGTGAGCTTGCTCAGAACAAAAGAACTGTGCTTCCTACACACACGGGCCATATCTAGTTCAACTCTGCTTAGGAAACTGACAAGAACAGTAGCTCCTCTTCAGTCCAATACACTGTACCTGCTGGGAACAGACACCAGTGCTACTTGCCCTGTGTATGACAAAGGGAGCGCAATAGTGACTCTTCTTCCCAGAAAACATCTCTTGCTCGTAGGACCAGAAACTGCATGTGATTCAACTCCATTTCGCACTGGAAAACAAACATTAGCTCGCCTTACAAGAAACACACTCTGCTTTTGAGAAAAGAGCACTCTTCTTCTCTACTGTGTTTCCTATAGGGCCAGAATAGTGAGCTTGCTCAGAACAAAAGAACTTTGCTTCTTACATACACGGGCTATATCTAGTTCAACTCTGCTTAAGAAACTGACAAGAACAGTAGCTCCTCTTCAGTCCAATACACTGTACATGCTGGGAACAGACGCCAGTGCTATTTGCCCTGTGTATTATAATGGGAGCTCAATAGTGACTCTTCTTCCCAGAAAACAACTCTTGCTCGTAGGACCAGAAACTGCATGTGATTTAACTCCATTTAGAACTGGGAAACAAATCCTAGCTCGCCTTACAATAAACACACTCTGCTTTTGAGAAAAGAGCACTCTTCTACTCTACTGTGTTTCCTATGGGGTCTGAACAATGAGCTTGCTCCGTACAAAAGAACCGTGCTTCCTACACACACGGGCCATATCTAGATCAATTCTGCATAGGAAACTGACAAGGACAGTAGATCCTCTTGAGTCCAATACACTGTATGCTGGGAACAGACGCCATTGCTATTTGCCCGGTGTATGAAAATGAGAGCACAATAGTGACTCTTCTTACCAGAAAACAACTCTTGCTCGTAGGATCAGAAACTGCATTTGATTCAACTCCATTTAGGACTGAAAAACAAACAGTAGCTCACGTTACAAGAAACACAGACTGCTTTTGAGAAAAGGGCACTCTTCCACTCTACTGTGTTTCTTATGGGGTCAGAACAGTGAGCTTTCTCAGAACATAAGAACTGTGCTTCCTACACACACGGGCCATATCTAGATCAATTCTGCTTAGGAAACTGACAAGGACAGTAGATCATCTTCAGTCCAATACACTGTACATGCTGGGAACAGACGCGAGGGCTATTTGCCCTGTGTATGTCATATGGAGCGCAATAGTGACTCTTCTTACCAGAAAACAACTCTTGCTCGTAGGACAAAAAACTACATGTGATTCAACTCCATTTAGGACTGGGAAACAAACGCTAGATCGCCTTACAAGAAACACTCTCTGCTTTTGAGAAAAGAGCACTCTTCTACTCTACTGTGTTTAATATAGGGCCAAAACAATGAGCTTGCTCAGAACAAAAGAACTGTGCTTCCTACACACACGGTCAAATCTAATTCAATTCTGCTTAGGAAACTCACAAGAATACTAGATCCTCTTCAGTCCAATACACTGTACTTGCTGGGAACAGACGCGAGTGCTATTTGCCCTGTGTATGACAATGGGAGCGCAACAGTGACTCTTCTTACCAGAAAACAACTCTTGCTCGTAGGACCAAAAACTGCATGTGATTCAACTCGATTGAGGATTGGGAAAAAAACGCTAGCTCGCCTTAAAAGAAACACACTCTGCTTTTGAGAAAAGAGCAGTCTTCTACTCTACTGAGTTTCCTATAGGGCCAGAACAGTGAGCTTGCTCAGAACAAAACAACTGTACTTCCTAAACACACGGGCCATATCTAGATCAATTCTGCATAGGAAACTGACAAGGACAGTAGATCCTCTTGAGTCCAATACACTGTATGCTGGGAACAGACGCCAGTGCTATTTGCCGTGTGTATGAAAATGGGAGCACAATAGTGACTCTTCTTACCAGAAAACAACTCTTGCTCGTAGGACCAGAAACTGCATGTGATTCAACTCCATTTAGGACTGAAAAACAAACGCTAGCTCACCATACAAGAAACACACACTGCTTTTGAGAAAAGGGCACTCTTCTACTCTACTGTGTTTCTTGTGGGGTCAGTACAGTGAGCTTTCTCAGAACAAAAGAACTGTGCTTCCTACACACACTGGCCATGTCTAGATCAATTCTGCTTAGGAAACTGACAAGGACAGTAGATCATCTTCAGTCCAATACACTGTACATGCTGGGAACAGACGCGAGTGCTATTTGCCCTGTGTATGTCATATGGAGCACAATAGTGACTCTTCTTACCAGAAAACAACTCTTGCTCGTAGGACCAAAAGCTACATGTGATTCAACTCCATGTAGGACTGGGAAACAATTGCTAGATCACCTTACAAGAAACACACTCTGCTTTTGAGAAAAGAGCACTATTCTACTCTACTGTGTTTCCTATGGGGTCTGAACAATGAGCTTGCTCCGTACAAAAGAACCGTGCTTCCTACACACACGGGCCATATCTAGTTCAACTCTGCTTAGGAAACTGACAAGAACAGTAGCTCCTCTTCAGTCCAATACACTGTACTTGCTGGGAACAGACGCGAGTGCTATTTGCACTGTGTAAGACTATGGGAGCGCAATAGTGACTCTTTTTACCAGAATACAACTCTTGCTCGTAGGACCAGAAACTGCATGTGATTCAACTCCATTTAGAACTGGTAAACAAATGCTAGCTCGCCTTACAATAAACACACTCTGCTTTTCAGAAAAGAGCAAACTTCTACTCTACTGTGTTTCCTATGAGTCTGAACAGTGAGCTTGCTCAGAACAAAAGAACTGTGCTTCCTAAACACACGGGCCATATCTAGATCAATTCTGTATAGGAAACTGACAAGGACAGTAGATCCTCTTGAGACCAATACACTGTATGCTGGGAACAGACGCCATTGCTATTTGCCCGGTGTATGAAAATGAGAGCACAATAGTGACTCTTCTTACCAGAAAACAACTCTTGCTCGTAGGATCAGAAACTGCATTTGATTCAACTCCATTTAGGACTGAAAATCAAACAGTAGCTCACCTTTCAAGAAACACACACTGCTTTTGAGAAAAGGGCACTCTTCTACTCTACTGTGTTTCTTATGGGGTCAGAACAGTGAGCTTTCTCAGAACAAAAGAACTGTGCTTCCTACACACACGGGCCATATCTAGATCAATTCTGCTTAGGAAACTGAAAAGGACAGTAGATCATGTTAAGTCCAATACACTGTACATGCTGGGAACAGACGCGAGGGCTATTTGCCCTGTATATGTCATATGGAGCGCAATAGTGACTCTTCTTACCAGAAAACAACTCTTGCTGGTAGGATAAAAAACTACATGTGATTCAACTCCATTTAGGACTGGGAAACAAACGCTAGATCGCCTTACAAGAAACACTCTCTGCTTTTGAGAAAAGAGCACTCTTCTACTCTACTGAATTTCCTATAGGGCCAAAACAATGAGCTTGCTCAGAACAAAAGAACTGTGCTTCCTACACACACGGTCAAATCTAGTTCAATTCTGCTTAGGAAACTCACAAGAATACTAGATCCTCTTCAGTCCAATACACTGTACTTCCTGGGAACAGACGCGAGTGCTATTTGCCCTGTGTATGACAATGGGAGTGCAATAGCGACTCTTTTTACCAGAAAACAACTCTTGCTCGTAAGACCAGAAACTGCATGTGATTCAACTCCATTTAGAACTGGGAAACAAACGCTAGCTCGCCTTACAAGAAACACACTCTGCTTTTGAGAAAAGAGCACTTTTCTACTCTACTGTGTTTCCTTTGGGGTCCAAACAGTGAGCTTGCTCAGAACAAAAGAACTGTGCTTCCTAAACACACGGGCCATATCTAGTTCAACTCTGTGTAGGAAACTGACAAGAACAGTAGCTACTATTCAGTCCAATACACTGTACTTGCTGGGAAATGACGCGAGAGCTATTTGCACTGTATATGGCAATGGGATCCCAATAGTGACTCTTCTTACCAGAAAACAACTCTTGCTCATAGGACCAAAAACTGCATGGGATTCAACTCCATTTCTGACTGGGAAACAAACACTGGCTCGCCTTACAAAAAACACACTCTGCTTTTGAGAAAAGAGCCCTCTTCTAATCTAAAGTGTTTCCTATGTGGTCCGAACAGTGAGCTTGCTCAGAAAAAAGAACTGTGCTTCCTACACACAGGGGCCATATCTAGTTCAACTCTGCTTAGGAAACTGACAAGAACAGTAGCTCATCTTCAGTCCAATACACTGTACTTGCTGCGAACAAACGCGAGTGCTATTTGCACTGTGTATGGCAATGGGAGCGCAATAGTGACACTACTTACCGGAAAACAACTCTTGCTCGTAGGACCAAAAACTGCATGTGATTCAACTCCATTTAGGACTGGGAAACAAACGCTAGCTCGCCTTACAAGAAACACACTCTGCTTTTGAAAAAAGAGCACTCTTCTACTCTACTGAGTTTCCTATAGGACCAGAAGAGTGAGCTTGCTCAGAACAAAAGAACTGTGCTTCCTAAACACATGGGCCATATCTAGATCAATTCTGCATAGGAAACTGACAAGGACAGTAGATCCTCTTGAGTCCAATACACTGTACATGCTGGGAACAGACGCCAGTGCTATTTGCCCTGTGTATGAAAATGGGAGCACAATAGTGACTCTTCTTACCAGAGAACAACTCTTGCTCACAAGACCAGAAACTGCATGTGATTCAACTCCATTTAGGACTGAAATACAAACGCTAGCTTGCCTTACAAGAAACACACACTGCTTTTGGGAAAAGGGCACTCTTCTACTCTACTGTGTTTCTTATGGGGTCAGAACAGTGCGCTTGCTCAGAACAAAAGAACTGTGCTTCCTACACACACTGGCCATATCTAGATCAATTCTGCTTAGGAAACTGACAAGGACAGTAGATCATCTTCAGTCCAATATACTGTACATGCTGGGAACAGACGCGAGTGCTATTTGCCCTGTGTATGTCATATGGAGCACAATAGTGACTCTTCTTACCAGAAAACAACTCTTGCTCGTAGGACCAAAAGCTACATGTGATTCAACTCCATTTAGGACTGGGAAACAAACGCTAGATCGCCTTACAAGGAACACACTCTGCTTTTGAGAAAAGAGCACTATTCTACTCTACTGTGTTTCCTATAGGGCCAAAACAATGAGCTTGATCAGAACAAAAGAACTGTGCTTCCTACACACACGGTCAAACCTAGTTCAATTCTGCTTAGGAAACTGACAAGAATAGTAGATCCTCTTCAGTCCAATACACTGTACTTGCTGGGAAGAGACGCTAGTGCTATTTGCCCTGAGTATGACAATGGGAGCGAAATAGTGACTCTTCTTACCAGAAAACAACTCTTGCTCGTAGCACCAGAAACTGCATGTGATTCAACTCCATTTAGGTCTGGGAAACAAACGCTAGCTCGCCTTACAAGAAACACACTCTTCTTTTGAGAAAAGAGCCCTCTTCTACTTTAAAGTGTTTCCTATGGGGTACGAACTGTGAGCTTGCTCAGAACAAAAGAACTGTGCTTCCTACACACACAAGCCATATCTAGTTCAACTCTACTTAGGAAACTGACAAGAACAGTAGCTCCTCTTCAGTCCAATACACTGTAATTCCTGGGAACAGACACGAGTGCTATTTGCACTGTGTATAGCAATGGGAGTGCAATAGTGACTCTTCTTACCAGAAAACAACTCTTGCTCGTAGGACCAGAAACTGCATTGAATTCAACTTTATTTCTGACTGGGAAACAAACACTAGCTCGCCTTACAAGAAACACACTCTGCTTTTGAGAAAAGAGCACTCTTCTACTCTACTGTGTTTCCTATGGGATCCGAACAGTAGCTTGCTCAGAACAAAAGAACTGTGCTTCCTACACACACGGCCATATCTATTTCAACTCTGCTTAGGAAACTGACAAGAACAGTAGCTCCTCTTCAGTCCAATACACTGTACTTGCTGGGAACAGACGCGAGTGCTATTTGCACTGTGTAAGACTATGGGAGCGCAATAGTGACTCTTTTTACCAGAATACAACTCTTGCTCGTAGGACCAGAAACTGCATGTGATTCAACTCCATTTAGAACTGGTAAACAAATGCTAGCTCGCCTTACAATAAACACACTCTGCTTTTCAGAAAAGAGCAAACTTCTACTCTACTGTGTTTCCTATGAGTCTGAACAGTGAGCTTGCTCAGAACAAAAGAACTGTGCTTCCTAAACACACGGGCCATATCTAGATCAATTCTGTATAGGAAACTGACAAGGACAGTAGATCCTCTTGAGACCAATACACTGTATGCTGGGAACAGACGCCATTGCTATTTGCCCGGTGTATGAAAATGAGAGCACAATAGTGACTCTTCTTACCAGAAAACAACTCTTGCTCGTAGGATCAGAAACTGCATTTGATTCAACTCCATTTAGGACTGAAAATCAAACAGTAGCTCACCTTTCAAGAAACACACACTGCTTTTGAGAAAAGGGCACTCTTCTACTCTACTGTGTTTCTTATGGGGTCAGAACAGTGAGCTTTCTCAGAACAAAAGAACTGTGCTTCCTACACACACGGGCCATATCTAGATCAATTCTGCTTAGGAAACTGAAAAGGACAGTAGATCATGTTAAGTCCAATACACTGTACATGCTGGGAACAGACGCGAGGGCTATTTGCCCTGTGTATGTCATATGGAGCGCAATAGTGACTCTTCTTAACAGAAAACAACTCTTGCTCGTAGGACAAAAAACTACATGTGATTCAACTCCATTTAGGACTGGGAAACAAACGCTAGATCGCCTTACAAGAAACACTCTCTGCTTTTGAGAAAAGAGCACTCTTCTACTCTACTGAATTTCCTATAGGGCCAAAACAATGAGCTTGCTCAGAACAAAAGAACTGTGCTTCCTACACACACGGTCAAATCTAGTTCAATTCTGCTTAGGAAACTCACAAGAATACTAGATCCTCTTCAGTCCAATACACTGTACTTCCTGGGAACAGACGCGAGTGCTATTTGCCCTGTGTATGACAATGGGAGTGCAATAGCGACTCTTTTTACCAGAAAACAACTCTTGCTCGTAGGACCAGAAACTGCATGTGATTCAACTCCATTTAGAACTGGGAAACAAACGCTAGCTCGCCTTACAAGAAACACACTCTGCTTTTGAGAAAAGAGCACTTTTCTACTCTACTGTGTTTCCTTTGGGGTCCAAACAGTGAGCTTGCTCAGAACAAAAGAACTGTGCTTCCTAAACACACGGGCCATATCTAGTTCAACTCTGTGTAGGAAACTGACAAGAACAGTAGCTACTATTCAGTCCAATACACTGTACTTGCTGGGAAATGACGCGAGAGCTATTTGCACTGTATATGGCAATGGGATCCCAATAGTGACTCTTCTTACCAGAAAACAACTCTTGCTCATAGGACCAAAAACTGCATGGGATTCAACTCCATTTCTGACTGGGAAACAAACACTGGCTCGCCTTACAAAAAACACACTCTGCTTTTGAGAAAAGAGCCCTCTTCTAATCTAAAGTGTTTCCTATGTGGTCCGAACAGTGAGCTTGCTCAGAAAAAAAGAACTGTGCTTCCTACACACAGGGGCCATATCTAGTTCAACTCTGCTTAGGAAACTGACAAGAACAGTAGCTCATCTTCAGTCCAATACACTGTACTTGCTGCGAACAAACGCGAGTGCTATTTGCACTGTGTATGGCAATGGGAGCGCAATAGTGACACTACTTACCGGAAAACAACTCTTGCTCGTAGGACCAAAAACTGCATGTGATTCAACTCCATTTAGGACTGGGAAACAAACACTAGCTCGCCTTACAAGAAACACACTCTGCTTTTGAAAAAAGAGCACTCTTCTACTCTACTGAGTTTCCTATAGGACCAGAACAGTGAGCTTGCTCAGAACAAAAGAACTGTGCTTCCTAAACACATGGGACATATCTAGATCAATTCTGCATAGGAAACTGACAAGGACAGTAGATCCTCTTGAGTCCAATACACTGTACATGCTGGGAACAGACGCCAGTGCTATTTGCCCTGTGTATGAAAATGGGAGCACAATAGTGACTCTTCTTACCAGAGAACAACTCTTGCTCGCAGGACCAGAAACTGCATGTGATTCAACTCCATTTAGGACTGAAAAACAAACGCTAGCTTGCCTTACAAGAAACACACACTGCTTTTGGGAAAAGGGCACTCTTCTACTCTACTGTGTTTCTTATGGGGTCAGAACAGTGCGCTTGCTCAGAACAAAAGAACTGTGCTTCCTACACACACTGGCCATATCTAGATCAATTCTGCTTAGGAAACTGACAAGGACAGTAGATCATCTTCAGTCCAATATACTGTACATGCTGGGAACAGACGCGAGTGCTATTTGCCCTGTGTATGTCATATGGAGCACAATAGTGACTCTTCTTACCAGAAAACAACTCTTGCTCGTAGGACCAAAAGCTACATGTGATTCAACTCCATTTAGGACTGGGAAACAAACGCTAGATCGCCTTACAAGGAACACACTCTGCTTTTGAGAAAAGAGCACTATTCTACTCTACTGTGTTTCCTATAGGGCCAAAACAATGAGCTTGATCAGAACAAAAGAACTGTGCTTCCTACACACACGGTCAAACCTAGTTCAATTCTGCTTAGGAAACTGACAAGAATAGTAGATCCTCTTCAGTCCAATACACTGTACTTGCTGGGAAGAGACGCTAGTGCTATTTGCCCTAAGTATGACAATGGGAGCGCAATAGTGACTCTTCTTACCAGAAAACAACTCTTGCTCATAGCACCAGAAACTGCATGTGATTCAACTCCATTTAGGTCTGGGAAACAAACGCTAGCTCGCCTTACAAGAAACACACTCTTCTTTTGAGAAAAGAGCCCTCTTCTACTTTAAAGTGTTTCCTATGGGGTACGAACTGTGAGCTTGCTCAGAACAAAAGAACTGTGCTTCCTACACACACAAGCCATATCTACTTCAACTCTACTTAGGAAACTGACAAGAACAGTAGCTCCTCTTCAGTCCAATACACTGTAATTCCTGGGAACAGACACGAGTGCTATTTGCACTGTGTATAGCAATGGGAGTGCAATAGTGACTCTTCTTACCAGAAAACAACTCTTGCTCGTAGGACCAGAAACTGCATTGAATTCAACTTTATTTCTGACTGGGAAACAAACACTAGCTCGCCTTACAAGAAACACACTCTGCTTTTGAGAAAAGAGCACTCTTCTACTCTACTGTGTTTCCTATGGGATCCGAACAGTAGCTTGCTCAGAACAAAAGAACTGTGCTTCCTACACACACGGCCATATCTATTTCAACTCTGCTTAGGAAACTGACAAGAACAGTAGCTCCTCTTCAGTCAAATACACTGTACTTGCTGGGAACAGACACGCTATTTGCACTGTGTAGGGGAATGGGAGCACAATAGTGACTTTCCTTACCAGAAAACAACTCTTGCTCATGGGACCAAAAACTGCAGGTGATTCAACTCCATTTAGGAATGAGAAACAAACGCTAGCTAGCCTTACAAGAAACACACTCTGCTTCTGAGAAAAGAGCACTCTTCTACTCTACTTTGTTTCCTTTGTGGTTCAAACAGTGAGCTTGCTCAGAACAAAAGAACTGTGCTTCCTAAACACACGGGCCATATCTAGTTCAACTCTGTGTAGGAAACTGACAAGAACAGTAGCTCCTATTCAGTCCAATACACTGTACTTGCTGGGAAAAGACGCGAGAGCTATTTGCACTGTATATGGCAATGGGATTCCAATAGTGACTCTTCTTACCAGAAAACAACTCTTGCTCGTAGGACCAAAAACTGCATGGGATTCAACTCCATTTCTGACTGGGAAACAAACACTGGCTCGCCTTACAAGAAATACACTCTGCTTTTGAGAAAAGAGCCCTCTTCTAATCTAAAGTGTTTCCTATGTGGTCCGAACAGTGAGCTTGCTCAGAACAAAAGAACTGTGCTTCCTACACACAGGGGCCATATCTAGTTCAACTCTGCTTAAGAAACTGACAAGAACAGTAGCTCATCTTCAGTCCAATACACTGTACTTGCTGCGAACAAACGCGAGTGCTATTTGCACTGTGTATGGCAATGGGAGCGCAATGGTGACACTACTTACCAGAAAACAACTCTTGCTCGTAGGACCAAAAACTGCATGTGATTCAACTCCATTTAGGACTGGGAAACAAACGCTAGCTCGCCTTACAAGAAACACACTCTGCTTTTGAAAAAAGAGCACTCTTCTACTCTACTGAGTTTCCTATAGGACCAGAAGAGTGAGCTTGCTCAGAACAAAAGAACTGTGCTTCCTAAACACATGGGCCATATCTAGATCAATTCTGCATAGGAAACTGACAAGGACAGTAGATCCTCTTGAGTCCAATACACTGTACATGCTGGGAACAGACGCCAGTGCTATTTGCCCTGTGTATGAAAATGGGAGCACAATAGTGACTCTTCTTACCAGAGAACAACTCTTGCTCACAAGACCAGAAACTGCATGTGATTCAACTCCATTTAGGACTGAAATACAAACGCTAGCTTGCCTTACAAGAAACACACACTGCTTTTGGGAAAAGGGCACTCTTCTACTCTACTGTGTTTCTTATGGGGTCAGAACAGTGCGCTTGCTCAGAACAAAAGAACTGTGCTTCCTACACACACTGGCCATATCTAGATCAATTCTGCTTAGGAAACTGACAAGGACAGTAGATCATCTTCAGTCCAATATACTGTACATGCTGGGAACAGACGCGAGTGCTATTTGCCCTGTGTATGTCATATGGAGCACAATAGTGACTCTTCTTACCAGAAAACAACTCTTGCTCGTAGGACCAAAAGCTACATGTGATTCAACTCCATTTAGGACTGGGAAACAAACGCTAGATCGCCTTACAAGGAACACACTCTGCTTTTGAGAAAAGAGCACTATTCTACTCTACTGTGTTTCCTATAGGGCCAAAACAATGAGCTTGATCAGAACAAAAGAACTGTGCTTCCTACACACACGGTCAAACCTAGTTCAATTCTGCTTAGGAAACTGACAAGAATAGTAGATCCTCTTCAGTCCAATACACTGTACTTGCTGGGAAGAGACGCTAGTGCTATTTGCCCTGAGTATGACAATGGGAGCGAAATAGTGACTCTTCTTACCAGAAAACAACTCTTGCTCGTAGCACCAGAAACTGCATGTGATTCAACTCCATTTAGGTCTGGGAAACAAACGCTAGCTCGCCTTACAAGAAACACACTCTTCTTTTGAGAAAAGAGCCCTCTTCTACTTTAAAGTGTTTCCTATGGGGTACGAACTGTGAGCTTGCTCAGAACAAAAGAACTGTGCTTCCTACACACACAAGCCATATCTAGTTCAACTCTACTTAGGAAACTGACAAGAACAGTAGCTCCTCTTCAGTCCAATACACTGTAATTCCTGGGAACAGACACGAGTGCTATTTGCACTGTGTATAGCAATGGGAGTGCAATAGTGACTCTTCTTACCAGAAAACAACTCTTGCTCGTAGGACCAGAAACTGCATTGAATTCAACTTTATTTCTGACTGGGAAACAAACACTAGCTCGCCTTACAAGAAACACACTCTGCTTTTGAGAAAAGAGCACTCTTCTACTCTACTGTGTTTCCTATGGGATCCGAACAGTAGCTTGCTCAGAACAAAAGAACTGTGCTTCCTACACACACGGCCATATCTATTTCAACTCTGCTTAGGAAACTGACAAGAACAGTAGCTCCTCTTCAGTCCAATACACTGTACTTGCTGGGAACAGACGCGAGTGCTATTTGCACTGTGTAAGACTATGGGAGCGCAATAGTGACTCTTTTTACCAGAATACAACTCTTGCTCGTAGGACCAGAAACTGCATGTGATTCAACTCCATTTAGAACTGGTAAACAAATGCTAGCTCGCCTTACAATAAACACACTCTGCTTTTCAGAAAAGAGCAAACTTCTACTCTACTGTGTTTCCTATGAGTCTGAACAGTGAGCTTGCTCAGAACAAAAGAACTGTGCTTCCTAAACACACGGGCCATATCTAGATCAATTCTGTATAGGAAACTGACAAGGACAGTAGATCCTCTTGAGACCAATACACTGTATGCTGGGAACAGACGCCATTGCTATTTGCCCGGTGTATGAAAATGAGAGCACAATAGTGACTCTTCTTACCAGAAAACAACTCTTGCTCGTAGGATCAGAAACTGCATTTGATTCAACTCCATTTAGGACTGAAAATCAAACAGTAGCTCACCTTTCAAGAAACACACACTGCTTTTGAGAAAAGGGCACTCTTCTACTCTACTGTGTTTCTTATGGGGTCAGAACAGTGAGCTTTCTCAGAACAAAAGAACTGTGCTTCCTACACACACGGGCCATATCTAGATCAATTCTGCTTAGGAAACTGAAAAGGACAGTAGATCATGTTAAGTCCAATACACTGTACATGCTGGGAACAGACGCGAGGGCTATTTGCCCTGTGTATGTCATATGGAGCGCAATAGTGACTCTTCTTAACAGAAAACAACTCTTGCTCGTAGGACAAAAAACTACATGTGATTCAACTCCATTTAGGACTGGGAAACAAACGCTAGATCGCCTTACAAGAAACACTCTCTGCTTTTGAGAAAAGAGCACTCTTCTACTCTACTGAATTTCCTATAGGGCCAAAACAATGAGCTTGCTCAGAACAAAAGAACTGTGCTTCCTACACACACGGTCAAATCTAGTTCAATTCTGCTTAGGAAACTCACAAGAATACTAGATCCTCTTCAGTCCAATACACTGTACTTCCTGGGAACAGACGCGAGTGCTATTTGCCCTGTGTATGACAATGGGAGTGCAATAGCGACTCTTTTTACCAGAAAACAACTCTTGCTCGTAGGACCAGAAACTGCATGTGATTCAACTCCATTTAGAACTGGGAAACAAACGCTAGCTCGCCTTACAAGAAACACACTCTGCTTTTGAGAAAAGAGCACTTTTCTACTCTACTGTGTTTCCTTTGGGGTCCAAACAGTGAGCTTGCTCAGAACAAAAGAACTGTGCTTCCTAAACACACGGGCCATATCTAGTTCAACTCTGTGTAGGAAACTGACAAGAACAGTAGCTACTATTCAGTCCAATACACTGTACTTGCTGGGAAATGACGCGAGAGCTATTTGCACTGTATATGGCAATGGGATCCCAATAGTGACTCTTCTTACCAGAAAACAACTCTTGCTCATAGGACCAAAAACTGCATGGGATTCAACTCCATTTCTGACTGGGAAACAAACACTGGCTCGCCTTACAAAAAACACACTCTGCTTTTGAGAAAAGAGCCCTCTTCTAATCTAAAGTGTTTCCTATGTGGTCCGAACAGTGAGCTTGCTCAGAAAAAAAGAACTGTGCTTCCTACACACAGGGGCCATATCTAGTTCAACTCTGCTTAGGAAACTGACAAGAACAGTAGCTCATCTTCAGTCCAATACACTGTACTTGCTGCGAACAAACGCGAGTGCTATTTGCACTGTGTATGGCAATGGGAGCGCAATAGTGACACTACTTACCGGAAAACAACTCTTGCTCGTAGGACCAAAAACTGCATGTGATTCAACTCCATTTAGGACTGGGAAACAAACACTAGCTCGCCTTACAAGAAACACACTCTGCTTTTGAAAAAAGAGCACTCTTCTACTCTACTGAGTTTCCTATAGGACCAGAACAGTGAGCTTGCTCAGAACAAAAGAACTGTGCTTCCTAAACACATGGGACATATCTAGATCAATTCTGCATAGGAAACTGACAAGGACAGTAGATCCTCTTGAGTCCAATACACTGTACATGCTGGGAACAGACGCCAGTGCTATTTGCCCTGTGTATGAAAATGGGAGCACAATAGTGACTCTTCTTACCAGAGAACAACTCTTGCTCGCAGGACCAGAAACTGCATGTGATTCAACTCCATTTAGGACTGAAAAACAAACGCTAGCTTGCCTTACAAGAAACACACACTGCTTTTGGGAAAAGGGCACTCTTCTACTCTACTGTGTTTCTTATGGGGTCAGAACAGTGCGCTTGCTCAGAACAAAAGAACTGTGCTTCCTACACACACTGGCCATATCTAGATCAATTCTGCTTAGGAAACTGACAAGGACAGTAGATCATCTTCAGTCCAATATACTGTACATGCTGGGAACAGACGCGAGTGCTATTTGCCCTGTGTATGTCATATGGAGCACAATAGTGACTCTTCTTACCAGAAAACAACTCTTGCTCGTAGGACCAAAAGCTACATGTGATTCAACTCCATTTAGGACTGGGAAACAAACGCTAGATCGCCTTACAAGGAACACACTCTGCTTTTGAGAAAAGAGCACTATTCTACTCTACTGTGTTTCCTATAGGGCCAAAACAATGAGCTTGATCAGAACAAAAGAACTGTGCTTCCTACACACACGGTCAAACCTAGTTCAATTCTGCTTAGGAAACTGACAAGAATAGTAGATCCTCTTCAGTCCAATACACTGTACTTGCTGGGAAGAGACGCTAGTGCTATTTGCCCTAAGTATGACAATGGGAGCGCAATAGTGACTCTTCTTACCAGAAAACAACTCTTGCTCATAGCACCAGAAACTGCATGTGATTCAACTCCATTTAGGTCTGGGAAACAAACGCTAGCTCGCCTTACAAGAAACACACTCTTCTTTTGAGAAAAGAGCCCTCTTCTACTTTAAAGTGTTTCCTATGGGGTACGAACTGTGAGCTTGCTCAGAACAAAAGAACTGTGCTTCCTACACACACAAGCCATATCTACTTCAACTCTACTTAGGAAACTGACAAGAACAGTAGCTCCTCTTCAGTCCAATACACTGTAATTCCTGGGAACAGACACGAGTGCTATTTGCACTGTGTATAGCAATGGGAGTGCAATAGTGACTCTTCTTACCAGAAAACAACTCTTGCTCGTAGGACCAGAAACTGCATTGAATTCAACTTTATTTCTGACTGGGAAACAAACACTAGCTCGCCTTACAAGAAACACACTCTGCTTTTGAGAAAAGAGCACTCTTCTACTCTACTGTGTTTCCTATGGGATCCGAACAGTAGCTTGCTCAGAACAAAAGAACTGTGCTTCCTACACACACGGCCATATCTATTTCAACTCTGCTTAGGAAACTGACAAGAACAGTAGCTCCTCTTCAGTCAAATACACTGTACTTGCTGGGAACAGACACGCTATTTGCACTGTGTAGGGGAATGGGAGCACAATAGTGACTTTCCTTACCAGAAAACAACTCTTGCTCATGGGACCAAAAACTGCAGGTGATTCAACTCCATTTAGGAATGAGAAACAAACGCTAGCTAGCCTTACAAGAAACACACTCTGCTTCTGAGAAAAGAGCACTCTTCTACTCTACTTTGTTTCCTTTGTGGTTCAAACAGTGAGCTTGCTCAGAACAAAAGAACTGTGCTTCCTAAACACACGGGCCATATCTAGTTCAACTCTGTGTAGGAAACTGACAAGAACAGTAGCTCCTATTCAGTCCAATACACTGTACTTGCTGGGAAAAGACGCGAGAGCTATTTGCACTGTATATGGCAATGGGATTCCAATAGTGACTCTTCTTACCAGAAAACAACTCTTGCTCGTAGGACCAAAAACTGCATGGGATTCAACTCCATTTCTGACTGGGAAACAAACACTGGCTCGCCTTACAAGAAATACACTCTGCTTTTGAGAAAAGAGCCCTCTTCTAATCTAAAGTGTTTCCTATGTGGTCCGAACAGTGAGCTTGCTCAGAACAAAAGAACTGTGCTTCCTACACACAGGGGCCATATCTAGTTCAACTCTGCTTAAGAAACTGACAAGAACAGTAGCTCATCTTCAGTCCAATACACTGTACTTGCTGCGAACAAACGCGAGTGCTATTTGCACTGTGTATGGCAATGGGAGCGCAATGGTGACACTACTTACCAGAAAACAACTCTTGCTCGTAGGACCAAAAACTGCATGTGATTCAACTCCATTTAGGTCTGGGAAAGAAACGCTAGCTCGCCTTACAAGAAACACACTCTGCTTTTGAAAAAAGAGCACTCTTCTACTCTACTGAGTTTCCTATAGGGCCAGAACAGTGAGCTTGCTCAGAACAAAAGAACTGTGCTTCCTACACGCAGGGGCCATATCTAGTTCAACTCTGCTTAGGAAACTGCCAAGAACAGTAGCTCATCTTCAGTCTAATACACTGTACTTGCTGGGAACTGACGCGAGTGCTATTTGCACTATGTATGGCAATGGGAGCGCAATAGTGACTTTCCTTACCAGAAAACAACTCTAGCTCCTAGGACCAAAAACTGCATGTGATTCAACTCCATTTAGGACTGCAAAACAAACGCTAGCTTGCCTTACTTGAAACACACTCTGCTTTTGAGAAAAGAGCACTCGTCTACTCTACTGTGTTTCCTATAGGGCCAGAACAGTGAGCTTGCTCAGAACAAAAGAACTGTGCTTCCTACACACAGGGGCCATATCTAGTTCAACTCTGCTTAGGAAACTGCCAAGAACAGTAGCTCATCTTCAGTCTAATACACTGTACTTGCTGGGAACTGACGCGAGTGCTATTTGCACTATGTATGGCAATGGGAGCGCAATAGTGACTTTCCTTACCAGAAAACAACTCTAGCTCGTAGGACCAAAAACTGCATGTGATTCAACTCCATTTAGGACTGGGAAACAAACGCTAGCTCGCCTTACAAGAAACACAATCTGCTTTTGAGAAAAAAAGCACTTTTCTACTCTACTGTGTTTCCTTTGGGGTCCAAACAGTGAGCTTGCTAAGAACAAAAGAACTGTGCTTCCTAAACACACGGGCCATATCTAGTTCAACTCTGTGTAGGAAACTGACAAGAACAGTAGCTCCTATTCAGTCCAATACACTGTACTTGCTGGGAAAAGACGCGAGAGCTATTTGCACTGTATATGGCAATGGAATCCCAATAGTGACTCTTCTTACCAGAAAACAACTCTTGCTCTTAGGACCAAAAACTGCATGGGATTCAACTCCATTTCAGACTGGGAAACAAACACTAGCTCGCCTTACAAGAAACACACTCTGCTTTTGAGAAAAGAGCCCTCTTCTACTCTAAAGTTTTTCCTATGGGGTCAGAACAGTGAGCTTGCTCAGAACAAAAGAACTGTGCTTCCTACACACACGGGCCATATCTAGATCAATTCTGCTTAGGAAACTGACAAGGACAGTAGATCATCTTCAGTCCAATACACTGCACATGCTGGGAACAGACGCCAGTGCTCTTTGCACTGTATATGGCAATGGGAGCGCAATAGTGACTCTTCTTACCAGAAAACAACTCTTGCTCGTAGGACCAGAAACTGCATGGGATTCAACTCCATTTCAGACTGGGAAACAAACACTAGCTTGCCTTACAAGAAACACTCTCTGCTTTTGAGAAAAGAGCACTCTTCTACTCTACTG
This sequence comes from Peromyscus eremicus, assembly GCF_949786415.1. Lineage (NCBI taxonomy): Eukaryota > Metazoa > Chordata > Mammalia > Rodentia > Cricetidae > Peromyscus > Peromyscus eremicus. The sequence goes on from NW_026734481.1 coordinate 263,459, forward strand.
TGTTTCCTATGAGATCCGAACAGGGAGCTTGCTCAGAACAAAACAACTGTGCATCCTACACACACAGGCAATATCTAGTACAACTCTGCATTGGAAGCTGACGAGAACAGTAGCTCCTTTTCAGTCCAATACACTGTACTTGCGGGGAAGAGATGCGAGTGCTATTTGCACTGTGTATGGAAATGGGAGCGCAATAGTGACTTTCCTTACCAGAAAACAACTCTTGCTTGTAGGACCAAAAACTGCATGTGATTCAACTCCATTTACGACTGGGAAACAGACGCTAGCCTCGCCTTACAAGAAACACACTCTGCTTTTGAGAAAAGAGCACTCTTCTACTCTACTGTGTTTCCTATCGGGCCAGAACAGTGAGCTTGCTCAGAACAAAAGAAATGTGCTTCCTGCACACACGGGCCATATCTAGTTCATCTCTGCTTAGGAACCTGACAAGAACAGTAGATCCTCTTCAGTCCAATACACTGTACATGCTGGGAACAGATGCCAGTGCTATTTGCCCTGTGTATGACAGTGGGAGTGCAATAGTGACTCTTCTTACCAGAAAAAACTCTTGCTCGTAGGACCAGAAACTGCATGTGATTCAACTCCATTTAGGACTGGGAAACAAATGCTAGCTTGCCTTACAAGAAACACACCCTGCTTTTGAGAAAAGAGCTCTCTTTTACTATACTGTGTCTCCTATAGGGCCAGAACAGTGAGCTTGCAAAGAACAAAAGATCTGTGCTTCCTAAACACACCGGCCATATGTACTTCAACTCTGCTTAGGAAACTGACGAGAACATTAGCTCCTCTTCAGTCCAATACACTGTTCTTGCTGCGAACAGACGCGAGCACTATTTGCACTGTGTACAGTAATAGGAGCACAATAGTGACTTTTCTTACCAGAAAACAACTTTTGCTCTTAGGACCAGAAACTGCATGTGATTCAACTCCACTTAGGACTGGGAAACAAACGTTAGCTTGCCTTACAAGAAACACGCTCTGCTTTTGAGAAAAGAGCATTCTTCTACTCTACTTTGTTTCCTATAGGGCCAGAAGAGTGAGCTTGCTCAGAACAAAAGAACTGTGCTTCCAACGTACGGGCCATATCTAGTTCAACTCCACTTAGGAAACTGATGAGAACAGTAGCTTCTCTTAAGTCAAATACACTGTACTTGCTGGGAACAGACGCGAGTGCTCTTTGCACTGTGTATGGCGAATGGAGCACAAAAGTGACTCTTTTTTACCACACAACAACTCTTGCTCATAGGACCAGAAACTGCATGTGATTCAAATCCTTTTCTGATTGGGAAACAAACACTAGCTCGCCTTACAAGAAACACACTCTGCTTTTGAGAAAAGAGCATTCTTCTACTCTACTTTGTTTCCTATAGGGCCAGTACAGTGAGCTTGCTCAGAACAAAAGAACTGTGCTTCCTACACAAAAGACAATATCCAGTTCAATTCTGCTTAGGAAACTGACAAGAAAAGTAGCTCCTCTTCAGTCCAATACACTATACTTGCTGGGAACAGATGCGAGTGCTATTTGCACTGTGTATGGCAATGGTAGCACAATAGTGACTTTCCTTACCAGAAAACAACTCTTGCGTGTAGGACCAAAAGTTATATGTGATTCAACTCCATTTAGGACTGGGAAACAAACGCTAGCTCGCCTTACAAAAAACACACTCTGCTTTTGAGAAAAGAGCACTCTTCTACTCTACTGTGTTTCCTATAGGGCTAGAACAGTGAGATTGCTCAGAAGAAAAGAACTGTGCTTCCTACAAACACGGGCCATATCTAGTTCAACTCTGCTTAGGAAACTGACAAGAACAGTAGCTCCTCTTCAGTCCAATACACTGTACTTGCTGGGAACATACGCTAGTGCTATTTGCACGGTGTACAGCAATGGGAGCGCAATAGTGACTCTTCTTACCAGAAAACAACTCTTGCTCATGGGACCAGAAACTGCATGTCATTCAACTCCGTTTAGGACTGGGAAACAAACGCTAGCTCGCCTTACAAGAAACACACTCTGCTTTTGAGAAAAGAGCACTCTTCTAGTCTACTATGTTTCCTAAAGCGCCAGAACAATGAGCTTGCTCAGAACAAAAGAACTGTGCTTCCTAAACACACGGCCATATCTAGTTCAATTCTGTTTAGTAAACTGACAAGAAAAGTAGATCCTCTTCAGGCAATACACTGTACATGCTGGGAATAGAGGCCAGTGCTATTTGCACTGTGTACAGCAATGGCAGCGCAATAGTGACTCTTCTTACCAGAAAAAAATTCTTGCTCGTACGACCAGAAACTGCATGTGATTCAACTCCATTTAGGACTTGGAAACAAACACTAGCTCGTCTTACAAGAAACACACTCTGCTTCTGAGAAAAGAGCACTCTTCTACTCTACTGTGTTTCCTATAGGGCCAGAACAGAGAGCTTGCTCAGAACAAAAGAACTGTGCTTCCTGCACACACGGGCCATATCTAGTTCAACTCTGCTTAGGAAACTGACAAGAACAGTAGATCCTCTTCAGTCCAATACACTGTACTTGCTGGGAACAGACGCGAGTGCTATTTGCACTGTGTATGGAATTGGGAGCGCAATAGTGACTCTTTTTACCCGAAAACAACTCTTGCTTGTAGGAACAAAAACTGCATGTGATTCAACTCCATTTAGGACTGGGAAACAAACGCTAGCTCGCCTTACAAGAAACACACTCTTCTTTTGAGAAAAGAGCACTCTTCTACTCTACTGTGTTTCCTATAGGGACAGTACAGTGAGCTTGCTCAGAACAAAAGAACTGTGCATCCTATACACATGGCCATATCCAATTCAATTCTGCTTAGGAAACTGACAAGAACAGTAGCTCCTCTTCAGTCCAATACACTCTACATGCTGGGAACAGACGCCCGTTCTATTTGCCCTGTGTATGACAATGGAAGCACAATAGTGTCTCTTCTTACCAGAAAACAACTCTTGCTCATAGGACCAGAAACTGCATGTGATTCAACTCCATTTAGGACTGGGAAACAAACGCTATTTCGCCTTACAAGAAACACACTCTGCTTTTGAGAAAAGAGCACTCTTCTACTCTACTGTCTTTCCTATAGGGCCAGAACAGTGAGCTTGCTCAGAACAAAAGAACTGTGCTTCCTACACACACAGGCAATATCTAGTTCAACTCTGCATAGGAAACTGACGAGAACAGTAGCTCCTTTTCAGTCCAATTAACTGTACTTGCTGAGAACAGATGCGATTGCTATTTGCACTGTGTATGGAAATGGGAGCGCAATAGTGACTTTCCTTACCAGAAAAAAACTCTTGCTCGTAGGACCCAAAACTGCATGTGATTCAACTCCATTTAGGACTGGGAAACAGACGCTAGCCTCGCCTTACAAGAAACACAATCTGCTTTTGAGAAAAGAGCAAGCTTCTACTCTGCTGTTTTTCCTATAGGGCCAGTACAGTGAGCTTGCTCAGAAAAAAAGAACTGTGATCCTACACACACGAGCCATATCTAGTTCAATTCTGCTTAGGAAACTGACAAGAACAGTAGATCCTCTTAAATCCAATACACTGTACTTGCTTGGAACAAACAACAGTGCTATTTGCACTGTGAATGACAATGGGAGCACAATAGTGACTTTTCTTACCAGAAAACAACTCTTGCTCGTAGGACCAGAAACTGCATGGGATTCAACTCCATTTAGGACTGGGAAACAATCACTAGCTGGCCTTACAAGAAACACACTCTGCTTTTGAGAAAAGAGCACTCTTCTACTCTACTGTGTTTCCTATAGCGCCAGGACAGTTAGCTTGCTCAGAATAAAAGAATTGTGCTTCCTACACGCACGGCCCTATCTAGTTCAATTCTGCTCATTAAACTGAGAAGAACATTAGATCCTCTTCAGTCCAATACACTGTACATGCTGTGAACAGACGCCAGGGCTATTCGCACTGTGTAAGACAAAGGGAGCACAATAGTAACTCTTCTTACCAGAAAACAACTCTTGCTCATAGGACCAGAAACTGCATGTGATTCAACTCCATTTAGGGCTGGGAAACAAACGCTAGCTCGCCTTACAAGAAACACACTCTGCTTTTGAGAAAAGAGCACTCTTCAACTCTACTGTGTTTCCTATAGGGCCAGAACAGTGAGCTTGCTCAGAACAAAAGAACTGTGCTTCCTGCACACACGGGCCATATCTAGTTCAACTCTGCTTAGGAACCTGACAAGAACAGTAGATCCTCTTCAGTCCAATACACTTTACATGCTGGGAACAGATGCCAGTGCTATTTGCCCTGTGTGTGACAGTGGGAGCGCAATAGTGACTCTTCTTACCAGAAAAAACTCTTGCTCGTAGGACCAGAAACTGCATGTGATTCAACTCCACTTAGGATTGGGAAACACATGCTAGCTCGTCTTAAAAGAAACACACTCTGCTTTTGAGAAAAGAGCACTCTTTTACTCTACTGTGTCTCCTATAGGTCCAGAACAGTGAGCTTGCTCAGAACAAAAGATCTGTGCTTCCTAGACACACGGGCCATATGTAGTTCAACACTGCTTAGGAAACTGACGAGAACAGAAGCTCCTCTTCAGTCCAATACACTGTACTTGCTGGGAACAGATGCGAGTGCTATTTGCACTGTGTAGAGTAATAGGAGCACAATAGTGACATTTCTTACCAGAAAACAACTTTTGCTCTTAGGACCAGAAACTGCATGTGATTCAACTCCACTTAGGACTGGGAAACAAACGCTAGCTCGCCTTACAAGAAACACCCTCGCTTTTGAGAATAGGGAACACTGCTACTCTACTGTGTTTCCTATGGGGTCCGAACAGTGAGCTTGCTCAGAACAAAAGAAGTGTGCCTCCTACACACACGGGCCATATCTAGTACAACTCTGCTTAGGAAACTGACAAGAACAGTAGCTCCTTTTCAGTCCAATACACTGTACTTGTTGGGAACAGACGCGAGTGCTATTTGCACTGCGTATGTCAATGGGAGCGCAATAGTGACTTTCCTTACCAGAAAACAACTCTTGTTCATAGGACCAAAAACTGCATGTGATTCAACTCCATTTAGGACTGAGAAACAAACGCTAGCTCGCCTTACAATAAACACACTCTGCTTTTGAGAAAAGAGCACACTTCTACTCTACTGTCTTTCCTATAGGGCCAGTAGAGTGAGCTTACTCAGAACAAAAGAACTGTGCTTCCCACAAAAACGGGCATATCCAGTTCAATTCTGCTTAGGAAACTGACAAGAACAGTAGCTCCTCTTCAGTCCAATACACTATACTTGCTGGGAACAGATGCGAGTGCTATTTGCACTGTGTATGGCAATGGGAGCTCAATAGTGACTTTCCTTACCAGAAAACAACTCTTGCATGTAGGACTAAAAACTGTATGTGATTCAACTCCATTTAGGACTGGGAAACAAACGCTAGCTCGCCTTACAAGAAACACACTCTGCTTTTGAGAAAAGAGCACTCTTCTACTCTACTGTGTTTCCTATAGGGCCAGAACAGTGAGATTGCTCAGAAGAAAAGAACTGTGCTTCCTACACACAGGGGCCATATCTAGTTCAACTCTGCATCGGTAACTGACAAGAACAGTAGATCTTCTTCAGTCCAATACACTGTACATGCTGGGAACATACGCCAGTGCTATTTGCCCTGTGTATGACAATGGGAGCAAAATAGTGACTCTTCTTACCAGAAAACAGCTCTTGATCGTAGGACCAGAAACTGCATGTGATTCAACTCCATTTAGGACTGGGAAGCAAACGCTAGCTTGCCTTACAAGAAACACACTCTTCTTTTGAGAAAAGAGCACTCTTCTACTCTGCTGTGTTTCCTATGGGGTCCGAACAGTGAGCTTGCTCAGAACAAAAGAACTATGCTTCCTATACACACGAGCCATATCTAGTTCAACTCTGCTTAGGAAACTGACAAGAACAGTAGCTCCTCTTCAGTCCAATACACTGTACTTGATTGGAACAGACGCAAGTGCTATTTGTACTGTGTATGGCATCGGGAGCGCAATAGTGACTCTTCTTACCAAAAAATAACTCTACTCGTAGGACAAGAAACTGCATGTGATTCAAATTCATTTAGGACTGGGAAACAAAAGCTAGCTCGCCTTACAAGAAATACACTCTGCTTTTGAGAAAAGAGAACTCTTCTTCTCTACTATGTGTCCTATGGGGTCCGAACAGTGAGCTTGCTCAGAACAAAAGAACTGTGCTTCCTACGCTCACGGACCATATCTAGTTCAATTCTGCTTAGTAAACTGACAAGAACAGTAGCTCCTCTTCAGTCCAATACACTATACATGCTGGGAATAGACGTGAGTGCTATTTGCACTGTGTACGGCATTGGGAGCACAATAGTGACTCTTTTTACCAGAAAACATCTCTTGCTCGTAGGAACAGAAACTGCATGTGATTCAACTCCATTTAGGACTGGGAAACAAATGCTATCTCGCCTTACAAGAAACACACTCTGCTTTTGAGAAAAGAGCACTCTTGTACTCTACTCTGTTTCCTATAGGGCCAGAACACTGAGCTTGCTCAGAACAAAAGAACTGTGCTTCCTACACACATGGGCCATATCTAGTTAAACTCTGCTTAGGAAACTGAATAGAACAGTAGCTCCTCTTCAGTCCAATACACTGTACTTGCTGGGAACAAATGCCAGTGCTATTTGCACTGTGTATGACAATGGGAGCGCAATAGTGACTCTTCTTACCACAAAACAACTCTTGCTCCTAGGACCAGAAACTGCATGGGATTCAACTCCATTTAGGACTGGGAAATAAAAAACTAGCTCGCCTTACAAGAAACACACTCTCCTTTTGAGAAAAGAGCACTCTTCTTCTCTACTATGAGTCCTATTGGGTCCGAACAGTGAGCTTGCTCAGAACAAAAGAACTGTGCTTCCTACGCACACGAGCCATATCTAGTTCAACTCTGCTTAGGAAACTGACAAAAACAGTAGCTCCTCTTCAGTCCAATACACTGTACTTGCTGGGAACAGACGCGAGTGCTATTTGCACTGTGTTTGGCAATGGGAGCGCAATAGTGACTTTCCTTACCAGAAAACAAATCTTGAGCGTAGGACCAAAAACTGCATGTGATTCAACTCCATTTAGGACTGGGAAACAAACGCTGGCTCGCCTTACAAGAAACACACTCTGCTTTTGAGAAAAGAGCACTCTTCTACTCTACTGTGTTTCCTATAGGGCCAGTACAGTGAGCTTGCTCAGAACAAAAGAACTGTGCTTCCTACACAAATGGCCATATCCAGTTCAATTCTGCTTAGGAAACTGACAAGAACAGTAGCTCCTCTTCAGTCCAATACACTGTACTTGCTGGGAACAGATGCGAGTGCTATTTGCACTGTGTTTGGCAATGGGAGCGCAATAGTGACTTTCCTTACCAGAAAACAAATCTTGAGCGTAGGATCAATAACTGCATGTGATTCAACTCCATTGAGGACTGGGAAACAAACACCAGCTCGCCTTACAAGAAACATACTCTGCTTTTTAGAAAAGAGCACTCTTCTACTCTACTGTGTTTCCTATAGGGCCAGAACAGTGAGCATGCTCAGAACCAAAGAACTGTGCTTCCTGAACACACGGGCCATATCTAGTTCAACTCTGCTTAGGAAACTGACAAGAACAGTAGCTCCTCCTCAGTCCAATACACTATACTTGCTGGGAACAGACGCGAGTGCTATTTGCACTGTGTACGGCATTGGGAGCACAATAGTGACTCTTTTTACCAGAAAACAACTCTTGCGTGTAGGACCAAAAACTGTATGTGATTCTACTCCATTTAGGACTGGGAAACAAACGCTAGCTCGCCTTACAAGAAACACACTCTGCTTTTGAGAAAAGAGCACTCTTCTACTCTACTGTGTTTCCTATAGGGCCAGAACAGTGAGATTGCTCAGAAGAAAAGAACTGTGCTTCCTACACACATGGGCCATATCTAGTTCAACTCTGCTTAGGAAACTGACAAGTACAGTAGCTCCTCTTTAGTCCAATACACTGTACTTGCTGGGAACATAAGTGAGTGCTATTTGCACTGTGTACAGCAATGGGAGCGCAATAGTGACTCTTCTTACCAGAAAACAACTCTTGCTCATAGGACCAGAAACTGCATGTCATTCAAATTCATTTAGGACTGGGAAACAAAAGCTAGCTCGCCTTACAAGAAACACACTCTGCTTTTGAGAAAAGAGCACTCTTCTACTCTACTGTGTTTCCTATGGGGTCCGAACAGTGAGCTTGTTCAGAACAAAAGAACTGTGCTTCCTATACACACGGGCCATATCTAGTTGAACTCTGCTTAGGAAACTGACAAGAACAGTAGCTCCTCATCAGTCCAATACACTGTACTTGATTGGAATAGACGCAAGTGCTATTTGTACTGTGTATGGCATTGGGAGCGCAATAGTGACTCTTCTTACGAAAAAATAACTCTACTCGTATGACAAGAAACTGCATGTGATTCAAATTCATTTAGGACTGGGAAACAAAAGCTAGCTCGCCTTACAAGAAATACACTCTGCTTTTGAGAAAAGAGAACTCTTCTTCTCTACTATGTGTCCTATGGGGTCCGAACAGTGAGCTTGCTCAGAACAAAAGAACTGTGCTTCCTACGCTCACGGACCATATCTAGTTCAATTCTGCTTAGTAAACTGACAAGAACAGTAGCTCCTCTTCAGTCCAATACACTATACATGCTGGGAATAGACGTGAGTGCTATTTGCACTGTGTACGGCATTGGGAGCACAATAGTGACTCTTTTTACCAGAAAACAACTCTTGCTCGTAGGAACAGAAACTGCATGTGATTCAACTCCATTTAGGACTGGGAAACAAATGCTATCTCGCCTTACAAGAAACACACTCTGCTTTTGAGAAAAGAGCACTCTTGTACTCTACTCTGTTTCCTATAGGGCCAGAACAGTGAGCTTGCTCAGAACAAAAGAACTGTGCTTCCTACACACGGGCCATATCTATCTAGTTCAACTCTGCTTAGGAAACTGACGAGAACCGTAGCTCCTCTTCAGTCCAATACACTGTACTTGCTGGGAACAGACGCGAGTGCTTTTTGCACTGTGTACAGCAAAGGGAGCACAATAGTGACACTTCTTACCAGAAAACAACTCTGGTTCTTAGGACCAGAAACTGTATGTGATTCAACTCCAATTAGGACTGGGAAACAAACGCTAGCTTGCCTTACAAGAAACGAGCTCTGCTTTTGAGAAAAGGGCACACTTCTACTCTACTGTGTTTCCTATGGGGTCCGAACAGTGAGCTTGCTCAGAACAAAAGAACTGTGCTTCCTACACACGGGCCAAAACTAGTTCAATTCTGCTTAGGAAACTGACAAGAACAGTAGATCCCCTTCAGTCCAATACACTGTACTTGCTGGGAACAGACGCCAGTGCTATTTGCACTGTGTATGACAATGAGAGCGCAATAGTGACTCTTCTTACCACAAAACAACTCTTGCTCCTAGGACCAGAAACTGCATGGGATTCAACTCCATTTAGGACTGGGAAACAAACGCTAGCTTGCCTTACAAGAAACATACTCTGCTTTAGAGAAAAGAGCACTCTTCTACTCTACTGTGTTTCCTATAGGGCCAGAACAGTGAGCTTGCTCAGAACAAAAGAAATGTGCTTCATACTCACACGGGCCATATCTAGTTCAACTCTACTTAGGAACCTGACGAGAACAATAGATCCTCTTCAGTCCAATATACTGTACATGCTGGGAACAAATGCCAGTGCTATTTGCCCTGTGTATGACAATGGTAGCGCAATAGTGACTCTTCTTACCAGAAAATACTCTTGATCGTAGGACCAAAAACTGCATGTGATTCAACTCCATTTAGGACTGGGAAACAAATGCTATCTCGCCTTACAAGAAACACACTCTGCTTTTGAGAAAAGAGCTCTCTTTTACTCTACTGTGTTTCCTATAGGGCCAGAACACTGAGCTTGCTCAGAACAAAAGAACTGTGCTTCCTACACACATGGGCCATATCTAGTTAAACTCTGCTTAGGAAACTGAATAGAACAGTAGCTCCTCTTCAGTCCAATACACTGTACTTGCTGGGAACAAATGCCAGTGCTATTTGCACTGTGTATGACAATGGGAGCGCAATAGTGACTCTTCTTACCACAAAACAACTCTTGCTCCTAGGACCAGAAACTGCATGGGATTCAACTCCATTTAGGACTGGGAAATAAAAAACTAGCTCGCCTTACAAGAAACACACTCTCCTTTTGAGAAAAGAGCACTCTTCTTCTCTACTATGAGTCCTATTGGGTCCGAACAGTGAGCTTGCTCAGAACAAAAGAACTGTGCTTCCTACGCACACGAGCCATATCTAGTTCAACTCTGCTTAGGAAACTGACAAAAACAGTAGCTCCTCTTCAGTCCAATACACTGTACTTGCTGGGAACAGACGCGAGTGCTATTTGCACTGTGTTTGGCAATGGGAGCGCAATAGTGACTTTCCTTACCAGAAAACAAATCTTGAGCGTAGGACCAAAAACTGCATGTGATTCAACTCCATTTAGGACTGGGAAACAAACGCTGGCTCGCCTTACAAGAAACACACTCTGCTTTTGAGAAAAGAGCACTCTTCTACTCTACTGTGTTTCCTATAGGGCCAGTACAGTGAGCTTGCTCAGAACAAAAGAACTGTGCTTCCTACACAAATGGCCATATCCAGTTCAATTCTGCTTAGGAAACTGACAAGAACAGTAGCTCCTCTTCAGTCCAATACACTGTACTTGCTGGGAACAGATGCGAGTGCTATTTGCACTGTGTTTGGCAATGGGAGCGCAATAGTGACTTTCCTTACCAGAAAACAAATCTTGAGCGTAGGATCAATAACTGCATGTGATTCAACTCCATTGAGGACTGGGAAACAAACACCAGCTCGCCTTACAAGAAACATACTCTGCTTTTTAGAAAAGAGCACTCTTCTACTCTACTGTGTTTCCTATAGGGCCAGAACAGTGAGCATGCTCAGAACCAAAGAACTGTGCTTCCTGAACACACGGGCCATATCTAGTTCAACTCTGCTTAGGAAACTGACAAGAACAGTAGCTCCTCCTCAGTCCAATACACTATACTTGCTGGGAACAGACGCGAGTGCTATTTGCACTGTGTACGGCATTGGGAGCACAATAGTGACTCTTTTTACCAGAAAACAACTCTTGCGTGTAGGACCAAAAACTGTATGTGATTCTACTCCATTTAGGACTGGGAAACAAACGCTAGCTCGCCTTACAAGAAACACACTCTGCTTTTGAGAAAAGAGCACTCTTCTACTCTACTGTGTTTCCTATAGGGCCAGAACAGTGAGATTGCTCAGAAGAAAAGAACTGTGCTTCATACACACATGGGCCATATCTAGTTCAACTCTGCTTAGGAAACTGACAAGTACAGTAGCTCCTCTTTAGTCCAATACACTGTACTTGCTGGGAACATAAGTGAGTGCTATTTGCACTGTGTACAGCAATGGGAGCGCAATAGTGACTCTTCTTACCAGAAAACAACTCTTGCTCATAGGACCAGAAACTGCATGTCATTCAAATTCATTTAGGACTGGGAAACAAAAGCTAGCTCGCCTTACAAGAAACACACTCTGCTTTTGAGAAAAGAGCACTCTTCTACTCTACTGTGTTTCCTATGGGGTCCGAACAGTGAGCTTGTTCAGAACAAAAGAACTGTGCTTCCTATACACACGGGCCATATCTAGTTGAACTCTGCTTAGGAAACTGACAAGAACAGTAGCTCCTCATCAGTCCAATACACTGTACTTGATTGGAATAGACGCAAGTGCTATTTGTACTGTGTATGGCATTGGGAGCGCAATAGTGACTCTTCTTACGAAAAAATAACTCTACTCGTATGACAAGAAACTGCATGTGATTCAAAATCATTTAGGACTGGGAAACAAAAAACTCTTGCTTGTAGGACCAGAAACTGCATGTGATTCAAATCCATTTAGGATTGGGAAACAAACGCTAGCTCGCCTCACAAGAAACACACTCTGCTTTTGAGAAAAGAGCACTCTTCTACTCTACTGTGTTTCCTATAGGGCCAGAACAGTGAGATTGCTCAGAAGAAAAGAACTGTGCTTCATACACACATGGGCCATATCTAGTTCAACTCTGCTTAGGAAACTGACAAGTACAGTAGCTCCTCTTTAGTCCAATACACTGTACTTGCTGGGAACATAAGTGAGTGCTATTTGCACTGTGTACAGCAATGGGAGCGCAATAGTGACTCTTCTTACCAGAAAACAACTCTTGCTCATAGGACCAGAAACTGCATGTCATTCAAATTCATTTAGGACTGGGAAACAAAAGCTAGCTCGCCTTACAAGAAACACACTCTGCTTTTGAGAAAAGAGCACTCTTCTACTCTACTGTGTTTCCTATGGGGTCCGAACAGTGAGCTTGTTCAGAACAAAAGAACTGTGCTTCCTATACACACGGGCCATATCTAGTTGAACTCTGCTTAGGAAACTGACAAGAACAGTAGCTCCTCATCAGTCCAATACACTGTACTTGATTGGAATAGACGCAAGTGCTATTAGTACTGTGTATGGCATTGGGAGCGCAATAGTGACTCTTCTTACGAAAAAATAACTCTACTCGTATGACAAGAAACTGCATGTGATTCAAAATCATTTAGGACTGGGAAACAAAAAACTCTTGCTTGTAGGACCAGAAACTGCATGTGATTCAAATCCATTTAGGACTGGGAAACAAACGCTAGCTCGCCTCACAAGAAACACACTCTGCTTTTGAGAAAAGAGCACTCTTCTACTCTACTGTGTTTCCTATAGGGCCAGTACAGTAAGCTTGCTCAGAACAAAAGAACTGTGCTTCCTACACACACGGGCCCTATCTAGTTCAACTCTGCTTAGGAAACTGACAAGAACAGTAGCTCCTCTTCAGTCCAATACACTGTACTTGCTGGGCACAGACTCGAGTGCTATTTGCACTGTGTACGGAATTGGGAACGCAATAGTGACTCTTTTTACCAGAAAACAACTCTTGCTCATAGGAACAGAAACTGCATGTGATTCAACTCCATTTAGGACTGGGAAACAAATGCTATCTCTCCTTACAAGAAACACACTCTTCTTTTGAGAAAAGAGCACTCTTGTACTCTACTGTGTTTCTTATAGGGCCAGAACAGTGAGCTTGCTCAGAACAAAAGAACTGTGCTTCCTACAAACACGGGCCATATCTAGTTCAACTCTGCTTAGGAAACTAACGAGAACAGTAGCTCCTCTTCAGTCCAATACACTGTACTTGCTGGGAACAGACGAGTGCTATTTGTACTGTGTACAGCAATGGGAGCACAATAGTGACCCTTCTTACCAGAAAACAACTCTGGCTCTTAGGACCAGAAACTGCATGTGATTCAACTCCACTTAGGACTGGGAAACAAACGCTAGCTTGCCTTACAAGAAACAAGCTCTGATTTGAGAAAAGGGCACACTTCTACTCTACTGTGTTTCCTATGGGGTCCGAACAGTGAGCTTGTTCAGAACAAAAGAACTGTGCTTCCTACAGACACGGGCCATATCTAGTTCAATTCTGCTTAGGAAACTGACAAGAACAGTAGATCCCCTTCAGTCCAATACACTGTACTTGCTGGGAACAGACGCCAGTGCTATTTGCACAGTGTATGACAATGGGAGTGCAATAGTGACTCTTCTTACCACAAAAAAACTCTTGCTCCTAGGACCAGAAACTGCATGGGATTCAACTCTATTTAGGACTGGGAAACAAACACTAGCTTGCCTTACAAGAAACACACTCTGCTTTTGAGAAAAGAGCACTCTTCTACTCTACTGTGTTTCCTATAGGTTCAGAGCAGTGAGCTTGCTCAGAACAAAAGAAAATTGCTTCATACACACACGGGCCATATCTAGTTCAACTCTGCTTAGGAACCTGACAAGAACAGTAGATCCTCTTCAGTCCAATATACTGTACATGCTGGGAACAAATGCCAGTGCTATTTGCCCTGTGTATGACAATGGGAGCGCAATAGTGACTCTTCTTACCAGAAAATACTCTTGCTTGTAGGACAAGAAATTGCATGTGATTCAACCCCAGTTAGGACTGGGAAACAAACGCTAGCTCGCCCTACAAGAAACACACTCTGCTTTTGAGAAAAGAGTACTCTTATACTCTACTGTTTTTCCTATAGGGCCAGAACAGTAAGCTTGCTCAGAACAAAAGAAATGTGCTTCCTACACACAGGGGCCATATCTAGTTCAACTCTGCATCGGAAACTGACAAGAACAGTAGATCCTCTTCAGTCCGATACACTGTACATGCTGGGACAGACGCCAGTGCTATTTGCCCTGTGTATGAAAATGGGAGCGAAATAGTGACTCTTCTTACCAGAAAATAACTCTTGCTCGTTGGACCAGAAACTGCATGTGACTCAACTCCATTTAGGTCTGGGAAGCAAACTCTAGCTCGCCTTACAAGAAACAAACTCTGCATTTGAGAAAAGAGCACTCTTCTACTCTACTGTGTTTCCTATGGGTCCGAACAGTGAGCTTGCTCAGAACAAAATAACTGTGCTTCCTATACACACGGGCCATATCTAGTTCAACTCTGCTTAGGAAACTGACAAGAACAGTAGCTCCTCTTCAGTCCAATACACTGTACTTGATTGGAACAGTCCCAAGAGCTATTTGTACAGTGTATGGCATTGGGAGCGCAATAGTGACTCTCCTTACCAAAAAATAAATCTACTCTTAGGACCAGAAACTGCATGTGATTCAAATTCATTTAGGACTGGGAAACAAAAGCTAGCTCGCCTTACAAGAAATACACTCTGCTTTTGAGAAAAGAGCACTCTTCTTCTCTACAATGTGTCCTATGGGGTCTGAACAGTGAGCTTGCTCAGAACAAAAGAACTGTGCTTCCTACGCACACGGGCCATATCTAGTTCAACTCTGCTTAGGAAACTGACAAGAACAGTAGCTCCTCTTCAGTCCAATATACTGTACTTGCTGGGAACAGACGCGAGTGCTATTTGCACTGTGTATGTCAACAGGAGCACAATAGTGACTTTCCTTACCAGAAAACAACTCTTGCTCATAGGACCAAAAACTGCATGTGATTCAACTCCATTTAGGACTGGGAAACAAACGCTGGCTCGCCTTACAAGAAACACACTCTGCTTTTGAGAGAAGAGCACTCTTCTACTCTACTGTGTTTCCTATCGGGCCAGTACAGTGAGCTTGCTCAGAACAAAAGAACTGTGCTTCCTACACAAATGGCCATATCGAGTTCAATTCTGCTTAGGAAACTGACAAAAACAGTAGCTCCTCTTCAGTCCAATACACTGTACTTGCTGGGAACAGATGCGAGTGCTATTTGCACTGTGTTTGGCAATGGGAGCACAATAGTGACTTTCCTTACCAGGAAACAACTTTTGCTCATAGGACCAGAAACTGCATGTGATTCAACTCCATTTAGGACTGGGAAACAAATGCTATCTCGCCTTACAAGAAACACACTCTGCTTTTGAGAAAAGAGCGCTCTTGTACTCTACTGTGTTTCCTATAGGGCCAGAACAGTGAGCTTGCTCAGAACAAAAGAGATGTGCTTCATACACACACGGGCCATATCTAGTTCAATTCTGCTTAGGAAACTGACAAGAACAGTAGCTCCTCTTCAGTCCAATACACTGTACTTGCTGAAAACAGACGCCAGTGCTATTTGCACTGTGTATGACAATGGGAGCACAATAGTGACTTTTCTTACCAGAAAACAACTCTTGCTCGTAGGACCAGAATCTGCATGGGATTCAACTCCATTTAGGACTGGGAAACAATCACTAGCTCGCCTTACAAGAAAGACACTCTGCTTTTGAGAAAAGAGCACTCTTCTACTCTACTGTGTTTTATATAGCGCCAGGACAGTTAGCTTGCTCAGAAAAGAAGAACTGTGCTTCCTACACACACGGCCCTATCTAGTTCAATTTGGCTTAGTAAACTGAGAAGAACAGTAGCTCCTCTTCAGTCCAATACACTCTACATGCTGGGAACAGATGCCCATGCTATTTGCCCTGTGTATGACAATGGGAGCACTATAGTGTCTCCTCTTACCAGAAAACAACTCTTGCTCATAGGACCAGAAACTGCATGTGATTCAACTCCATTTAGGACTGGGAAACAAACGCTAGCTAGCCTTACAAGAAACACACTCTGCTTTTGAGAAAAGAGCACTCTTCTACTCTACTGTCTTTCCTATAGCGCCAGAACAGTGAGCTTGCTCAGAACAAAAGAACTGTGCTTCCTACACACACAGGCAATATCTAGTTCAACTCTGCATAGGAAACTGATGAGAACAGTAGCTCCTTTTCAGTCTAATACACTGTACTTGCTGGGAACAGATGCGAGTGCTATTTGCACTGTGTATGGAAATGGGAGCACAATAGTGACTTTCCTTACCAGAAAACAACTCTTGCTCATAGGACCAAAAACTGCATGTGATTCAACTCCATTTACGACTGGGAAACAGACGCTAGCCTCGCCTTACAAGAAACACAATCTGCTTTTGAGAAAAGAGCACTCTTCTACTCTGCTGTTTTTCCTATAGGGCCAGTACAGTGAGCTTGCTCAGAACAAAAGAACTGTGCATCCTACACACACGGGCCATATCTAGTTCAATTCTGCTTAGGAAACTGACAAGAACAGTAGATCCTCTTCAGTCCAATACACTGTATTTGCTGAAAACAGACTCCAGTGCTATTTGCACTGTGTATGACAATGGGAGCACAATAGTGACTTTTCTTACCAGAAAACCACTCTTGCTCGTAGGACCAGAATCTGCATGGGATTCAACTCCATTTAGGACTGGGAAACAATCGCTAGCTCGCCTTACAAGAAAGACACTCTGTTTTTTGAGAAAAGAGCACTCTTCTACTCTACTGTGTTTTATATAGCGCCAGGACAGTTAGCTTGCTCAGAACAAAAGAACTGTGCTTCCTACACACACGGCCCTATCTAGTTCAATTTGGCTTAGTAAACTGAGAAGAACAGTAGATCCTCTTCAGTCCAATACACTGTACATGCTGGGAACAGACGCCAGTGCTATTTGTACTGTGTACGACAAAGGGAACGCAATAGTATCTCTTCTTACCAGAATACAACTCTTGATCGTAGGACCAGAAACTGCATGTGATTCAACTCCATTTAAAACTGGGAAACACATGCTAGCTTGCCTTACGAGAAACACATTCTGCTTTTGAGAAAGAGCACTCTTTTACTCTCCTGTGTCTCCTATAGGGCCAGAACAGTGAGCTTGCTCAGAACAAAAGATCTGTGCTTCCTACACACACGGGCCATATCTAGTTCAACTCTGCTTATGAAACTGACGAGAACAGTAGCTCCTCTTCACTCCAATGCACTGTACTTGCTGAGAACAGACGCGAGTGCTATTTGCACTGTGTACAGTAATAGGAGCACAATAGTGACTTTTCTTACCAGAAAACAACTTTTGCTCTTAGTACCATAAACTGCATGTGATTCAACTCCACTTAGGACTGGGAAACAAACGCTAGCTCGCCTTTCAAGAAACACGCTCTTCTCTTGAGAATAGGGCACACTTCTACTCTACTGTGTTTCCTATGGCGTCCGAACAGTGAGCTTGCTCAGAACAAAAGAACTGTGCTTCCTACACACACGGGCCATATCTAGTTCAATTCTGCTTAGGAAACTAACAGGAACAGTAGCTCCTCTTCAGTCCAATACACTGTACTTGTTGGGAAAAGACGCGAGTGCTATTTGCACTGTGTATGTCAACGGGAACGCAATAGTGACTTTCCTTACAAGAAAACCACTCTTGTTCATAGCACCAAAAACTGCATGTGATTCAACTCCATTTAGGACTGGGAAACAAACACTAGCTCGCCTTACAAGAAACACACTCTGCTTTTGAGAAAAGACCACTCTTCTACTCTACTGTGTTTCCTATAGGGCCAGTACAGTGAGCTTGCTCAGAACAAAAGAACTGTGCTTCCTACACAAATGGCCATATCCAGTTCAATTGTGCTTAGGAAACTGACAAGAACAGTAGCTCCTCTTCAGTCCAATACACTATACTTGCTGGGAACAGATGCGAGTGCTCTTTGCACTGTGTATGGCAATGGGAGCACAATAGTGACTTTCCTTACCAGGAAACAACTCTTGCTCGTAGGACCAAAAACTGTATGTGATTCAACTCCATTTAGGACTGGGAAACAAACGCTAGCTCGCCTTACAAGAAACAGACTCTGCTTTTGAGAAAAGAGCACTCTTCTACTCTACTGTGTTTCCTATAGGGCCAGAACAGTGAGCTTGCTCAGAACAAAAGATCTGTGCTTCCTACACACACGGGCCATATCTAGTTCAACTCTGCTTATGAAACTGACGAGAACAGTAGCTCCTCTTCACTCCAATGCACTGTACTTGCTGAGAACAGACGCGAGTGCTATTTGCACTGTGTACAGTAATAGGAGCACAATAGTGACTTTTCTTACCAGAAAACAACTTTTGCTCTTAGTACCAGAAACTGCATGTGATTCAACTCCACTTAGGACTGGGAAACAAACGCTAGCTCGCCTTACAAGAAACACGCTCTGCTCTTGAGAATAGGGCACACTTCTACTCTACTGTGTTTCCTATGGGGTCCGAACAGTGAGCTTGCTCAGAACAAAAGAACTGTGCTTCCTACACACACGGGCCATATCTAGTTCAATTCTGCTTAGGAAACTGACAAGAACAATAGCTCCTCTTCAGTCCAATACACTGTACTTGTTGGGAACAGACGCGAGTGCTATTTGCACTGTGTATGTCAATGGGAGCGAAAAAGTGACTTTCCTTACAAGAAAAACCACTCTTGTTCATAGCACCAAAAACTGCATGTGATTCAAGTCCATTTAGGACTGGGAAACAAACACTAGCTCGCCTTACAATAAACACACTCTGCTTTTGAGAAAAGACCACTCTTCTACTCTACTGTGTTTCCTATAGGGCCAGTACAGTGAGCTTGCTCAGAACAAAAGAACTGTGCTTCCTACACAAATGGCCATATCCAGTTCAATTCTGCTTATGAAACTGACAAGAACAGTAGCTCCTCTTCAGTCCAATACACTATACTTGCTGGGAACAGATGCGAGTGCTCTTTGCACTGTGTATGGCAATGGGAGCGCAATAGTGACTTTCCTTACCAGAAAACAACTCTTGCGTGTAGGACCAAAAACTGTATGTGATTCAACTCCATTTAGGACTGGGAAACAAACGCTAGCTCGCCTTACAAGAAACAGACTCTGCTTTTGAGGAAAGAGCACTCTTCTAGTCTACTGTGTTTCCTATAGGGCCAGAACAGTGAGATTGCTCAGAAGAAAAGAATTGTGCTTCCTACAAACACGGGCCATATCTAGTTCAACTCTGCTTAGGAAACTGACAAGAAGAGTAGCTCCTCTTCAGTCCAATACACTGTACTTGCTGGGAACATACGCGAGTGCTATTTGCACTGTGTACAGCAATGGGAGCGCAATAGTGACTCTTCTTACCAGAAAACAACTCTTGCTCATAGGACCAGAAACTGCATGTCATTCAACTCCGTTTAGGACTGGGAAACAAACGCTAGCTCGCCTTACAAGAAACACACTCTGCTTTTGAGGAAAGAGCACTCTTCTAGTCTACTGTGTTTCCTATAGCGCCAGAACAGTGAGCTTGCTCAGAACAAAAGAACTGTGCTTTTTAAACACACGGCCATACCTAGTTCAATTCTGTTTAGTAAACTGACAAGAACAGTAGATCCTCTTCAGTCCAATACACTGTACATGCTGGGAACAGACGCCAGTGCTATTTGCACTGTGTACAGCAATGGGAGCGCAATAGTGACTCTTCTTACCAGAAAATAACTCTTGCTCGTATGACCAGAAACTGCATGAGATTCAAATCCATTTAGGACTTGGAAACAAACACTAGCTCGTCTTACAAGAAACACACTCTGCTTCTGAGAAAAGAGCACTCTTCTACTCTACTGTGTTTCCTATAGGGCCAGAACAGAGAGCCTGCTCAGAACAAAAGAACTGTGCTTCCTGCACACACGGGCCATATCTAGTTCAACTCTGCTTAGGAAACTGAGAAGAACAGTAGCTCCTCTTCATTCCAATACAATGTACTTGCTGGGAACAGATGCGAGTGCTATTTGCACTGTGTATGGAATTGGGAGCACAATAGTGACTCTTTTTACCAGAAAACAACTCTTGCTGGTAGGACCAGAAACTGCATGTGATTCAACTCCATTTAGGACTGGGAAACAAATGCTATTTCGCCTTACAAGAAACACTCTCTGCTTTTGAGAAAAGAGCACTCTTGTACTCTACTGTGTTTCCTATAGGGCCAGAACAGTGAGCTTGCTCAGAACAAAAGAACTGTGCTTCCTACACACACGGGCCATATCTAGTTCAACTCTGCTTAGGAAACTGACGAGAACAGTAGCTCCTCTTCAGGCCAATACACTGTACTTGCTGGGAACAGACGAGTGCTATTTGTACTGTGTACAGCAATGGGAGCACAATAGTGACCCTTCTTACCAGAAAAAAACTCTGTCTCT
Organism: Peromyscus eremicus; assembly: GCF_949786415.1. Lineage (NCBI taxonomy): Eukaryota > Metazoa > Chordata > Mammalia > Rodentia > Cricetidae > Peromyscus > Peromyscus eremicus. The sequence continues at coordinate 284,145 of NW_026734481.1, forward strand.
TAGGACCAGAAACTGCATGTGATTCAACTCCACTTAGGACTGGGAAACAAACACTAGCTTGCCTTACAAGAAACAAGCTCTGATTTGAGAAAAGGGCACACTTCTACTCTACTGTGTTTCCTATGGGGTCCAAACAGTGAGCTTGCTCAGAACAAAAGAACTGTGCTTCCTACACACACGGGCCATATCTGGTTCAATTCTGCTTAGGAAACTGACAAGAACAGTAGATCCCCTTCAGTCCAATACACTGTACTTGCTGGGAACAGACGCGAGTGCTATTTGCACTGTGTATGACAATGGGAGCATAATAGTGACTCTTCTTACCAGAAAACAACTCTTGCTCGTTTGACTAGAAACTTCATGGGATTCAACTCCATTTCTGAATTGGAAACAAACACTAGCTTGCCTCACAAGAAACACACTCTGCTTTTGAGAAAAGAGCCCTCCTCTACTCTAAAGTGTTTCCTATAGCGCCAGAACAGAAAGCTTGCTCAGTCCAAAGAACTGTGCTTCCTACACACACGGGCCATATCTAGTTCAATTCTGCTTAGGAAACTGACAAGAACAGTAGATCCTCTTCAGTCCAATACACTGTACTTGCTGGGAACAGACGCCAGTGCTATTTGCACTGTGTATGACAATGGGAGCACAATAGTGACTTTTCTTACCAGAAAACAACTCTTGCTCGTAGGACCAGAAACTGCATGTGATTCAACTCCATTTAGGACTGGGAATCAATGGCTAGCTCGCCTTACAAGAAACACACTCTGCTTTGAGAAAAGAGCACTCTTCTACTCTACTGTGTTTTCTATAGCGCCAGAACAGTTAGCTTGCTCAGAACAAAAGAACTGTGCTTCCTACACACACGGACCTATCTAGTTCAATTCTGCTTAGTAAACTGAGAAGAACAGTAGATCCTCTTCAGTCCAATACACTGTACATGCTGGGAACAGACGCCAGTGCTATTCGCACTGTGTACAACAAAGGGAGCGCAATAGTAACTCTTCTTACCAGAAAACAACTCTTGCTCGTAGGACCAGAAACTGCATGTGATTCAAATCCACTTGGGACTGGGAAACAAACGCTAGCTCGCCTCACAAGAAACACACTCTGCTTTTGAGAAAAGAGCACTCTTCTACTCTACTGTGTTTCCTATAGGGCCAGTACAGTAAGCTTGCTCAGAACAAAAGAACTGTGCTTCCTACACACACGGGCCCTATCTAGTTCAACTCTGCTTAGGAAACTGACAAGAACAGTAGCTCCTCTTCAGTCCAATACACTGTACTTGCTGGGCACAGACTCGAGTGCTATTTGCACTGTGTACGGAATTGGGAACGCAATAGTGACTCTTTTTACGAGAAAACAACTCTTGCTCATAGGAACAGAAACTGCATGTGATTCAACTCCATTCAGGACTGGGAAACAAATGCTATCTCTCCTTACAAGAAACACACTCTGCTTTTGAGAAAAGAGCACTCTTGTACTCTACTGTGTTTCTTATAGGGCCAGAACAGTGAGCTTGCTCAGAACAAAAGAACTGTGCTTCCTACAAACACGGGCCATATCTAGTTCAACTCTGCTTAGGAAACTGACGAGAACAGTAGCTCCTCTTCAGTCCAATACACTGTACATGCTGGGAACAGACGCTATTTGTACTGTGTACAGCAATGGGAGCAAAATAGTGACCCTTCTTACCAGAAAACAACTCTGGCTCTTAGGACCAGAAACTGCATGTGATTCAACTCCACTTAGGACTGGGAAACAAACGCTAGCTTGCCTTACAAGAAACAAGCTCTGATTTGAGAAAAAGGCACACTTCTACTCTACTGTGTTTCCTATGGGGTCCGAACAGTGAGCTTGCTCAGAACAAAAGAACTGTGCTTCCTACAGACACGGGCCATATCTAGTTCAATTCTGCTTAGGAAACTGACAAGAACAGTAGATCCCCTTCAGTCCAATACACTGTTCTTGCTGGGAACAGACGCCAGTGCTATTTGCAATGTGTATGACAATGGGAGTGCAATAGTGACTCTTCTTACCACAAAAAAACTCTTGCTCGTAGGACCAAAAACTGTATGTGATTCAACTCCATTTAGGACTGGGAAACAAAAGCTAGCTCGCCTTACAAGAAACAGACTCTGCTTTTGAGAAAAGAGCACTCTTCTACTCTACTGTGTTTCCTATAGGGCCAGAACAGTGAGATTGCTCAGAAGAAAAGAATTGTGCTTCCTACAAACACGGGCCATATCTAGTTCAACTCTGCTTAGGAAACTGACAAGAACAGTAGCTCCTCTTCAGTCCAATACACTGTACTTGCTGGGAACATACGCGAGTGCTATTTGCACTGTGTACAGCAATGGGAGCGCAATAGTGACTCTTCTTACCAGAAAACAACTCTTGCTCATAGGACCAGAAACTGCATGTCATTCAACTCCGTTTAGGACTGGGAAACAAACGCTAGCTCGCCTTACAAGAAACACACTCTGCTTTTGAGGAAAGAGCACTCTTCTAGTCTACTGTGTTTCCTATAGCGCCAGAACAGTGAGCTTGCTCAGAACAAAAGAACTGTGCTTTTTAAACACACGGCCATATCTAGTTCAATTCTGTTTAGTAAACTGACAAGAACAGTAGATCCTCTTCAGTCCAATACACTGTACATGCTGGGAACAGACGCCAGTGCTATTTGCACTGTGTACAGCAATGGGAGCACAATAGTGACTCTTCTTACCAGAAAATAACTCTTGCTCTTACGACCAGAAACTGCATGTGATTCAACTCCATTTAGGACTTGGAAACAAACACTAGCTCGTCTTACAAGAAACACACTCTGCTTCTGAGAAAAGAGCACTCTTCTACTCTACTGTGTTTCCTATAGGGCCATAACAGAGAGCTTGCTCAGAACAAAAGAACTGTGCTTCCTGCACACACAGGGGCCATATCTAGTTCAACTCTGCTTAGGAAACTGACAAGAACCGTAGCTCCTCTTCAGTCCAATACACTGTACTTGCTGGGAACAGACGCGAGTGCTATTTGCACTGTGTACGGAATTGGGAGCGCAATAGTGACTCTTTTTACCAGAAAACAACTCTTGCTGGTAGGACCAGAAACTGCATGTGATTCAACTCCATTTAGGACTGGGAAACAAATGCTATTTCGCCTTACAAGAAACACACTCTGCTTTTGAGAAAAGAGCACTCTTGTACTCTACTGTGTTTCCTATAGGGCCAGAATAGTGAGCTTGCTCAGAACAAAAGAACTGTGCTTCCTACACACACGGGCCATATATAGTTCAACTCTGCTTAGGAAACTGACGAGAACAGTAGCTCCTCTTCAGTCCAATACACTGTACTTGCTAGGAACAGACGAGTGCTATTTGTACTGTGTACAGCAATGGTAGCACAATAGTGACCCTTCTTACCAGAAAAAATCTCTGTCTCTTAGGACCAGAAACTGCATGTGATTCAACTCCACCTAGACTGGGAAACAAACGCTAGCTTGCCTTACAAAAAACAAGCTCTGATTTGAAAAAAGGGCACACTTCTACTCTACTGTGTTTCCTATGGGGTCCGAACAGTGAGCTTGCTCAGAACAAAAGAACTGTGATTCCTACACACACGGGCCATATCTGGTTCAATTCTGCTTAGGAAACTGACAAGAACAGGAGATCCTCTTCAGTCCAATACACTGTACTTGCTGGGAACAGACGCGAGTGCTATTTGCACTGTGTATGACAATGGGAGCGCAATAGTGACTCTTCTTACCACAAAACAACTCTTGCTCATTTGACTAGAAACTTCATGGGATTCAACTCCATTTCTGAATTGGAAACAAACACTAGCTTGCCTCACAAGAAACACACTCTGCTTTTAAGAAAAGAGCCCTCCTCTACTCTACTGTGTTTCCTATAGCGCCAGAACAGTGAGCTTGCTCAGTCCAAAGAACTGTGCTTCCTACACACACAGGCAATATCTAGTTCAACTCTGCATAGGAAACTGACGAGAACAGTAGCTCCTTTTAAGTCCAATACACTGTACTTGCTGGGAACAGATGCGAGTGCTATTTGCACTGTGTATGGAAATGGGAGCACAATAGTGACTTTCCTTACCAGAAAACAACTCTTGCTCGTAGGACCAAAAACTGCATGTGATTCAACTCCATTTACGACTGGGAAACAAACGCTAGCCTCGCCTTACAAGAAACACAATCTGCTTTTGAGAAAAGAGCACTCTTCTACTCTGCTGTTTTTCCTATAGGGCCAGTACAGTGAGCTTGCTCAGAACAAAAGAACTGTGCATCCTACACACACGGGCCATATCTAGTTCAATTCTGCTTAGGAAACTGACAAGAACAGTAGATCCTCTTCACTCCAATACACTGTACTTGCTGGGAACAGACGCCAGTGCTATTTGCACTGTGTATGACAATGGGAGAACAATAGTGACTTTTCTTACCAGAAAAAAACTCTTGCTCGTAGGACCAGAAACTGCATGTGATTCAACTCCATTTAGGACTGGGAAACAATCGCTAGCTCGCCTTACAAGAAACACACTCTGCTTTTGAGAAAAGAGCACTCTTCTACTCTACTGTGTTTTCTATAGCGCCAGAACAGCTAGCTTGCTCAGAACAAAAGAACTGTGCTTCCTACACACATGGACCTTTCTAGTTCAATTCTGCTTAGTAAACTGAGAAGAACAGTAGATCCTCTTCAGTCCAATACACTGTACATGCTGGGAACAGACGCCAGTGCTATTCGCACTGTGTACAACAAAGGGAGCGCAATAGTAACTCTTCTTACCAAAAAACAACTCTTGCTCGTAGGACCAGAAACTGCATGTGATTCAAATCCATTTAGGACTGGGAAACAAACGCTAGCTCGCCTCACAAGAAACACACTCTGCTTTTAAGAAAAGAGCACTCTTCTACTCTACTGTGTTTCCTATAGGGCCACTACAGTAAGCTTGCTCAGAACAAAAGAACTGTGCTTCCTACACACACGGGCCCTATCTAGTTCAACTCTGCTTAGGAAACTGACAAGAACAGTAGCTCCTCTTCAGTCCAATACACTGTACTTGCTGGGCACAGACTCGAGTGCTATTTGCACTGTGTACGGAATTGGGAACGCAATAGTGACTCTTTTTACCAGAAAACAACTCTTGCTCATAGGAACAGAAACTGCATGTGATTCAACTCCATTTAGGACTGGGAAACAAATGCTATCTCTCCTTACAAGAAACACACTCTGCTTTTGAGAAAAGAGCACTCTTGTACTCTACTGTGTTTCTTATAGGGCCAGAACAGTGAGCTTGCTCAGAACAAAAGAACTGTGCTTCCTACAAACACGGGCCATATCTAGTTCAACTCTGCTTAGGAAACTGACGAGAACAGTAGCTCCTCTTCAGTCCAATACACTGTACTTGCTGGGAACAGACGCCAGTGCTATTTGCAATGTGTATGACAATGGGAGTACCATAGTGACTCTTCTTACCACAAAAAACTCTGGCTCTTAGGACCAGAAACTGCATGTGATTCAACTCCACTTAGGACTGGGAAACAAACGCTAGCTCACCTTACAAGAAACAGACTCTGCTTTTGAGAAAAGAGCACTCTTCTACTCTACTGTGTTTCCTATAGGGTCAGAGCAGTGAGCTTGCTCAGAACAAAAGAAATGTGCTTCATACACACACGGGCCATATCTAGTTCAACTCTGCTTAGGAACCTGACAAGAACAGTAGATCCTCTTCAGTCCAATATACTGTACATGCTGAGAACAAATGTCAGTGCTATTTGCCCTGTGTATGACAATGGGAGCGCAATAGTGACTCTTCTTACCAGAAAATACTCTTGCTTGTAGGACCAGAAATTGCATGTGATTCAACTCCATTTAGGACTGGGAAACAAACGCTAGCTCGCCCTACAAGAAACACACTCTGCTTTTGAGAAAAGAGTACTCTTCTACTCTACTGTTTTTCCTATAGGGCCAGAACAGTAAGCTTGCTCAGAACAAAAGAAATGTGCTTCCTACACACAGGGGCCATATCTAGTTCAACTCTGCATCGGAAACTGACAAGAACAGTAGATCCTCTTCTGTCTGATACACTGTACATGCTGGGAACAGACGCCAGTGCTATTTGCCCTGTATATGACATTGGGAGCGAAATAGTGACTCTTCTTACCAGAAAATAACTCTTGCTCGTTGGACCAGAAACTGCATGTGATTCAACTCCATTTAGGTCTGGGAAGCAAACTCTAGCTCGCCTTACAAGAAACATATTCTGCTTTTGAGAAAAGAGCACTCTTCTACTCTACTGTGTTTCCTATGGGTCCGAACAGTGAGCTTGCTCAGAACAAAAGAAATGTGCTTCATACACACACGGGCCATATCTAGTTCAATTCTGCTTAGGAAACTGACAAGAACAGTAGCTCCTCTTCAGTCCATTACACTGTACTTGATTGGAACAGACGCAAGTGCTATTTGTACTGTGTATGGCAATGGGAGCGCAATAGTGACTCTTCTTACCAAAAAAAACCTCTATTCGTAGGACCAAAAACTGCATGTGATTCAAATTTATTTAGGACTCGGAAACAAAAGCTAGCTCGCCTTACAAGAAATACACTCTGCTTTTGAGAAAAGAGCACTCTTCTTCTCTACTATGTGTCCAATGCGGTCCGAACAGTGAGCTTGCTCAGAACAAAAGAACTGTGCTTCCTGCACACACGGGGCATATCTAGTTCAACTCTGCTTAGGAAACTGACAAGAACAGTAGCTACTCTTCAGTCCAATACACTGTACTTGCTGGGAACAGACGCGAGTGCTATTTGAACTTTGTACGGCATTGGGAGCGCAATAGTGACTCTTTTTACCAGAAAACAACTCTTGCTCGTAGGACCAGAAAACAACTCTTGCTCGTAGGACCAAAAACTGCATGTGATTCAACTCCATTTAGAACTGGGAAACAAACGCTGCCTCGCCTTACAAGAAACACACTCTGCTTTTGAGAAAAGAGCACTCTTCTACTCTACTGTGTTTCCTACAGGGCCAGTACAGTGAGCTTGCTCAGAACCAAAGAACTGTGCTTCCAACACAAATGGCCATATCCAGTTCAATCCTGCTCAGGAAACTGACAAGAACAGTAGCTCCTATTCAGTCCAATACACTGTACTTGCTAGGAACAGTTGCCAGTGCTATTTGCACTGTGTATGACAATGGGAGCGCAATAGTGACTCTTCTTACCACAAAACAACTCTTGCTCCTAGGACCAGAAACTGCATGTGATTCAACTCCACTTAGGACTGAGAAACAAACGCTAGCTTGCCTTACAAGAAACACACTCTGCTTTTGAGAAAAGAGCAATGTGTTTCCTATGGGGTTCGCACAGTGAGCTTGATCAGAACAAAAGAACTGTCCTTCCTATACACACGGGACATATCTAGTTCAACTCTGCTTAGGAAACTGACAAGAACAGTAGCTCCTCTTCAGTCCAATACACTGTACTTGCTAGGAACAGAAGTGAGTGCTATTTGCGCTGTGTATGGCAAAGGGAGCACAATAGTGACTTTCCTTACCAGAAAACAACTCTTGCTCGTATGACCAAAAACTGCATGTGATTCAACTCCATTTAGGACTGGGAAACAAACGCTAGCTCACCTTGCAAGAAAAACACTCTGCTTTTGAGAAAAGAGCACTGTTCTACTCTACTGTGTTTCCTATAGGGCCAGAACAGTGAGATTGCTCAGAACAAAAGAACTGTGCTTCCTACACATATGGCCATATCTACTAAAATTCTGCTTAGGAAACTGAAAAGAACAGTAGATCCTCTTCAGTCCAATACACTGTACATGCTGGGAACAGACGCAAGTGCTATTTGCCCTGTGTGTGACAATGGGAGGGCAATAGTGACTCTTCTTACCAGAAAACAACTCTTGCCCTTAGGACCAGAAACTGATCGTGATTCAACTCCATTTAGGACTGGGAAACAAATGCTAGCTTGCCTTACAAGAAACACACTCTGCTTTTGAGAAAAGAGCACTCTTCTACTCTACTGTGTTTCCTATAGGGCCAGAACAGTGAGCTTGCTCAGAACAAAAGAACTGTACTTCCTGCACACACGGGCCATATCTAGTTCAACTCTGCTTAGGAACCTGACAAGAACAGTAGATCCTCTTCAGTCCAATACACTGTACATGCTGGGAACAAATGCCAGTGCTATTTGCCCTGTGTATGACAAAGGGAGCGCAATAGTGACTCTTCTTACCAGAAAATACTCTTGCTTGTAGGACCAGAAACTGCATGTGATTCAAATCCATTTAGGACTAAGAAACAAACGTTAGCTCGCCTTACAAGAAACACACTATGCTTTTGAGAAACGAGTACTCTTCTACTCTACTGTGTTTCCTATAGGGCCAGAACAGTGAGCTTGCTAAGAACAAAAGAAGTGTGCTTCCTACGCACACGGGCCATATCTAGTTCAACTCTGCATCAGAAACTGACAAGAACAGTAGATCCTCTTCAGGCCAATACACTGTACATGCTGGGAAAAGACGCCAGTGCTATTTGCCCTGTGTATGACAATGAGAGCGCAATAGTGACTCTTCTTACCAGAAAACAACTCTTGCTCGTAGGACCAAAAACTGCATGTGATTCAACTCCATTTAGGACTGGGAAACAAACGCTAGCTCGCCTTACAAAAAACACACTCTGCTTTTGAGAAAAGAGTACTCTTCTACTCTACTGTGTTTCTTATAGGGCCAGTACAGTGAGCTTGCTCAGAACAAAAGAACTGTGCTTCCTACACAAATGGTCATATCCAGTTCAATTCTGCTTAGGAAACTGATAAGAACAGTAGCTCCTCTTCAGTCCAATACACTGTACTTGCTGGGAAGAGATGCGAGTGCTATTTGCACTGTGTTAGGAAATGGGAGCCCAATAGTGACTTTCCTTACCAGAAACCAACTCTTGAGTGTAGGACCAAAAACTGCATGTGATTCAACTCCATTTAGGACTGGGAAACAAACGCTAGCTCGCCTTACAAGTAACACACTCTGCTTTTGAGAAAAGAGCACTCTTCTATTCTACTGTGTTACCTATAGGGCCAGAACAGTTAGCTTGCTCAGAACAAAAGAACTGTGCTTCCTGCACACGGGCCATATCTAGTTCAACTCTGCTTAGGAAACTGACAAGAACAGTAGCTCCTCTTCAGTCCAATACACTGTACTTGCTGGGAACAGACGCGAGTGCTATTTGCACTGTGTACGGCATTGGGAGCGCAATAGTGACTCTTTTTACCAGAAAATAACTCTTGCTCGTAGGACCAGAAACTGCATGTGATTCAACTCCATTTAGGACTGGAAAACAAATGCTTTCTCGCCTTACAAAAAACACACTCTGCTTTTGAGAAAAGAGCACTCTTGTACACTACTGTGTTTCCTATAGGGCCAGAACAGTGAGCTTTCTCAGAACAAAAGAACTGAGCTTCCTACACACACGGGCCATATATAGTTCAACTCTGCTTAGGAACCTGACGAGAACAGTAGCTCCTCTTCAGTCCAATACACTGTACTTGCTGGGAACAGATGCCAGTGCTATTTGCACTGTGTATGACAATGGAAGCACAATAGTGACTCTTCTTACCACAAAACAACTCTTGCTCCTAGGACCAGAAACTGCATGGGATTCAACTCCATTTAGGACTGGGAAACAAACGCTAGCTTGCCTTACAAGAAACACATTCTGCTTTTGAGAAAAGAGCACTCTTCTACTCTACTGTGTTTGCTATAGGGCCAGAACAGTGAGCTTGCTCAGAACAAAAGAACTGTGCTGCCTACACACACGGGCCATATCTAGTTCAACTCTGCAGAGGAAACTGACAAGAACAGTAGATCCTCTTCAGTCCAATACACTGTACAGGCTGGGAACAGACGCCAGTGCTATTTGCCCTGTGTATGACAATGCGAGCTCAGTAGTGACTCTTCTTACCAGAAAACAACTCTTGCTTTTAGGACCTGAAACTGCATGTTTTTCAACTCCATTTAGGTTGGGAAGCAAACGCTATCTCGCCTTACAAGAAACATACTCTGCTTTGAGTAAAGAGCAATGTGTTTCCTATGGGGTCCGCACAGTGAGCTTGCTCAGAACAAAAGTACTGTGCTTCCTACACACACGGGACATATCTAGTTCAACTCTGCTTAGGAAACTGACAAGAACAGTAGCTCCTCTTCAGTCCAACACACTGTACTTGCTGGGAACAGAAGTGAGTGCTATTTGAGCTGTGTATGGCAAAGGGAGCACAATAGTGACTTTCCTTACCAGAAAACAACTCTTGCTCGTATTACCAAAAACTACATGTGATTCAACTCCATTTAGGACTGGGAAACAAACGCTAGCTCACCTTGCAAGAAACACACTCTGCTTTTGAGAAAAGAGCACTGTTCTACTCTACTGTGTTTCCTATAGGGCCAGAACAGTGAGATTGCTCAGAACAAAAGAACTGTGCTTCCTACACACATGGCCATATCTAGTACAATTCTCCTTAGAAAACTGAAAAGAACAGTAGATCCTCTTCAGTCCAATACACTGTACATGCTGGGAACAGACGCCAGTGCTATTTGCCCTGTGTATGACAATGGGAGGGCAATAGTGACTCTTCTTACCAGAAAACAACTCTTGCTTGTAGGACCAGAAACTGCATGTGATTCAACTCCATTTAGGACTGGGAAACAAATGCTAGCTCGCCTTACAAGAAACACACTCTGCTTTTGAGAAAAGAGCACAATTCTACTCTACTGTGTTTCCTATAGGGCCAGAACAGTGAGCTTGCTCAGAACAAAAGAACTGTGCTTCCTGCACACACGGGCCATATCTAGTTCAACTCTGCTTAAGAACCTGACAAGAACAGTAGATCCTCTTCAGTCCAATACACTGTACATGCTGGGAACAGATGCCAGTGCTATTTCCCTGTGTATGACAGTGGGAGCACAATAGTGACTCTTCTTACCAGAAAAAACTCTTGCTCGTAGGACCAGAAACTGCATGTGATTCAACTCCATTTAGGACTGGGAAACACATGCTAGCTTGTCTTACAAGAAACACACTCTGCTTTTGAGAAAAGAGCACTCTTTTACTCTACTGTGTCTTTTATAGGGCCAGAACAGTGAGATTGCTCAGAACAAAAGATCTGTGCTTCCTACACACACGGGCCATATCTAGTTCAACTCTGCTTAGGAAACAGACGAGAACAGTAGCTCCTCTTCAGTCCAATACACTGTACTTGCTGGGAACAGACGCCAGTGCTATTTGCACTGTGTACAGTAATAGGAGCACAATAGTGACTTTTCTTACCAGAAAACAACTTTTGCTCTTAGGACCAGAAACTGCATGTGATTCAACTCCACTTAGGACTGGGAAACAAACGCTAGCTCGCCTTACAAGAAACACGCTCTGCTTTTGAGAATAGGGCACACTTCTACTCTACTGTTTTTCCTATGGGGTCCAAACAGTGAGCTTGCTCAGAACAAAAGAACTGTGCTTCCTACACACACGGGCCATATCTAGTTCAACTCTGCTTAGGAAACTGACAAGAACAGTAGCTCCTCTTCAGTCCAATACACTGTACTTGTTGGGAACAGACGTGAGTGCTATTTGCACTGTGTATGTCAATGGGAGCGCAATAGTGACTTTCCTTACCAGAAAACAACTCTTGTTCATAGGAACAAAAACTGCATGTGATTCAACTCCATTTAGGACTGGGAAACAAATGCTAGCTCGCCTTACAATAAACACACTCTGCTTTTGAGAAAAGAGCACTCTTCTACTCTACTGTGTTTCCTATAGGGCCAGTACAGTGAGCTTGCTCAGAAAAAAAGAACTGTGCTTCCTACACAAATGGCCATATCCATTTCAATTCTGCTTAGGAAACTGACAAGAACAGTAGCTCCTCTTCAGTCCAATACACTATACTTGCTGGGAACAGATGCGAGTGCTATTTGCACTGTGTATGGCAATGGGAGCGCAATAGTGACTTTCCTTACCAGAAAACAACTCTTTCGTGTAGGACCAAAAACTGTATGTGATTCAACTCCATTTAGGACTGGGAAACAAACGCTAGCTCGCCTTACAAGAAACATACTCTACTTTTGAGAAAAGAGAACTCTTCTACTCTACTGTGTTTCCTATACTGCCAGAACAGTGAGATTGCTCAGAAGAAAAGAACTGTGCTTCCTACAAACACGGGCCATATCTAGTTCAACTCTGCTTAGGAAACTGACAAGAACAGTAGCTCCTCTTCAGTCCAATACACGGTACTTGCTGGGAACAGACGCGAGTGCTATTTGCACTGTGTACGGAAATGGGAGCGCAATAGTGACTCTGTTTACCAGAAAACAACTCTTGCTGGTAGGACCAGAAACTGCATGTGATTCAACTCCATTTAGGACTGGGAAACAAATGCTATTTCGCCTTACAAGAAACACACTCTGCTTTTGAGAAAAGAGCACTCTTGTACTCTACTGTGTTTCCTATAGGGCCAGAATAGTGAGCTTGCTCAGAACAAAAGAACTGTGCTTCCTACACACACGGGCCATATATAGTTCAACTCTGCTTAGGAAACTGACGAGAACAGTAGCTCCTCTTCAGTCCAATACACTGTACTTGCTGGGAACAGACGAGTGCTATTTGTACTGTGTACAGCAATGGTAGCACAATAGTGACTTTTCTTACCAGAAAACAACTCTTGCTCATAGGACCAGAAACTGCATGTCATTCAACTATGTTTAGGACTGGGAAACAAACGCTAGCTCACCTTACAAGAAACACACTCTGCTTTTGAGGAAAGAGCACTCTTCTAGTCTACTGTGTTTCCTATAGCGCCAGAACAGTGAGCTTGCTCAGAACAAAAGAACTGTGCTTCCTAAACACCCGGCCATATCTAGTTCAATTCTGTTTAGTAAACTGACAAGAACAGTAGATCCTCTTCAGTCCAATACACTGTACATGCTGGGAACAGACGCCAGTGCTATTTGCACTGTGTACAGCAATGGGAGCACAATAGTGACTCTTCTTACTAGAAAATAACTCTTGCGCATACAACCAGAAACTGCATGTGATTCAACTCCATTTAGGACTTGGAAACAAACGCTAGCTCGTCTTACAAGAAACACACTCTGCTTCTGAGAAAAGAGCACTCTTCTACTCTACTGTGTTTCCTATAGGGCCAGCACAGAGAGCTTGCTCAGAACAAAAGAACTGTGCTTCCTGCACACACGGGCCATATCTAGTTCAACTCTGCTTAGGAAACTGACAAGAACAGTAGCTCCTCTTCAGTCCAATACACGGTACTTGCTGGGAACAGACGCGAGTGCTATTTGCACAGTGTACGGAAATGGGAGCGCAATAGTGACTCTTTTTACCAGAAAACAACTCTTGCTGGTAGGACCAGAAACTGCATGTGATTCAACTCCATTTAGGACTGGGAAACAAATGCTATTTCGCCTTACAAGAAACACACTCTGCTTTTGAGAAAAGAGCACTCTTGTACTCTACTGTGTTTCCTATAGGGCCAGAATAGTGAGCTTGCTCAGAACAAAAGAACTGTGCTTCCTACACACACGGGCCATATATAGTTCAACTCTGCTTAGGAAACTGACGAGAACAGTAGCTCCTCTTCAGTCCAATACACTGTACTTGCTGGGAACAGACGAGTGCTATTTGTACTGTGTACAGCAATGGTAGCACAATAGTGACCCTTCTTACCAGAAAAAATCTCTGTCTCTTAGGACCAGAAACTGCATGTGATTCAACTCCACCTAGACTGGGAAACAAACGCTAGCTTGCCTTACAAAAAACAAGCTCTGATTTGAAAAAAGGGCACACTTCTACTCTACTGTGTTTCCTATGGGGTCCGAACAGTGAGCTTGCTCAGAACAAAAGAACTGTGATTCCTACACACACGGGCCATATCTGGTTCAATTCTGCTTAGGAAACTGACAAGAACAGGAGATCCTCTTCAGTCCAATACACTGTACTTGCTGGGAACAGACGCTAGTGCTATTTGCACTGTGTATGACAATGGGAGCGCAATAGTGACTCTTCTTACCACAAAACAACTCTTGCTCGTTTGACTAGAAACTTCATGGGATTCAACTCCATTTCTGAATTGGAAACAAACACTAGCTTGCCTCACAAGAAACACACTCTGCTTTTAAGAAAAGAGCCCTCCTCTACTCTACTGTGTTTCCTATAGCGCCAGAACAGTGAGCTTGCTCAGTCCAAAGAACTGTGCTTCCTACACACACAGGCAATATCTAGTTCAACTCTGCATAGGAAACTGACGAGAACAGTAGCTCCTTTTAAGTCCAATACACTGTACTTGCTGGGAACAGATGCGAGTGCTATTTGCACTGTGTATGGAAATGGGAGCACAATAGTGACTTTCCTTACCAGAAAACAACTCTTGCTCATAGGACCAAAAACTGCATGTGATTCAACGCCATTTACGACTGGGAAACAAACGCTAGCCTCGCCTTACAAGAAACACAATTTGCTTTTGAGAAAAGAGCACTCTTCTACTCTGCTGTTTTTCCTATAGGGCCAGTACAGTGAGCTTGCTCAGAACAAAAGAACTGTGCATCCTACACACACGGGCCATATCTAGTTCAATTCTGCTTAGGAAACTGACAAGAACAGTAGATCCTCTTCAGTCCAATACACTGTACTTGCTGGGAACAGACGCCAGTGCTATTTGCACTGTGTATGACAATGGGAGCACAATAGTGACTTTTCTTACCAGAAAACAACTCTTGCTCGTAGGACCAGAAACTGCATGTGATTCAACTCCATTTAGGACTGGGAAACAATCGCTAGCTCGCCTTACAAGAAACACACTCTGCTTTTGAGAAAAGAGCACTCTTCTACTCTACTGTGTTTTCTATAGCGCCAGAACAGTTAGCTTGCTCAGAACAAAAGAACTGTGCTTCCTACACACATGGACCTTTCTAGTTCAATTCTGCTTAGTAAACTGAGAAGAACAGTAGATCCTCTTCAGTCCAATACACTGTACATGCTGGGAACAGACGCCAGTGCTATTCGCACTGTGTACAACAAAGGGAGCACAATAGTAACTCTTCTTACCAAAAAACAACTCTTGTTCGTAGGACCAGAAACTGCATGTGATTCAAATCCATTTACGACTGGGAAACAAACGCTAGCTCGCCTCACAAGAAACACACTCTGCTTTTGAGAAAAGAGCACTCTTCTACTCTACTGTTTTTCCTATAGGGCCAGTACAGTGAGCTTGCTCAGAACAAAAGAACTGTGCATCCTACACACACGGGCCATATCTAGTTCAATTCTGCTTAGGAAACTGACAAGAACAGTAGATCCTCTTCAGTCCAATACACTGTACTTGCTGGGAACAGACGCCAGTGCTATTTGCACTGTGTATGACAATGGGAGCACAATAGTGACTTTTCTTACCAGAAAACAACTCTTGCTCGTAGGACCAGAAACTGCATGTGATTCAACTCCATTTAGGACTGGGAAACAATCGCTAGCTCGCCTTACAAGAAACACACTCTGCTTTTGAGAAAAGAGCACTCTTCTACTCTACTGTGTTTTCTATAGCGCCAGAACAGTTAGCTTGCTCAGAACAAAAGAACTGTGCTTCCTACACACATGGACCTTTCTAGTTCAATTCTGCTTAGTAAACTGAGAAGAACAGTAGATCCTCTTCAGTCCAATACACTGTACATGCTGGGAACAGACGCCAGTGCTATTCGCACTGTGTACAACAAAGGGAGCACAATAGTAACTCTTCTTACCAAAAAACAACTCTTGCTCGTAGGACCAGAAACTGCATGTGATTCAAATCCATTTAGGACTGGGAAACAAACGCTAGCTCGCCTCACAAGAAACACACTCTGCTTCTGAGAAAAGAGCACTCTTCTACTCTACTGTGTTTCCTATAGGGCCAGTACAGTTAGCTTGCTCAGAACAAAAGAACTGTGCTTCCTACACACATGGGCCCTATCTAGTTCAACTCTGCTTAGGAAACTGACAAGAACAGTAGCTCCTCTTCAGTCCAATACACTGTACTTGCTGGGCACAGACTCGAGTGCTATTTGCACTGTGTACGGAATTGGGAACGCAATAGTGACTCTTTTTACCAGAAAACAACTCTTGCTCATAGGAACAGAAACTGCATGTGATTCAACTCCATTTAGGACTGGCAAACAAATGCTATCTCTCCTTACAAGAAACACACTCTGTTTTGAGAAAAGAGCACTCTTGTACTCTACTGTGTTTCTTATAGGGCCAGAACAGTGAGCTTGCTTAGAACAAAAGAACTGTGCTTCCTACAAACACGGGCCATATCTAGTTCAACTCTGCTTAGGAAACTGACAAGAACAGTAGCTCCTCTTCAGTCCAATACACTGTACTTGCTGGGAACAGACGAGTGCTATTTGTACTGTGTACAGCAATGGGAGCACAATAGTGACCCTTCTTACAAGAAAACAACTCTGGCTCTTAGGACCAGAAACTGCATGTGATTCAACTCCACTTAGGGCTGGGAAACAAACGCTAGCTTGCCTTACAAGAAACAAGCTTTGATTTGAGAAAAGGGCACACTTCTACTCTACTGTGTTTCCTATGGGGTCCGAACTGTGAGCTTGTTCAGAACAAAAGAACTGTGCTTCCTACAGACACGGGCCATATCTAGTTCAATTCTGCTTAGGAAACTGACAAGAACAGTAGATCCCCTTCAGTCCAATACACTGTACTTGCTGGGAACAGACGCCAGTGCTATTTGCAATGTGTATGACAATGGGAGTACCATAGTGACTCTCCTTACCACAAAAAAACTCTGGCTCTTAGGACCAGAAACTGCATATGATTCAACTCCACTTAGGACTGGGAAACAAACGCTAGCTTACCTTACAAGAAACAGACTCTGCTTTTGAGAAAAGAGCACTCTTCTACTCTACTGTGTTTCCTATAGTTTCAGAGCAGTGAGCTTGCTCAGAACAAAAGAAATGTGCTTCATACACACGGGCCATATCTAGTTCAACTCTGCTTAGGAACCTGACAAGAACAGTAGATCCTCTTCAGTCCAATATACTGTACATGCTGGGAACAAATGCCAGTGCTATTTGCCCTGTGTATGACAATGGGAGCGCAATAGTGACTCTTCTTACCAGAAAATACTCTTGCTTGTAGGACCAGAAATTGCATGTGATTCAACTCCATTTAGGACTGGGAAACAAACGCTAGCTCGCCCTACAAGAAACACACTCTGCTTTTGAGAAAAGAGTACTCTTCTACTGTACTGTTTTTCCTATAGGGCCAGAACAGTAAGCTTGCTCAGAACAAAAGAAATGTGCTTCCTACACACAGGGGCCATATCTAGTTCAACTCTGCATCGGAAACTGACAAGAACAGTAGATCCTCTTCTGTCTGATACACTGTACATGCTGGGAACAAACGCCAGTGCTATTTGCCCTGTATATGACATTGGGAGCGAAACAGTGACTCTTCTTACCAGAAAATAACTCTTGCTCGTTGGACCAGAAACTGCATGTGATTCAACTCCATTTAGGTCTGGGAAGCAAACTCTAGCTCGCCTTACAAGAAACATATTCTGCTTTTGAGAAAAGAGCACTCTTCTACTCTACTGTGTTTCCTATGGGTCCGAACAGTGAGCTTGCTCAGAACAAAAGAACTGTGCTTCCTATATACACGGGCCATATCTAGTTCAACTCTGCTTAGGAAACTGACAAGAACAGTAGCTCCTATTCAGTCCAATAGACCGTACTTGATTGGAACAGACGCAAGTGCTATTTGCACTGTGTATGACAATGGGAGCACAATAGTGACTCTTCTTACCACAAAACAACTCTTGCTCCTAGGACCAGAACCTGCATGGGATTCAACTCCATTTAGGACTGGGAAACAAACGCTAGCTTACCTTACAAGAAACACACTCTGCTTTTGAGAAAAGAGCACTCTTCTACTCTACTATGTTTCCTATAGGGCCAGAACAGTGAGCTTGCTCAGAACAAAAGAAATGTGCTTCATACACACACGGGCCATATCTAGTTCAATTCTGCTTAGGAAACTGACAAGAACAGTAGCTCCTCTTCAGTCCAATACACTGTACTTGATTGGAACAGACGCAAGTGCTATTTGTACTGTGTATGGCAATGGGAGCGCAATAGTGACTCTTCTTACCAAAAAAAAACTCTATTCGTAGGACCAAAAACTGCATGTGATTCAAATTTATTTAGGACTCGGAAACAAAAGCTAGCTCGCCTTACAAGAAATACACTCTGCTTTTGAGAAAAGAGCACTCTTCTTCTCTACTATGTGTCCTATGCGGTCCGAACAGTGAGCTTGCTCAGAACAAAAGAACTGTGCTTCCTACACACACGGGCCATATCTAGTTCAACTCCGCTTAGGCAACTGACAAGAACAGTAGCTCCTCTTCACTCCAATACACTGTACTTGCTGGGAACAAACGCGAGTGCTATTTGCACTGTGTATGTCAACGGGAGCGCAATAGTGACTTTCCTTCCCAGAAAACAACTCTTGGCCTTAGGACCAGAAACTGATCGTGATTCAACTCCATTTAGGACTGGGAAACAAATGCTAGCTTGCCTTACAAGAAACACACTCTGCTTTTGAGAAAAGAGCACTCTTCTACTCTACTGTGTTTCCTATAGGGCCAGTACAGTGAGCTTGCTCAGAACAAAAGAACTGTGCTTCCTACACAAATGGCCATGTCCTGTTCAATTCTGCTTAGGAGACTGACAAGAACAGTAGCTCCTCTTCAGTCCAATACACTGTACTTGCTGGGAACAGATGCGAGTGCTATTTGCACTGTGTTTGGCAATGGGAGCGCAATAGTGACTTTCCTTACCAGAAAACAACTCTTGCGCATAGGACCAAAAACTGCATGTGATTCAACTCCATTGAGGACTGGGAAACAAACACCAGCTCGCCTTACAATAAACATATTCTGCTTTTGAGAAAAGAGCACTCTTCTACTCTACTGTGTTTCCTATAGGGCCAGAAGAGTGAGCTTGCTCAGAACAAAAGAACTGTGCCTCCTGCACACACGGGCCATATCTAGTTCAACTCTGCTTAGGAAACTGACAAGAACAGTAGCTACTCTTCAGTCCAATACACTGTACTTGCTGGGAACAGACGCGAGTGCTATTTGCACTTTGTACGGCATTGGGAGCGCAATAGTGACTCTTTTTACCAGGAAACAACTCTTGCTCGTAGGACCAGAAAACAACTCTTGCTCGTAGGACCAGAAACTGCATGTGATTCAACTCCATTTAGGACTGGGAAACAAATGCTATCTCGCCTTACAAGAAACACACTCTGCTTTTGAGAAAAGAGCACTCTTGTACTCTACTGTGTTTCCTATAGGGCCAGAACAGTGAGCTTGCTCAGAACAAAAGAAATGTGCTTCATACACACACGGGCCATGTCTAGTTCAATTCTGCCTAGGAAACTGACAAGAATAGTAGCTCCTCTTCAGTCCAATACACTGTACTTGCTGGAAACAGACGCGAGTGCTATTTGCACTGTGTATGTCATATGGAGCGCAATAGTGACTTTCCTTACCAGAAAACAACTCTTGCTCGTAGGACCAAAAACTGCATGTGATTCAACTCCATTTATAACTGGGAAACAAACGCTGCCTCGCCTTACAAGAAACACACTCTGCTTTTGAGAAAAGAGCACTCTTCTACTCTACTGTGTTTCCTACAGGGCCAGTACAGTGAGCTTGCTCAGAAACAAAGAACTGTGCTTCCAACACAAATGGCCATATCCAGTTCAATCCTGCTCAGGAAACTGACAAGAACAGTAGCTCCTATTCAGTCCAATACACTGTACTTGCTAGGAACAGTTGCCAGTGCTATTTGCACTGTGTATGACAATGGGAGCGCAATAGTGACTCTTCTTACCACAAAACAACTCTTGCTCCTAGGACCAGAAACTGCATGTGATTCAACTCCACTTAGGACTGAGAAACAAACGCTAGCTTGCCTTACAAGAAACACACTCTGCTTTTGAGAAAAGAGCAATGTGTTTCCTATGGGATTCGCACAGTGAGCTTCATCAGAACAAAAGAACTGTCCTTCCTATACACACGGGACATATCTAGTTCAACTCTGCTTAGGAAACTGACAAGAACAGTAGCTCCTCTTCAGTCCAATACACTGTACTTGCTAGGAACAGAAGTGAGTGCTATTTGCGCTGTGTATGGCAAAGGGAGCACAATAGTGACTTTCCTTACCAGAAAACAACTCTTGCTCATATGACCAAAAACTGCATGTGATTCAACTCCATTTAGGACTGGGAAACAAACGCTAGCTCACCTTGCAAGAAAAACACTCTGCTTTTGAGAAAAGAGCACTGTTCTACTCTACTGTGTTTCCTATAGGGCCAGAACAGTGAGATTGCTCAGAACAAAAGAACTGTGCTTCCTACACATATGGCCATATCTACTAAAATTCTGCTTAGGAAACTGAAAAGAACAGTAGATCCTCTTCAGTCCAATACACTGTACATGCTGGGAACAGACGCAAGTGCTATTTGCCCTGTGTGTGACAATGGGAGGGCAATAGTGACTCTTCTTACCAGAAAACAACTCTTGCCCTTAGGACCAGAAACTGATCGTGATTCAACTCCATTTAGGACTGGGAAACAAATGCTAGCTTGCCTTACAAGAAACACACTCTGCTTTTGAGAAAAGAGCACTCTTCTACTCTACTGTGTTTCCTATAGGGCCAGAACAGTGAGATTGCTCAGAACAAAAGAACTGTGCTTCCTACACACATGGCCATATCTAGTACAATTCTCCTTAGAAAACTGAAAAGAACAGTAGATCCTCTTGAGTCCAATACACTGTACATGCTGGGAACAGACGCCAGTGCTATTTGCCCTGTGTATGACAATGGGAGGGCAATAGTGACTCTTCTTACCAGAAAACAACTCTTGCTTGTAGGACCAGAAACTGCATGTGATTCAACTCCATTTAGGACTGGGAAACAAATGCTAGCTCGCCTTACAAGAAACACACTCTGCTTTTGAGAAAAGAGCACAATTCTACTCTACTGTGTTTCCTATAGGGCCAGAACAGTGAGCTTGCTCAGAACAAAAGAACTGTGCTTCCTACACACACGGGCCATATCTAGTTCAACTCTGCTTAGGAAACAGACGAGAACAGTAGCTCCTCTTCAGTCCAATACACTGTACTTGCTGGGAACAGATGCCAGTGCTATTTGCACTGTGTACAGTAATAGGAGCACAATAGTGACTTTTCTTACCAGAAAACAACTTTTGCTCTTAGGACCAGAAACTGCATGTGATTCAACTCCACTTAGGACTGGGAAACAAACGCTAGCTCGCCTTACAAGAAACACGCTCTGCTTTTGAGAATAGGGCACACTTCTACTCTACTGTTTTTCCTATGGGGTCCAAACAGTGAGCTTGCTCAGAACAAAAGAACTGTGCTTCCTACACACACGGGCCATATCTAGTTCAACTCTGCTTAGGAAACTGACAAGAACAGTAGCTCCTCTTCAGTCCAATACACTGTACTTGTTGGGAACAGACGTGAGTGCTATTTGCACTGTGTATGTCAATGGGAGCGCAATAGTGACTTTCCTTACCAGAAAACAACTCTTGTTCATAGGAACAAAAACTGCATGTGATTCAACTCCATTTAGGACTGGGAAACAAATGCTAGCTCGCCTTACAATAAACACACTCTGCTTTTGAAAAAAGAGCACTCTTCTACTCTACTGTGTTTCCTATAGGGCCAGTACAGTGAGCTTGCTCAGAAAAAAAGAACTGTGCTTCCTACACAAATGGCCATATCCATTTCAATTCTGCTTAGGAAACTGACAAGAACAGTAGCTCCTCTTCAGTCCAATACACTATACTTGCTGGGAACAGATGCGAGTGCTATTTGCACTGTGTATGGCAATGGGAGCGCAATAGTGACTTTCCTTACCAGAAAACAACTCTTTCGTGTAGGACCAAAAACTGTATGTGATTCAACTCCATTTAGGACTGGGAAACAAACGCTAGCTCGCCTTACAAGAAACACACTCTACTTTTGAGAAAAGAGAACTCTTCTACTCTACTGTGTTTCCTATAGTGCCAGAACAGTGAGATTGCTCAGAAGAAAAGAACTGTGCTTCCTACAAACACGGGCCATATCTAGTTCAACTCTGCTTAGGAAACTGACAAGAACAGTAGCTCCTCTATAGTCCAATACACTGTAATTGCTGGGAACATACGCGAGTGCTATTTGCACTGTGTACAGCAATGGGCGCGCAATAGTGACTTTTCTTACCAGAAAACAACTCTTGCTCATAGGACCAGAAACTGCATGTCATTCAACTATGTTTAGGACTGGGAAACAAACGCTAGCTCACCTTACAAGAAACACACTCTGCTTTTGAGGAAAGAGCACTCTTCTAGTCTACTGTGTTTCCTATAGCGCCAGAACAGTGAGCTTGCTCAGAACAAAAGAACTGTGCTTCCTAAACACCCGGCCATATCTAGTTCAATTCTGTTTAGTAAACTGACAAGAACAGTAGATCCTCTTCAGTCCAATACACTGTACATGCTGGGAACAGACGCCAGTGCTATTTGCACTGTGTACAGCAATGGGAGCACAATAGTGACTCTTCTTACCAGAAAATAACTCTTGCGCATACAACCAGAAACTGCATGTGATTCAACTCCATTTAGGACTTGGAATTAAACGCTAGCTCGTCTTACAAGAAACACACTCTGCTTCTGAGAAAAGAGCACTCTTCTACTCTACTGTGTTTCCTATAGGGCCAGCACAGAGAGCTTGCTCAGAACAAAAGAACTGTGCTTCCTGCACACACGGGCCATATCTAGTTCAACTCTGCTTAGGAAACTGACAAGAACAGTAGCTCCTCTTCAGTCCAATACACGGTACTTGCTGGGAACAGACGTGAGTGCTATTTGCACTGTGTACGGAAATGGGAGCGCAATAGTGACTCTGTTTACCAGAAAACAACTCTTGCTGGTAGGACCAGAAACTGCATGTGATTCAACTCCATTTAGGACTGGGAAACAAATGCTATTTCGCCTTACAAGAAACACACTCTGCTTTTGAGAAAAGAGCACTCTTGTACTCTACTGTGTTTCCTATAGGGCCAGAATAGTGAGCTTGCTCAGAACAAAAGAACTGTGCTTCCTACACACACGGGCCATATATAGTTCAACTCTGCTTAGGAAACTGACGAGAACAGTAGCTCCTCTTCAGTCCAATACACTGTACTTGCTGGGAACAGACGAGTGCTATTTGTACTGTGTACAGCAATGGTAGCACAATAGTGACTTTTCTTACCAGAAAACAACTCTTGCTCATAGGACCAGAATCTGCATGTCATTCAACTATGTTTAGGACTGGGAAACAAACGCTAGCTCACCTTACAAGAAACACACTCTGCTTTTGAGGAAAGAGCACTCTTCTAGTCTACTGTGTTTCCTATTGCGCCAGAACAGTGAGCTTGCTCAGAACAAAAGAACTGTGCTTCCTAAACACCCGGCCATATCTAGTTCAATTCTGTTTAGTAAACTGACAAGAACAGTAGATCCTCTTCAGTCCAATACACTGTACATGCTGGGAACAGACGCCAGTGCTATTTGCACTGTGTACAGCAATGGGAGCACAATAGTGACTCTTCTTACCAGAAAATAACTCTTGCGCATACAACCAGAAACTGCATGTGATTCAACTCCATTTAGGACTTGGAAACAAACGCTAGCTTGTCTTACAAGAAACACACTCTGCTTCTGAGAAAAGAGCACTCTTCTACTCTACTGTGTTTCCTATAGGGCCAGCACAGAGAGCTTGCTCAGAACAAAAGAACTGTGCTTCCTGCACACACGGGCCATATCTAGTTCAACTCTGCTTAGGAAACTGACAAGAACAGTAGCTCCTCTTCAGTCCAATACACGGTACTTGCTGGGAACAGACGCGAGTGCTATTTGCACAGTGTACGGAAATGGGAGCGCAATAGTGACTCTTTTTACCAGAAAACAACTCTTGCTGGTAGGACCAGAAACTGCATGTGATTCAACTCCATTTAGGACTGGGAATCAAATGCTATTTCGCCTTACAAGAAACACACTCTGCTTTTGAGAAAAGAGCACTCTTGTACTCTACTGTGTTTCCTATAGGGCCAGAATAGTGAGCTTGCTCAGAACAAAAGAACTGTGCTTCCTACACACACGGGCCATATATAGTTCAACTCTGCTTAGGAAACTGACGAGAACAGTAGCTCCTCTTCAGTCCAATACACTGTACTTGCTGGGAACAGACGAGTGCTATTTGTACTGTGTACAGCAATGGTAGCACAATAGTGACCCTTCTTACCAGAAAAAATCTCTGTCTCTTAGGACCAGAAACTGCATGTGATTCAACTCCACCCTGACTGGGAAACAAACGCTAGCTTGCCTTACAAAAAACAAGCTCTGATTTGAAAAAAGGGCACACTTCTACTCTACTGTGTTTCCTATGGGGTCCGAACAGTGAGCTTGCTCAGAACAAAAGAACTGTGATTCCTACACACACGGGCCATATCTGGTTCAATTCTGCTTAGGAAACTGACAAGAACAGGAGATCCTCTTCAGTCCAATACACTGTACTTGCTGGGAACAGACGCGAGTGCTATTTGCACTGTGTATGAAAATGGGAGCGCAATAGTGACTCTTCTTACCACAAAACAACTCTTGCTCGTTTGACTAGAAACTTCATGGGATTCAACTCCATTTCTGAATTGGAAACAAACACTAGCTTGCCTCACAAGAAACACACTCTGCTTTTAAGAAAAGAGCCCTCCTCTACTCTACTGTGTTTCCTATAGCGCCAGAACAGTGAGCTTGCTCAGTCCAAAGAACTGTGCTTCCTACACACACAGGCAATATCTAGATCAACTCTGCATAGGAAACTGACGAGAACAGTAGCTCCTTTTAAGTCCAATACACTGTACTTGCTGGGAACAGATGCGAGTGCTATTTGCACTGTGTATGGAAATGGGAGCACAATAGTGACTTTCCTTACCAGAAAACAACTCTTGCTCGTAGGACCAAAAACTGCATGTGATTCAACTCCATTTACGACTGGGAAACAAACGCTAGCCTCGCCTTACAAGAAACACAATCTGCTTTTGAGAAAAGAGCACTCTTCTACTCTGCTGTTTTTCCTATAGGGCCAGTACAGTGAGCTTGCTCAGAACAAAAGAACTGTGCATCCTACACACACGGGCCATATCTAGTTCAATTCTGCTTAGGAAACTGACAAGAACAGTAGATCCTCTTCAGTCCAATACACTGTACTTGCTGGGAACAGACGCCAGTGCTATTTGCACTGTGTATGACAATGGGAGCACAATAGTGACTTTTCTTACCAGAAAACAACTCTTGCTCGTAGGACCAGAAACTGCATGTGATTCAACTCCATTTAGGACTGGGAAACAATCGCTAGCTCGCCTTACAAGAAACACACTCTGCTTTTGAGAAAAGAGCAATCTTCTACTCTACTGTGTTTTCTATAGCGCCAAAACAGTTAGCTTGCTCAGAACAAAAGAACTGTGCTTCCTACACACATGGACCTTTCTAGTTCAATTCTGCTTAGTAAACTGAGAAGAACAGTAGATCCTCTTCAGTCCAATACACTGTACATGCTGGGAACAGACGCCAGTGCTATTCGCACTGTGTACAACAAAGGGAGCACAATAGTAACTCTTCTTACCAAAAAACAACTCTTGTTCGTAGGACCAGAAACTGCATGTGATTCAAATCCATTTACGACTGGGAAACAAACGCTAGCTCGCCTCACAAGAAACACACTCTGCTTTTGAGAAAAGAGCACTCTTCTACTCTACTGTTTTTCCTATAGGGCCAGTACAGTGAGCTTGCTCAGAACAAAAGAACTGTGCATCCTACACACACGGGCCATATCTAGTTCAATTCTGCTTAGGAAACTGACAAGAACAGTAGATCCTCTTCAGTCCAATACACTGTACTTGCTGGGAACAGACGCCAGTGCTATTTGCACTGTGTATGACAATGGGAGCACAATAGTGACTTTTCTTACCAGAAAACAACTCTTGCTCGTAGGACCAGAAACTGCATGTGATTCAACTCCATTTAGGACTGGGAAACAATCGCTAGCTCGCCTTACAAGAAACACACTCTGCTTTTGAGAAAAGAGCACTCTTCTACTCTACTGTGTTTTCTATAGCGCCAGAACAGTTAGCTTGCTCAGAACAAAAGAACTGTGCTTCCTACACACATGGACCTTTCTAGTTCAATTCTGCTTAGTAAACTGAGAAGAACAGTAGATCCTCTTCAGTCCAATACACTGTACATGCTGGGAACAGACGCCAGTGCTATTCGCACTGTGTACAACAAAGGGAGCACAATAGTAACTCTTCTTACCAAAAAACAACTCTTGCTCGTAGGACCAGAAACTGCATGTGATTCAAATCCATTTAGGACTGGGAAACAAACGCTAGCTCGCCTCACAAGAAACACACTCTGCTTTTGAGAAAAGAGCACTCTTCTACTCTACTGTGTTTCCTATAGGGCCAGTACAGTTAGCTTGCTCAGAACAAAAGAACTGTGCTTCCTACACACACGGGCCCTATCTAGTTCAACTCTGCTTAGGAAACTGACAAGAACAGTAGCTCCTCTTCAGTCCAATACACTGTACTTGCTGGGCACAGACTCGAGTGCTATTTGCACTGTGTACGGAATTGGGAACGCAATAGTGACTCTTTTTACCAGAAAACAACTCTTGCTCATAGGAACAGAAACTGCATGTGATTCAACTCCATTTAGGACTGGGAAACAAATGCTATCTCTCCTTACAAGAAACACACTCTGCTTTTGAGAAAAGAGCACTCTTGTACTCTACTGTGTTTCTTATAGGGCCAGAACAGTGAGCTTGCTTAGAACAAAAGAACTGTGCTTCCTACAAACACGGGCCATATCTAGTTCAACTCTGCTTAGGAAACTGACAAGAACAGTAGCTCCTCTTCAGTCCAATACACTGTACTTGCTGGGAACAGACGAGTGCTATTTGTACTGTGTACAGCAATGGGAGCACAATAGTGACCCTTCTTACAAGAAAACAACTCTGGCTCTTAGGACCAGAAACTGCATGTGATTCAACTCCACTTAGGGCTGGGAAACAAACGCTAGCTTGCCTTACAAGAAACAAGCTTTGATTTGAGAAAAGGGCACACTTCTACTCTACTGTGTTTCCTATGGGGTCCGAACAGTGAGCTTGTTCAGAACAAAAGAACTGTGCTTCCTACAGACACGGGCCATATCTAGTTCAATTCTGCTTAGGAAACTGACAAGAACAGTAGAT
This sequence comes from Peromyscus eremicus, assembly GCF_949786415.1. Taxonomy (NCBI): domain Eukaryota; kingdom Metazoa; phylum Chordata; class Mammalia; order Rodentia; family Cricetidae; genus Peromyscus; species Peromyscus eremicus. The sequence continues at coordinate 311,576 of NW_026734481.1, forward strand.
CCCCTTCAGTCCAATACACTGTACTTGCTGGGAACAGACGCCAGTGCTATTTGCAATGTGTATGACAATGGGAGTACCATAGTGACTCTTCTTACCACAAAAAAACTCTGGCTCTTAGGACCAGAAACTGCATATGATTCAACTCCACTTAGGACTGGGAAACAAACGCTAGCTTACCTTACAAGAAACAGACTCTGCTTTTGAGAAAAGAGCACTCTTCTACTCTACTGTGTTTCCTATAGGGTCAGAGCAGTGAGCTTGCTCAGAACAAAAGAAATGTGCTTCATACACACACGGGCCATATCTAGTTCAACTCTGCTTAGGAACCTGACAAGAACAGTAGATCCTCTTCAGTCCAATATACTGTACATGCTGGGAACAAATGCCAGTGCTATTTGCCCTGTGTATGACAATGGGAGCGCAATAGTGACTCTTCTTACCAGAAAATACTCTTGCTTGTAGGACCAGAAATTGCATGTGATTCAACTCCATTTAGGACTGGGAAACAAACGCTAGCTCGCCCTACAAGAAACACACTCTGCTTTTGAGAAAAGAGTACTCTTCTACTCTACTGTTTTTCCTATAGGGCCAGAACAGTAAGCTTGCTCAGAACAAAAGAAATGTGCTTCCTACACACAGGGGCCATATCTAGTTCAACTCTGCATCGGAAACTGACAAGAACAGTAGATCCTCTTCTGTCTGATACACTGTACATGCTGGGAACAGACGCCAGTGCTATTTGCCCTGTATATGACATTGGGAGCGAAATAGTGACTCTTCTTACCAGAAAATAACTCTTGCTCGTTGGACCAGAAACTGCATGTGATTCAACTCCATTTAGGTCTGGGAAGCAAACTCTAGCTCGCCTTACAAGAAACATATTCTGCTTTTGAGAAAAGAGCACTCTTCTACTCTACTGTGTTTCCTATGGGTCCGAACAGTGAGCTTGCTCAGAACAAAAGAACTGTGCTTCCTATACACACGGGCCATATCTAGTTCAACTCTGCTTAGGAAACTGACAAGAACAGTAGCTCCTATTCAGTCCAATAGACCGTACTTGATTGGAACAGACGCAAGTGCTATTTGCACTGTGTATGACAATGGGAGCACAATAGTGACTCTTCTTACCACAAAACAACTCTTGCTCCTAGGACCAGAACCTGCATGGGATTCAACTCCATTTAGGACTGGGAAACAAACGCTAGCTTACCTTACAAGAAACACACTCTGCTTTTGAGAAAAGAGCACTCTTCTACTCTACTATGTTTCCTATAGGGCCAGAACAGTGAGCTTGCTCAGAACAAAAGAAATGTGCTTCATACACACACGGGCCATATCTAGTTCAATTCTGCTTAGGAAACTGACAAGAACAGTAGCTCCTCTTCAGTCCAATACACTGTACTTGATTGGAACAGACGCAAGTGCTATTTGTACTGTGTATGGCAATGGGAGCGCAATAGTGACTCTTCTTACCAAAAAAAAACTCTATTCGTAGGACCAAAAACTGCATGTGATTCAAATTTATATAGGACTCGGAAACAAAAGCTAGCTCGCCTTACAAGAAATACACTCTGCTTTTGAGAAAAGAGCACTCTTCTTCTCTACTATGTGTCCTATGCGGTCCGAACAGTGAGCTTGCTCAGAACAAAAGAACTGTGCTTCCTACACACACGGGCCATATCTAGTTCAACTCCGCTTAGGCAACTGACAAGAACAGTAGCTCCTCTTCGCTCCAATACACTGTACTTGCTGGGAACAAACGCGAGTGCTATTTGCACTGTGTATGTCAACGGGAGCGCAATAGTGACTTTCCTTCCCAGAAAACAACTCTTGCTCACAGGACCAAAAACTGCATGTGATTCAACTCCATTTAGGACTGGGAAACAAACACTGGCTCGCCTTACAAGAAACACACTCTGCTTTTGAAAAAGGAGCACTCTTCTACTCTACTGTGTTTCCTATAGGGCCAGTACAGTGAGCTTGCTCAGAACAAAAGAACTGTGCTTCCTACACAAATGGCCATGTCCTGTTCAATTCTGCTTAGGAGACTGACAATAACAGTAGCTCCTCTTCAGTCCAATACACTGTACTTGCTGGGAACAGATGCGAGTGCTATTTGCACTGTGTTTGGCAATGGGAGCGCAATAGTGACTTTCCTTACCAGAAAACAACTCTTGCGCATAGGACCAAAAACTGCATGTGATTCAACTCCATTGAGGACTGGGAAACAAACACCAGCTCGCCTTACAATAAACATATTCTGCTTTTGAGAAAAGAGCACTCTTCTACTCTACTGTGTTTCCTATAGGGCCAGAAGAATGAGCTTGCTCAGAACAAAAGAACTGTGCCTCCTGCACACACGGGCCATATCTAGTTCAACTCTGCTTAGGAAACTGACAAGAACAGTAGCTACTCTTCAGTCCAATACACTGTACTTGCTGGGAACAGACGCGAGTGCTATTTGCACTTTGTACGGCATTGGGAGCGCAATAGTGACTCTTTTTACCAGGAAACAACTCTTGCTCGTAGGACCAGAAAACAACTCTTGCTCGTAGGACCAGAAACTGCATGTGATTCAACTCCATTTAGGACTGGGAAACAAATGCTATCTCGCCTTACAAGAAACACACTCTGCTTTTGAGAAAAGAGCACTCTTGTACTCTACTGTGTTTCCTATAGGGCCAGAACAGTGAGCTTGCTCAGAACAAAAGAAATGTGCTTCATACACACACGGGCCATGTCTAGTTCAATTCTGCCTAGGAAACTGACAAGAATAGTAGCTCCTCTTCAGTCCAATACACTGTACTTGCTGGAAACAGACGCGAGTGCTATTTGCACTGTGTATGTCAACGGGTGCGCAATAGTGACTTTCCTTACCAGAAAACAACTCTTGCTCGTAGGACCAAAAACTGCATGTGATTCAACTCCATTTAGAACTGGGAAACAAACGCTGCCTCGCCTTACAAGAAACACACTCTGCTTTTGAGAAAAGAGCACTCTTCTACTCTACTGTGTTTCCTACAGGGCCAGTACAGTGAGCTTGCTCAGAACCAAAGAACTGTGCTTCCAACACAAATGGCCATATCCAGTTCAATCCTGCTCAGGAAACTGACAAGAACAGTAGCTCCTATTCAGTCCAATACACTGTACTTGCTAGGAACAGTTGCCAGTGCTATTTGCACTGTGTATGACAATGGGAGCGCAATAGTGACTCTTCTTACCACAAAACAACTCTTGCTCCTAGGACCAGAAACTGCATGTGATTCAACTCCACTTAGGACTGAGAAACAAACGCTAGCTTGCCTTACAAGAAACACACTCTGCTTTTGAGAAAAGAGCAATGTGTTTCCTATGGGGTTCGCACAGTGAGCTTCATCAGAACAAAAGAACTGTCCTTCCTATACACACGGGACATATCTAGTTCAACTCTGCTTAGGAAACTGACAAGAACAGTAGCTCCTCTTCAGTCCAATACACTGTACTTGCTAGGAACAGAAGTGAGTGCTATTTGCGCTGTGTATGGCAAAGGGAGCACAATAGTGTCTTTCCTTACCAGAAAACAACTCTTGCTCGTATGACCAAAAACTGCATGTGATTCAACTCCATTTAGGACTGGGAAACAAACGCTAGCTCACCTTGCAAGAAAAACACTCTGCTTTTGAGAAAAGAGCACTGTTCTACTCTACTGTGTTTCCTATAGGGCCAGAACAGTGAGATTGCTCAGAACAATAGAACTGTGCTTCCTACACATATGGCCATATCTACTAAAATTCTGCTTAGGAAACTGAAAAGAACAGTAGATCCTCTTCAGTCCAATACACTGTACATGCTGGGAACAGACGCAAGTGCTATTTGCCCTGTGTGTGACAATGGGAGGGCAATAGTGACTCTTCTTACCAGAAAACAACTCTTGCCCTTAGGACCAGAAACTGATCGTGATTCAACTCCATTTAGGACTGGGAAACAAATGCTAGCTTGCCTTACAAGAAACACACTCTGCTTTTGAGAAAAGAGCACTCTTCTACTCTACTGTGTTTCCTATAGGGCCAGAACAGTGAGCTTGCTCAGAACAAAAGAACTGTACTTCCTGCACACACGGGCCATATCTAGTTCAACTCTGCTTAGGAATCTGACAAGAACAGTAGATCCTCTTCAGTCCAATACACTGTACATGCTGGGAACAAATGCCAGTGCTATTTGCCCTGTGTATGACAAAGGGAGCGCAATAGTGACTCTTCTTACCAGAAAATACTCTTGCTTGTAGGACCAGAAACTGCATGTGATTCAAATCCATTTAGGACTAAGAAACAAACGTTAGCTCGCCTTACAAGAAACACACTATGCTTTTGAGAAACGAGTACTCTTCTACTCTACTGTGTTTCCTATAGGGCCAGAACAGTGAGCTTGCTAAGAACAAAAGAAGTGTGCTTCCTACGCACACGGGCCATATCTAGTTCAACTCTGCTTAGGAAACTGACAAGAACAGTAGCTCCTCTTCAGTCCAATACACTGTACTTGCTGGGAACAGACGCGAGTGCTATTTGCACTGTGTACGGCATTGGGAGCGCAATAGTGACTCTTTTTACCAGAAAATAACTCTTGCTCGTAGGACCAGAAACTGCATGTGATTCAACTCCATTTAGGACTGGAAAACAAATGCTTTCTCGCCTTACAAAAAACACACTCTGCTTTTGAGAAAAGAGCACTCTTGTACACTACTGTGTTTCCTATAGGGCCAGAACAGTGAGCTTTCTCAGAACAAAAGAACTGAGCTTCCTACACACACGGGCCATATATAGTTCAACTCTGCTTAGGAACCTGACGAGAACAGTAGCTCCTCTTCAGTCCAATACACTGTACTTGCTGGGAACAGATGCCAGTGCTATTTGCACTGTGTATGACAATGGAAGCACAATAGTGACTCTTCTTACCACAAAACAACTCTTGCTCCTAGGACCAGAAACTGCATGGGATTCAACTCCATTTAGGACTGGGAAACAAACGCTAGCTTGCCTTACAAAAACACACTCTGCTTTTGAGAAAAGAGCACTCTTCTACTCTACTGTGTTTGCTATAGGGCCAGAACAGTGAGCTTGCTCAGAACAAAAGAACTGTGCTGCCTACACACACGGGCCATATCTAGTTCAACTCTGCAGAGGAAACTGACAAGAACAGTAGATCCTCTTCAGTCCAATACACTGTACAGGCTGGGAACAGACGCCAGTGCTATTTGCCCTGTGTATGACAATGCGAGCTCAGTAGTGACTCTTCTTACCAGAAAACAACTCTTGCTTTTAGGACCTGAAACTGCATGTGATTCAACTCCATTTAGGTTTGGGAAGCAAACGCTATCTCGCCTTACAAGAAACATACTCTGCTTTGAGTAAAGAGCAATGTGTTTCCTATGGGGTCCGCACAGTGAGCTTGCTCAGAACAAAAGAACTGTGCTTCCTACACAAATGGCCATATCCAGTTCAATTCTGCTTAGGAAACTGATAAGAACAGTAGCTCCTCTTCAGTCCAATACACTGTACTTGCTGGGAACAGATGCGAGTGCTATTTGCACTGTGTTTGGAAATGGGAGCCCAATAGTGACTTTCCTTACCAGAAACCAACTCTTGAGTGTAGGACCAAAAACTGCATGTGATTCAACTCCATTTAGGACTGGGAAACAAACGCTAGCTCGCCTTACAAGTAACACACTCTGCTTTTGAGAAAAGAGCACTCTTCTATTCTACTGTGTTTCCTATAGGGCCAGAACAGTTAGCTTGCTCAGAACAAAAGAACTGTGCTTCCTGCACACACGGGCCATATCTAGTTCAACTCTGCTTAGGAAACTGACAAGAACAGTAGCTCCTCTTCAGTCCAATACACTGTACTTGCTGGGAACAGACGCGAGTGCTATTTGCACTGTGTATGTCAATGGGAGCGCAATAGTGACTTTCCTTACCAGAAAACAACTCTTGTTCATAGGAACAAAAACTGCATGTGATTCAACTCCATTTAGGACTGGGAAACAAACGCTAGCTCGCCTTACAATAAACACACTCTGCTTTTGAGAAAAGAGCACTCTTCTACTCTACTGTGTTTCCTATAGGGCCAGTACAGTGAGCTTGCTCAGAAAAAAAGAACTGTGCTTCCTACACAAATGGCCATATCCACTTCAATTCTGCTTAGGAAACTGACAAGAACAGTAGCTCCTCTTCAGTCCAATACACTATACTTGCTGGGAACAGATGCGAGTGCTATTTGCACTGTGTATGGCAATGGGAGCGCAATAGTGACTTTCCTTACCAGAAAACAACTCTTTCGTGTAGGACCAAAAACTGTATGTGATTCAACTCCATTTAGAACTGGGAAACAAACGCTAGCTCGCCTTACAAGAAACACACTCTACTTTTGAGAAAAGAGAACTCTTCTACTCTACTGTGTTTCCTATAGTGCCAGAACAGTGAGATTGCTCAGAAGAAAAGAACTGTGCTTCCTACAAACACGGGCCATATCTAGTTCAACTCTGCTTAGGAAACTGACAAGAACAGTAGCTCCTCTTCAGTCCAATACACTGTAATTGCTGGGAACATACGCGAGTGCTATTTGCACTGTGTACAGCAATGGGAGCGCAATAGTGACTTTTCTTACCAGAAAACAACTCTTGCTCATAGGACCAGAAACTGCATGTCATTCAACTATGTTTAGGACTGGGAAACAAATGCTAGCTCACCTTACAAGAAACACACTCTGCTTTTGAGGAAAGAGCACTCTTCTAGTCTACTGTGTTTCCTATAGCGCCAGAACAGTGAGCTTGCTCAGAACAAAAGAACTGTGCTTCCTAAACACCCGGCCATATCTAGTTCAATTCTGTTTAGTAAACTGACAAGAACAGTAGATCCTCTTCAGTCCAATACACTGTACATGCTGGGAACAGACGCCAGTGCTATTTGCACTGTGTACAGCAATGGGAGCACAATAGTGACTCTTCTTACCAGAAAATAACTCTTGCGCATACAACCAGAAACTGCATGTGATTCAACTCCATTTAGGACTGGGAAACAAACGCTAGCTCGTCTTACAAGAAACACACTCTGCTTCTGAGAAAAGAGCACTCTTCTACTCTACTGTGTTTCCTATAGGGCCAGCACAGAGAGCTTGCTCAGAACAAAAGAACTGTGCTTCCTGCACACACGGGCCATATCTAGTTCAACTCTGCTTAGGAAACTGACAAGAACAGTAGCTCCTCTTCAGTCCAATACACGGTACTTGCTGGGAACAGACGCGAGTGCTATTTGCACTGTGTACAGAAATGGGAGCGCAATAGTGACTCTTTTTACCAGAAAACAACTCTTGCTCGTAGGAACAGAAACTGCATGGGATTCAATTCCATTTAGGACTGGGAAACAAACGCTAGCTTGCCTTACAAAAAACACACTCTGCTTTTGAGAAAAGAGCACTGTTCTACTCTACTGTGTTTCCTATAGGGCCAGAACAGTGATATTGCTCAGAACAAAAGAACTGTGCTTCCTACACACATGGCCATATCTAGTACAATTCTCCTTAGAAAACTGAAAAGAACAGTAGATCCTCTTCAGTCCAATACACTGTACATGCTGGGAACAGACGCAAGTGCTATTTGCCCTGTGTGTGACAATGGGAGGGCAATAGTGACTCTTCTTACCAGAAAACAACTCTTGCCCTTAGGACCAGAAACTGATCGTGATTCAACTCCATTTAGGACTGGGAAACAAATGCTAGCTTGCCTTACAAGAAACACACTCTGCTTTTGAGAAAAGAGCACTCTTCTAGTCTACTGTGTTTCCTATAGGGCCAGAACAGTGAGCTTGCTCAGAACAAAAGAACTGTACTTCCTGCACACACGGGCCATATCTAGTTCAACTCTGCTTAGGAACCTGACAAGAACAGTAGATCCTCTTCAGTCCAATACACTGTACATGCTGGGAACAAATGCCAGTGCTATTTGCCCTGTGTATGACAAAGGAAGCGCAATAGTGACTCTTCTTACCAGAAAATACTCTTGCTTGTAGGACCAGAAACTGCATGTGATTCAAATCCATTTAGGACTAAGAAACAAACGTTAGCTCGCCTTACAAGAAACACACTATGCTTTTGAGAAACGAGTACTCTTCTACTCTACTGTGTTTCCTATAGGGCCAGAACAGTGAGCTTGCTAAGAACAAAAGAAGTGTGCTTCCTACGCACACGGGCCATATCTAGTTCAACTCTGCATCAGAAACTGACAAGAACAGTAGATCCTCTTCAGTCCAATACACTGTACATGCTGGGAAAAGACGCCAGTGCTATTTGCCCTGTGTATGACAATGAGAGCGCAATAGTGACTCTTCTTACCAGAAAATAACTCTTGCTCGTAGGACCAAAAACTGCATGTGATTCAACTCCATTTAGGACTGGGAAACAAATGCTAGCTCGCCTTACAAGAAACACACTCTGCTTTTGAGAAAAGAGCACTCTTGTACTCTACTGTGTTTCTTATAGGGCCAGTACAGTGAGCTTGCTCAGAACAAAAGAACTGTGCTTCCTACACAAATGGCCATATCCAGTTCAATTCTGCTTAGGAAACTGATAAGAACAGTAGCTCCTCTTCAGTCCAATACACTGTACTTGCTGGGAACAGATGCGAGTGCTATTTGCACTGTGTTTGGAAATGGGAGCCCAATAGTGACTTTCCTTACCAGAAACCAACTCTTGAGTGTAGGACCAAAAACTGCATGTGATTCAACTCCATTTAGGACTGGGAAACAAACGCTAGCTCGCCTTACAAGTAACACACTCTGCTTTTGAGAAAAGAGCACTCTTCTATTCTACTGTGTTTCCTATAGGGCCAGCACAGAGAGCTTGCTCAGAACAAAAGAACTGTGCTTCCTGCACACACGGCCATATCTAGTTCAACTCTGCTTAGGAAACTGACAAGAACAGTAGCTCCTCTTCAGTCCAATACACGGTACTTGCTGGGAACAGACGCGAGTGCTATTTGCACTGTGTACGGAAATGGGAGCGCAATAGTGACTCTTTTTACCAGAAAACAACTCTTGCTCGTAGGAACAGAAACTGCATGGGATTCAATTCCATTTAGGACTGGGAAACAAACGCTAGCTTGCCTTACAAAAAACACACTCTGCTTTTGAGAAAAGAGCACTCTTCTACTCTTCTGTGTATCCTATAGGGCCAGAACAGTGAGATTGCTCAGAACAAAAGAAATGTGCTTCATACACACACGGCCCATATCTAGTTCAACTCTGCATGGGAAACTGACAAGAACAGTAGATCCTCTTCAGTCCAATACACTGTACATGCTGGGAACAGACGCCAGTGCTATTTGCCCTGTGTATGAAAATGGGAGCGAAATAGTGACTCTTCTTACCAGAAAACAACTCTTGATTGTAGGACCAGAAACTGCATGTGATTCAACTCCACTTAGGTCTGGGAAGCAAACGCTAGCTCGCCTTACAAGAAACCCACTCTGCTTTTGAGAAAACAGCACTCTTCTACTCTACTGTGTTTCCTATGGGGTCTGAACAGTGAGCTTGCTCAGAACAAAAGAACTGTACTTCCTGCACACACGGGCCATATCTAGTTCAACTCTGCTTAGGAAACTGACAAGAACAGTAGCTCCTCTTTAGTCCAATACACTGTACTTGATTGGAACAGTCCCAAGTGCTATTTGTACAGTGTATGGCATTGTGAGCGCAATAGTGACTCTTCTTACCAAAAAATAACTCTACTCTTAGGACCAGAAACTGCATGTGATTCAAATTCATTTAGGACTGGGAAACAAAAGCTAGCTCGCCTTACAAGAAATACACTCTGCTTTTGAGAAAAGAGCACTCTTCTTCTCTACAATGTGTCCTATGTGGTCTGAACAGTGAGCTTGCTCAGAACAAAAGAACTGTGCTTCCTACGCACACGGGCCATATCTAGTTCAACTCTGCTTAGGAAACTGACAAGAACAGTAGCTCCTCTTCAGTCCAATACACTGTAATTGCTGGGAACAGACGCGAGTGCTATTTGCACTGTGTATGTCAACGGGAGCGCAATAGTGACTTTCCTTAAAAGAAAACAACTCTTGCTCGTAGGACCAAAAACTGCATGTGATTCAACTCCATTTAGGACTGGGAAACAAACGCTGGCTCGCCTTACAAGAAACACACTCTACTTTTGAGAAAAGAGCACTCTTCTACTCTACTATGTTTTATATAGCGCCAGGACAGTTAGCTTGCTCAGAACAAAAGAACTGTGCTTCCTACACAGACGGCCCTATATAGTTCAATTCGGCTTAGTAAACTGAGAAGAACAGTAGATCCTCTTCAATCCAATACACTGTACATACTGGGAACAGACGCCAGTGCTATTTGCACTGTGTACGACAAAGGGAGCGCAATAGTAACTCTTCTTACCAGAATACATCTCTTGATCGTAGGACCAGAAACTGCATGTGATTCAACTACATTTAGGACTGGGAAACACATGCTAGCTTGCCTTACAAGAAACACACTCTTCTTTTGAGAAAAGAGCACTCTTTTACTCTACTGTGTCTCCTATAGGGCCAGAACAGTGAGCTTGCTCAGAACAAAAGATCTGTGCTTCCTACACACACGGGCCATATCTAGTTCAACTCTGCTTAGGAAACTGACGAGAACAGTAGCTCCTCTTCACTCCAATGCACTGTACTTGCTGAGAACAGACGCGAGTGCTGTTTGCACTGTGTACAGTAATAGGAGCACAATAGTGACTTTTCTTACCAGAAAACAACTTTTGCTCTTAGGAACAGAAACTGCATGTGATTCAACTCCACTTAGGTCTGGAAAACAAACGCTAGCTCGCCTTACAAGAAACATGCTCTGCTCTTGAGAATAGGGCACACTTCTACTCTACTGTGTTTCCTATGGGGTCCAAACAGTGAGCTTGCTCAGAACAAAAGAACTGTGCTTCCTACACACATGGGCCATATCTAGTTCAATTCTGCTTAGGAAACTGACAAGAACAGTAGCTCCTCTTCAGTCCAATACACTGTACTTGATTGGAACAGTCCAAGTGCTATTTGTACAGTGTATAGCATTGTGAGCGCAATAGTGACTCTTCTTACCAAAAAATAACTCTACTCTTAGGACCAGAAACTGCATGTGATTCAAATTCATTTAGGACTGGGAAACAAAAGCTAGCTCGCCTTACAAGAAATACACTCTGCTTTTGAGAAAAGAGCACTCTTCTTCTCTACAATGTGTCCTACGGGTTCTGAACAGTGAGCTTGCTCAGAACAAAAGAACTGTGCTTCCTACGCACACGGGCCATATCTAGTTCAACTCTGCTTAGGAAACTGACAAGAACAGTAGCTCCTCTTCAGTCCAATACACTGTAATTGCTGGGAACAGACGCGAGTGCTATTTGCACTGTGTATGTCAACGGGAGCACAATAGTGTCTTTCCTTAAAAGAAAACAACTCTTGCTCGTAGGACCAAAAACTGCATGTGATTCAACTCCATTTAGGACTGGGAAACAAACGCTGGCTCGCCTTACAAGAAACACACTCTGCTTTTGAGAAAAGAGCACTCTTATACTCTACTGTGTTTCCTATAGGGCAGTACAGTGAGCTTGCTCAGAACAAAAGAACTGTGCTTCCTACACAAATGGCCATATCCAGTTCAATTCTGCTTAAGAAACTGACAAAAACAGTAGCTCCTCTTCAGTCCAATACACTGTACTTGCTGGGAACAGATGTGAGTGCTATTTGCACTGTGTTTGGCAATGGGAGCGCAATAGTGACTTTCCTTACCAGAAACCAACTCTTGAGTGTAGGACCCAAAACTGCATGTGATTCAACTCCATTTAGGACTGGGAAACAAACGCTAGCTCGCCTTACAAGTAACACACTCTGCTTTTGAGAAAAGAGCACTCTTGTACTCTACTGTGTTTCCTATAGTTCCAGAACAGTGAGCTTGCTCAGAATAAAAGAGATGTGCTTCATACACACACGGGCCATATCTAGTTCAATTCTGCTTAGGAAACTGACAAGAACAGTAGCTCCTCTTCAGTCCAATACACTGTACTTGCTGGAAACAGACGCGAGTGCTATTTGCACTGTGTATGTCAACGGGAGCGCAATAGTGACTTTCCTTACCAGAAAACAACTCTTGCTCGTAGGACCAAAAACTGCATGTGATTCAACTCCATTTAGGACTGGAAAACAAATGCTATCTCGCCTTACAAGAAACACACTCTGCTTTTGAGAAAAGAGCACTCTTCTACTCTACTGTGTTTTATATGGGGTCCTAACAGAGAGTTTGCTGAGAACAAAAGAACTGTGCTTCCTACACATGGGCCATATCTAGTTCAATTCTGCTTAGGAAACTGACGGGAACCGTAGCTCCTCTTCAGTCTAATACACTGTACTTGCTGGGAACAGACGCGAGTGCTATTTGCCCTGTGTATGACAATGAGAGCGCAATAGTGACTCTTCTTACCAGAAAATAACTCTTGCTCGTAGGACCAAAAACTGCATGTGATTCAACTCCATTTAGGACTGGGAAACAAATGCTAGCTCGCCTTACAAGAAACACACTCTGCTTTTGAGAAAAGAGCACTCTTGTACTCTACTGTGTTTCTTATAGGGCCAGTACAGTGAGCTTGCTCAGAACAAAAGAACTGTGCTTCCTACACAAATGGCCATATCCAGTTCAATTCTGCTTAGGAAACTGATAAGAACAGTAGCTCCTCTTCAGTCCAATACACTGTACTTGCTGGGAACAGATGCGAGTGCTATTTGCACTGTGTTTGGAAATGGGAGCCCAATAGTGACTTTCCTTACCAGAAACCAACTCTTGAGTGTAGGACCAAAAACTGCATGTGATTCAACTCCATTTAGGACTGGGAAACAAACGCTAGCTCGCCTTACAAGTAACACACTCTGCTTTTGAGAAAAGAGCACTCTTCTATTCTACTGTGTTTCCTATAGGGCCAGCACAGAGAGCTTGCTCAGAACAAAAGAACTGTGCTTCCTGCACACACGGCCATATCTAGTTCAACTCTGCTTAGGAAACTGACAAGAACAGTAGCTCCTCTTCAGTCCAATACACGGTACTTGCTGGGAACAGACGCGAGTGCTATTTGCACTGTGTACGGAAATGGGAGCGCAATAGTGACTCTTTTTACCAGAAAACAACTCTTGCTCGTAGGAACAGAAACTGCATGGGATTCAATTCCATTTAGGACTGGGAAACAAACGCTAGCTTGCCTTACAAAAAACACACTCTGCTTTTGAGAAAAGAGCACTCTTCTACTCTTCTGTGTATCCTATAGGGCCAGAACAGTGAGATTGCTCAGAACAAAAGAAATGTGCTTCATACACACACGGCCCATATCTAGTTCAACTCTGCATGGGAAACTGACAAGAACAGTAGATCCTCTTCAGTCCAATACACTGTACATGCTGGGAACAGACGCCAGTGCTATTTGCCCTGTGTATGAAAATGGGAGCGAAATAGTGACTCTTCTTACCAGAAAACAACTCTTGATTGTAGGACCAGAAACTGCATGTGATTCAACTCCACTTAGGTCTGGGAAGCAAACGCTAGCTCGCCTTACAAGAAACCCACTCTGCTTTTGAGAAAACAGCACTCTTCTACTCTACTGTGTTTCCTATGGGGTCTGAACAGTGAGCTTGCTCAGAACAAAAGAACTGTACTTCCTGCACACACGGGCCATATCTAGTTCAACTCTGCTTAGGAAACTGACAAGAACAGTAGCTCCTCTTTAGTCCAATACACTGTACTTGATTGGAACAGTCCCAAGTGCTATTTGTACAGTGTATGGCATTGTGAGCGCAATAGTGACTCTTCTTACCAAAAAATAACTCTACTCTTAGGACCAGAAACTGCATGTGATTCAAATTCATTTAGGACTGGGAAACAAAAGCTAGCTCGCCTTACAAGAAATACACTCTGCTTTTGAGAAAAGAGCACTCTTCTTCTCTACAATGTGTCCTATGTGGTCTGAACAGTGAGCTTGCTCAGAACAAAAGAACTGTGCTTCCTACGCACACGGGCCATATCTAGTTCAACTCTGCTTAGGAAACTGACAAGAACAGTAGCTCCTCTTCAGTCCAATACACTGTAATTGCTGGGAACAGACGCGAGTGCTATTTGCACTGTGTATGTCAACGGGAGCGCAATAGTGACTTTCCTTAAAAGAAAACAACTCTTGCTCGTAGGACCAAAAACTGCATGTGATTCAACTCCATTTAGGACTGGGAAACAAACGCTGGCTCGCCTTACAAGAAACACACTCTACTTTTGAGAAAAGAGCACTCTTCTACTCTACTATGTTTTATATAGCGCCAGGACAGTTAGCTTGCTCAGAACAAAAGAACTGTGCTTCCTACACAGACGGCCCTATATAGTTCAATTCGGCTTAGTAAACTGAGAAGAACAGTAGATCCTCTTCAATCCAATACACTGTACATACTGGGAACAGACGCCAGTGCTATTTGCACTGTGTACGACAAAGGGAGCGCAATAGTAACTCTTCTTACCAGAATACATCTCTTGATCGTAGGACCAGAAACTGCATGTGATTCAACTACATTTAGGACTGGGAAACACATGCTAGCTTGCCTTACAAGAAACACACTCTTCTTTTGAGAAAAGAGCACTCTTTTACTCTACTGTGTCTCCTATAGGGCCAGAACAGTGAGCTTGCTCAGAACAAAAGATCTGTGCTTCCTACACACACGGGCCATATCTAGTTCAACTCTGCTTAGGAAACTGACGAGAACAGTAGCTCCTCTTCACTCCAATGCACTGTACTTGCTGAGAACAGACGCGAGTGCTGTTTGCACTGTGTACAGTAATAGGAGCACAATAGTGACTTTTCTTACCAGAAAACAACTTTTGCTCTTAGGAACAGAAACTGCATGTGATTCAACTCCACTTAGGTCTGGAAAACAAACGCTAGCTCGCCTTACAAGAAACATGCTCTGCTCTTGAGAATAGGGCACACTTCTACTCTACTGTGTTTCCTATGGGGTCCAAACAGTGAGCTTGCTCAGAACAAAAGAACTGTGCTTCCTACACACATGGGCCATATCTAGTTCAATTCTGCTTAGGAAACTGACAAGAACAGTAGCTCCTCTTCAGTCCAATACACTGTACTTGATTGGAACAGTCCAAGTGCTATTTGTACAGTGTATAGCATTGTGAGCGCAATAGTGACTCTTCTTACCAAAAAATAACTCTACTCTTAGGACCAGAAACTGCATGTGATTCAAATTCATTTAGGACTGGGAAACAAAAGCTAGCTCGCCTTACAAGAAATACACTCTGCTTTTGAGAAAAGAGCACTCTTCTTCTCTACAATGTGTCCTACGGGTTCTGAACAGTGAGCTTGCTCAGAACAAAAGAACTGTGCTTCCTACGCACACGGGCCATATCTAGTTCAACTCTGCTTAGGAAACTGACAAGAACAGTAGCTCCTCTTCAGTCCAATACACTGTAATTGCTGGGAACAGACGCGAGTGCTATTTGCACTGTGTATGTCAACGGGAGCACAATAGTGTCTTTCCTTAAAAGAAAACAACTCTTGCTCGTAGGACCAAAAACTGCATGTGATTCAACTCCATTTAGGACTGGGAAACAAACGCTGGCTCGCCTTACAAGAAACACACTCTGCTTTTGAGAAAAGAGCACTCTTATACTCTACTGTGTTTCCTATAGGGCAGTACAGTGAGCTTGCTCAGAACAAAAGAACTGTGCTTCCTACACAAATGGCCATATCCAGTTCAATTCTGCTTAAGAAACTGACAAAAACAGTAGCTCCTCTTCAGTCCAATACACTGTACTTGCTGGGAACAGATGTGAGTGCTATTTGCACTGTGTTTGGCAATGGGAGCGCAATAGTGACTTTCCTTACCAGAAACCAACTCTTGAGTGTAGGACCCAAAACTGCATGTGATTCAACTCCATTTAGGACTGGGAAACAAACGCTAGCTCGCCTTACAAGTAACACACTCTGCTTTTGAGAAAAGAGCACTCTTGTACTCTACTGTGTTTCCTATAGTTCCAGAACAGTGAGCTTGCTCAGAATAAAAGAGATGTGCTTCATACACACACGGGCCATATCTAGTTCAATTCTGCTTAGGAAACTGACAAGAACAGTAGCTCCTCTTCAGTCCAATACACTGTACTTGCTGGAAACAGACGCGAGTGCTATTTGCACTGTGTATGTCAACGGGAGCGCAATAGTGACTTTCCTTACCAGAAAACAACTCTTGCTCGTAGGACCAAAAACTGCATGTGATTCAACTCCATTTAGGACTGGAAAACAAATGCTATCTCGCCTTACAAGAAACACACTCTGCTTTTGAGAAAAGAGCACTCTTCTACTCTACTGTGTTTTATATGGGGTCCTAACAGAGAGTTTGCTGAGAACAAAAGAACTGTGCTTCCTACACATGGGCCATATCTAGTTCAATTCTGCTTAGGAAACTGACGGGAACCGTAGCTCCTCTTCAGTCTAATACACTGTACTTGCTGGGAACAGACGCGAGTGCTATTTGCACTGTGTATGGCAAAGGGAGCACAATAGTGACTCTTTTTACCAGAAAACAACTCTTGCTCATAGGACTAGAAACTTCATGGGATTCAACTCCATTTCTGAATGGGAAACAAACACTAGCTTGCCTTACAAGAAACACACTCTGATTTGAGAAAAGAGCCCTCGTCTACTCTACTGTGTTTCCTATAGGGCCAGAACAGTGAGCTTGCTCAGAACAAAAAAACTGTGCTTTCTACACACACGGGCCATATCTAGTTCAACTTTGCTTAGGAAACTGACAACAACAGTAGCTCCACTTCAGTCCAATACACTGTACTTGCTGGGAACAGACTCGAGTGCTATTTGCACTGTGTATGGCAATGGGAGCGCAATAGTGACTTTCCTTACCAGAAAACAACTCTTGCTCGTAGGACCAAAAACTGCATGTGATTCAACTCCATTTAGAACTGGGAAACAAACGCTAGCTCGCCTTACAAAAAACACACTCTGCTTTTGAGAAAAGAGCACTCTTCTACTCTACTGTGTTTCCTATAGGGCCAGTACAGTGATCTTGCTCAGAACAAAAGAAATGTGCTTTTTAAACACACGGCCATATCTAGTTCAATTCTGTTTAGTAAACTGACAAGAACAGTAGATCCTCTTCAGTCCAATACACTGTACATGCTGGGAACAGACGCCAGTGCTATTTGCACTGTGTACAGCAATGGGAGCGCAATAGTGACTCTTCTTACCAGAAAATAATTCTTGCTCATACGACCAGAAACTGCATGTGATTCAACACCATTTAGGACTTGGAAACAAACACTAGCTCGTCTTACAAGAAACACACTCTGCTTCTGAGAAAAGAGCACTCTTCTACTCTGCTGTGTTTTCTATAGGGCCAGAACAGAGAGCTTGCTCAGAACAAAAGAACTGTGCTTCCTGCACACACGGGCCATATCTAGTTCAACTCTGCTTAGGAAACTGACAAGAACAGTAGCTCCTCTTCATTCCAATACACTGTACTTGCTGGGAACAGACGCGAGTGCTATTTGCACTGTGTACGGAATTGGGAGCGCAATAGTGACTCTTTTTACCAGAAAACAACTCTTGCTCATAAGAACAGAAACTGCATGTGATTCAACTCCATTTAGGACTGGGAAACAAATGCTATCTAGCCTTACAAGAAACACACTCTGCTTTTGAGAAAAGAGCACTCTTGTACTCTACTGTGTTTCCTATAGGGCCAGAACAGTGAGATTGCTCAGAACAAAAGAACTGTGCTTCCTACACACACGGGCCATATCTAGTTCAACTCTGCTTAGGAAACTGACGAGAACAGTAGCTCCTCTTCAGTCCAATACACTGTACTTGCTGGGAACAGACGAGTGCTATTTGTACTGTGTACAGCAATGGGAGCACAATAGTGACCCCTCTTACCAGAAAACAGCTCTGGCTCTTAGGAACAGAAATTGCATGTGATTCAACTCCACTTAGGACTGGTAAACAAACGCTAGCTTGCCTTACAAGAAACAAGCTCTGATTTGAGAAAAGGGCACACTTCTACTCTACTGTGTTTCCTATGGGGTCCGAACAGTGAGCTTGCTCAGAACAAAATAACTGAAATTCCTACACACACGGGCCATATCTAGTTCAATTCTGCTTAGGAAACT
The DNA here is from genome assembly GCF_949786415.1 of Peromyscus eremicus. Lineage (NCBI taxonomy): Eukaryota > Metazoa > Chordata > Mammalia > Rodentia > Cricetidae > Peromyscus > Peromyscus eremicus. The sequence goes on from NW_026734481.1 coordinate 329,806, forward strand.
GACAAGAACAGTAGATCCCCTTCAGTCCAATACAGTGTACTTGCTGGGAACAAATGCCAGTGCTATTTGCCATGTGTATGACAATGGGAGCACAAAAGTGACTCTTCTTACCAGAAAATACTCTTGCTTGTAGAACCAGAAACTGCATGTGATTCAACTCCATTTAGGACTGGGAATCAAAGGCTTGCTTGCCTTACAAGAAACACACTCTGCTTTTGAGAAAAGAGTACTCTTCTACTCTACTGTTTTTCCTATAGGGCCAGAACAGTAAGCTTGCTCAGAACAAAAGAAATGTGCTTCCTAAACACAGGGGCCATATCTAGTTCAACTCTTCATCGGAAACTGACAAGAACAGTAGATCCTCTTCAGTCCAATACACTGTACATGCTGGGAACAGACGCCAGTGATATTTGCCCTGTGTATGACAATGGAAGCGAAATAGTGACTCTTCTTACCAGAAAACAACTCTTGATCTTAGGACCAGAAACAGCATGTGATTCAACGACATTTAGGTCTGGGAAGCAAACGCTAGCTCGCTTTACAAGAAACACACTCTATTTTGAGAAAAGAGCACTCTTCTACTTTACTGTGTTTCCTATGGGGTCCGAACAGTGAGCTTGCTCAGAACAAATGAACTGTGCTTCCTATACACACGGGCCATATCTAGTTCAACTCTGCTTAGGAAACTGACAAGAACAGTAGATCCTCTTCAGTCCAATACACTGTACTTTATTGGAACAGACGCAAGTGCTATTTGTACTGTGTAGGGCATTGGGAGCGCAAAAGTTACTCTTCTTACCAAAAAAAACTCTACTCGTAGGACCAGAAACTGCCTGTGATTCAAATTCATTTAGGACTGGGAAACAAAAGCTAGCTCGCCTTACAAGAAATACACTCTGCTTTTGAGAAAAGAGCACTCTTCTTCTCTACTATGTGTCCTATGGGGTCCGAACAGTGAGCTTGCTCAGAACAAAAGAACTGTGCTTCCTACATACACGGGCCATATCTAGTTCAACTCTGCTTAGGAAACTGACAAGACAGTAGCTCCTCTTCAGTCCAATACACTGTACTTAAAGGGAACAGATGTGAGTGTTATTTGCACTGTGTATGGCAATGGGAGCACAATAGTGACTTTCCTTACCAGAAAACAACTCTTGCTCATAGGACCAAAAACTGCATGTGATTCAACTCCATTTAGGACTGGGAAACAAACACTAGCTTGCCTTACAAGAAACACATTCTGCTTTTGAGTAAAGATCACTCTTCAACTCTACTGTGTTTCCTATAGGGCCAGAACAGTGAGATTGCTCAGAACAAAAGAACTGTGCTTCCTACACACACGGTCATATCTAATTCAAGTTTGCTTAGAAAACTGACAATAACAGTAGATCCTCCTCAGTCCAATACACTGTACATGCTGGGAACAGATGCCAGTGCTATATCTAATTTGTATGACAATTGGAGCGCAATAGTGACTCTTCTTACTAGAAGACAACTCTTGCTTGTAGGACCAAAAACTGCATGGGATTCAACTCCATTTCTGACTGGGAAACAAACACTTGCTCGCCTTATAAGAAACACACTCTGCTTTTGAGAAAAGAGCACTCTTCTACTCTACTGTGTTTCCTATGGGATCCGAACAGTGAGCTTGCTCAGAACAAAAGAACTGTGCTTCCAACACACACCGACTATATTTAGTTCAATATGCTTAGGAAACTGACAAGAACAGTAGCTCCGCTACAGTCCAATACACTGTACTTGCTGGGAACTGATGCGAGTGCTATTTGCACTGTGTATGGCAATGGGAGCGCAATAGTGACTCTTCTTTCCAGAAAACAACTCTTGATCGTAGGACCAAAAACTGCATGTGATTCAACTCCATTTAGGACTGGGAAACAAACGCTAGCTCGCCTTACAAGAAACACACTCTGCTTTTGAGGAAAGAGCACTCTTCTTCTCTACTGTGTTTCCTATAGGGCCAGAACAGTGAGCTTGCTCAGAACAAAAGAACTGTGCTTCCTACACACACGGACCATATCTAGATCAATTCTGCATAGGAAAATGACAAGGACAGTAGATCCTCTTCAGTCCAATACACTGTACTTGCTGGGAACAGACGCGAGTGCTATTTGCCCTGTGTATGACAATGGGAGCTCAATAGTGACTCTTCCTACCAGAAAACAACTCTTGCTCATAGGATCAGAAACTGCATGTGATTCAACTCCATTTAGGACTGGGAAACAAACGCTAGCTCGCCTTACAAGAAACACACTCTGCTTTTGAGAAAAGAGCACTCTTCTACTCTACTGTGTTTCCTATAGAGCCAAAACAGTGAGCTTGCTCAGAACAAAAGAAGGGTGCTTCCTAGACACACGGCCATATCTGGTTCAATTCTGCTTAGGAAACTGACAAGAACAGTAGATCCTCCACAGTCTAATATACTGTACATGCTGGGAATAGACGCCAGTGCTATTTGCCTTGTGTATGACAATGGGAGCACAATAGTGACTCTTCTTACCAGAAAACAACTCTTGCTCGTAGGACCAGAAACTTCATGTGATTCAACTCCATTTAGGATTGGGAAACAAACGCTAGCTCGCCTTACAAGAAACACACTCTGCTTTTGAGAAAAGAGCACTCTTCCACTCTGCTGTGTTTCCTATAGGGCCAGGACAGTGAGCTTGCTCAGAAAAAAAGTACTGTGCTTCTTACACACACGGGCCATATCTAGTTCAACTCTACTTAGGAAACTGAAAGAACAGTAGCTCCTCTTCAGTCCAATACACTGTACTTAATGGGAACAGATGTGAGTGCTATTTGCAGTGTGTATGGCAATGGGAGCACAATAGTGACTTTCCTTACCAGAAAACAACTCTTGTTGATAGGACCAAAAAGTGCATGTGATTCAACTCCATTTAGGACTGGGAAACAAATGCTGATCGCCTTACAAGAAACACACTCTGCTTTTGAGAAAAGAGCACTCTTCTACTCTAATGTGTTTCCTATAGGGCCAGAAAAGTGAGCTTGCTCAGAATAAAAGAAGTGTGCTTCCTCACACACACAGACTATATCTAGTTCAACTCTGCTTAGGAAACTGAAAAGAACAGTAGCTCCTCTTCAGTCCAATACACTGTACTTGCTGGGAACAGACGCCAGTGATATTTGCCCTGTGTATGACAATGGGAGCACTATAATGACTCTTCTTACCAGAAAAGAACTCTTGCTCATAGGAACAGAAACTGCATGTGACTCAACTCCATTTAGGACTGGGAAACAAACGCTAGCTTGCCTTACAAGAAACACACTCTGCTTTTGAGAAAAGAGCACTCTTCTTCTCTACTGTGTTTCTTATGGGGTCTGAACTGTGAGCTTGCTCAGAACAAAATAACTGTGCTTCCTACCAACACGGGCCATATCTACATCAATTCTGCTTAGGAAACTGACAAGGCAGTAGATCCTCTTCAGTCCAATACACTGTACATGCTGGGAACAGACGCCAGTGCTATTTGCCCTGTGTATGACAATGGGAGCGCAATAGTGACTCTTCTTACCAAAAAACAACTCTTGGTCAAAGGACCAGAAACTGCATGTGATTCAACACCATTTAAGACTGAAAAACAAACGCTAGCTCTCCTTACAAGAAACACACTCTGTTTTTGAGAAAAGAGCACTCTTCTACTCTACTGTGTTTCCTATAGGGCCAAAACAGTGAGCCTGCTCAGAACAAAAGAACTGTGCTTCCTACACACATGGCCATATCTAGTAAAATTCTGCTTAGGAAACTGACAAGAACAGTAGATCCTCTTCAGTCCAATACACTGTACATGCTGGGAATAGACGCCAGTGCTATTTGCCCTGTGTATGACAATGGGAGCGCAATAGTGACTCTTCTTACCAGAAAACAACTCTTGCTCGTAGGACCAGAAACTGCATGTGATTTTACTCCATTTAGGACTGGGAAACAAACGTTAGCTTGCCTTACAGGAAACACACTCTGCTTTTGAGAAAAGAGCACTCTTCTACTCTAATGTGTTTCTTATAGGGCCAGAAGAGTGAGCTTGCTCAGAACAAAAGAACTGTGCTTCCTACACACACCGACTATATTTAGTTCAGCTCTGCTTAGGAAACTGACAAGAACAGTAGATCCTCTTCAGTCCAATACACTGCACATGCTGGGAACAGACGCCAGTGATATTTGTCCTGTGTATAGCAATGGGAGCGCAATAGTGACTCTTCTTTCCAGAAAACAACTCTTGCTCATAGGACCAAAAACTGCATGGGATTCAACTCCATTTAGGACTGGGAAACAAACGCTAGCTCGCCTTACAAGAGACACACTCTGCTTTTGAGAAAAGAGCACTCTTCTACTCTACTGTGTTTCCTATGGGATCCGAACAGTGAGCTTGCTCAGAACAGAAGAAGTGTGCTTCCTACACACACGGGCCATATCCAGTTCAACTCTGCTTAGGAAACTGACAAGAACAGTAGCTCCTCTTCAGTCCAATACACTGTACTTGCTGGGAACAGACTCCAGTGCTATTTGCACTGTGTATGGCAATGGGAGCGCAATAGTGACTTTCCTTACCAGAAAACAACTCTTGCTCGTAGGACCAGAAACTGCATGGGATTCAACACCATTTATGACTGGGAAACAAACACTAGCTCGCCTTACAAGAAATACACTCTGATTTTGAGAAAAGAGCACACTTCTACTCTACTGTGTTTCCTATAGGGTCCGAAGAGTGAGCTTGCTCAGAACAAAAGAACTGTGCTTCCTACACACACGGGCCATATCTAATCCAACTCTTCTTAGGAAACTGACAAGAACAGTAGATCCTTTTCAGTCCAATACACTGTACTTGATGGAAACAGACGCGAGTGCTATTTGCACTGTGTGTGGCAATGGGAGCGCAATAGTGACTTTCCTTACTAGAAAACAACTCTTGCTCGTAGGACCAGAAACTGCATGTGATTCAACTCCATTTAGAACTGGGAAACAAACGCTAGCTCACCTTACAATAAACACACTCTGCTTTTGAGAAAAGAGAGCTTTTCTAGTCTACTGTGTTTCCTACGGTGTCCGAACAGTGAGCTTGCTCCGAACAAAAGAACCGTGCTTCCTACACACACGGGCCATATCTAGTTCAACTGTGCTTAGGAAACTGACAAGAACAGTAGCTCCTCTTCAGTCCAATACACTGTACTTGCTGGGAACAGACGCCAGTGCTATTTGCACTGTGTATGGCAATGTGAGCACAATAGTGACTCTTCTTTCCAGAAAACAACTCTTGCTCATGGGACCAAAAAGTGCATGTGATTCAACTCCATTTAGGACTGGGAAACAAATGCTAGATCACCTTACAAGAAACACACTGTGCTTTTGAGAAAAGAGCACTTTTCTAGTCTACTGTGTTTCCAATAGAGCCAAAACAGTGAGCTTGCTCAGAAAAAAAGAACTGTGCTTCCTACACACACGGCCATATCTAGTTCAATTCTGCTTAGGAAACTGACAAGAATAGTAGATCCTCTTCAGTCCAATAAACTGTACTTGCTGGGAACAGACGCCAGGGCTATTTGCACTGTGTATGGCAATGGGAGCGCAATAGTGACTCTTTTTTTCAGAAAACAACTCTTGCTCATGGGACCCAAAACCTCATGTGATTCAACTCCATTTAGAACTGGGAAACAAAAGCTAGCTCGCCTTACAAGAAACACACTCTGCTTTTGAGAAAAGAGCACTCTTCTACTCTACTGTGTTTCCTATAGAGCCAGAACAGTGAGCTTGCTCAGAACAAAAGAACTGTGCTTCCTACACACACAGCCATATCTGGTTCAATTCTGCTTAGGAAAATGACAAGAACAGTAGATCCTCTTCAGTCCAATACACTGTACATGCTGGGAATAGACGCCAGTGCTTTTTGCCTTGTGTATGACAATGGGAGTGCAATAGTGACTCTTCTTACCAGAAAACAACTCTTGCTCGTAGGACCCGAAATTGCATGTGATTAAACTCCATTTAGGACTCGGAAACAAACACTAGCTCGCCTTACAAGAAACACACTCTGCTTTTGAGAAAAGAGCACTCTTCTACTCTAATGTGTTTCCTATAGGGCCAGAAAAGTGAGCTTGCTCAGAATAAAAGAACTGTGCTTCCTACACACACCGACTATATCTAGTTCAACTCTCCTTAGGAAACTGAAAAGAACAGTAGCTCCTCTTCAGTCCAATACACTGTACTTGCTGGGAACAGACGCCAGTGCTATTTGCACTGTGTATGGCAATGGGAGCGCAATAGTGACTCTTCTTTCCAGAAAACAAATCTTGCTCGTAGGACCAAAAACTGCATGTGATTCAATTCCATTTAGGACTGGGAAACAAATACTAGCTCGCCTTACAAGAAACACACTCTGCTTTTGGGAAAAGAGCACTCTTCTACTCTACTGTGTTTCCTATAGGGCCAGAACAGTGAGCTTGCTCAGAACAAAAGAACTGTGCTTCCTACACACAGGGGCCATATCTAGATCAAGTCTGGATAGGAAACTGACAAGGACAGTAGATCCTCTTCAGTCCAATACACTGTATGTTGGGAACAGACGCCAGTGATATTTGCCCTGTGTATGAAAATGGGAGCACTATAGTGACTCTTCTTACCAGAAAACAACTCTTGCTCGTAGGAACAGAAACTGCATGTAATTCAACTCCATTTAGGACTGGGAAACAAACGCTAGCTTGCCTTACAAGAAACACACTCTGCTTTTGGGAAAAGAGCACTCTTCTACTCTACTGTGTTTCTTATGGGGTCCGAACTGTGAAATTGCTCAGAACAAAAGAACTGTGCTTCCTACCAACACGGGCCATATCTACATCAATTCTGCTTACAAAACTGACAAGGACAGTAGATCCTCTTCAGTCCAATACACTGTACATGCTGGGAACAGACGCCAGTGCTATTTGCCCTGTGTATGACAATGGGAGTGCAATAGTGACTCTTCTTACCAGAAAACAACTCTTCGTCATAGGACCAGAAATTGCATGTGATTCAACTCCATTTAGGACTGAAAAACAAACGGTAGCTTGCCTTACAAGAAACACTCTCTGTTTTTGAGAAAAGAGCACTCTTCTACTCTACTGTGTTTCTTATAGGGCCAAAACAGTGAGCTTGCTCAGAACAAAAGAACTGTGCTTCCTACACAAACGGCCATATCTAGTTCAATTCTGCTTAGGAAACTGACAAGAACAGTATATCCTCTTCAGTCCAATACACTGTACATGCTGGGAATAGACGCCAGTGCTATTTGCCCTGTGTATGACAATGGGAGCGCAATAGTGACTCTTCTTACCAGAAAACAACTCTTGCTCGTAGGACCAGAAACTGCATGTGATTTTACTCCATTTAGGACTGGGGAACAAACATTAGCTTGCCTTACAGGAAACACACTCTGCTTTTGAGAAAAGAGCACTCTTCTACTCTAATGTGTTTCTTATAGGGCCAGAAGAGTGAGCTTGCTCAGAACAGAAGAAGTGTGCTTCCTACACACACCGACTATGTTTAGTTCAACTCTGCTTAGGAAACTGACAAAAAGAGTAGATCCTCTTCAGTCAAATACACTGCACATGCTGGGAACAGACGCCAGTGCTATTTGCCCTGTGTATAGCAATGGGAGCGCAATAGTGACTCTTCTTTCCAGAAAACAACTCTTGCTCGTAGGACCAAAAATTGCATGGGATTCAACTCCATTTAGGACTGGGAAACAAACGCTAGCTCGCCTTACAAGAAACACACTCTGCTTTTGAGAAAAGAGCACTCTTCTACTCTACTGTGTTTCCTATGGGATCCGAACATTGAGCTTGCTCAGAACAGAAGAAGTGTGCTTCCTACACACACGGGCCATATCCAGTTCAACTCTGCTTAGGAAACTGACAAGAACAGTAGCTCCTCTTCAGTCCAATACACTGTACTTGCTGGGAACAGGCTCCAGGGCTATTTGCACTGTGTATGACAATGGGAGCGCAAGAGTGACTTTCCTTACCAGAAAACAACTCTTGCTCGTAGGACCAGAAACTGCATGGGATTCAACACCATTTATGACTGGGAAACAAACACTAGCTCGCCTTACAAGAAATACACTCTGATTTTGAGAAAAGAGCACACTTCTACTCTACTGTGTTTCCTATAGGGTCCGAAGAGTGAGCTTGCTCAGAACAAAAGAACTGTGCTTCCTACACACACGGGCCATATCTAATCCAACTCTTCTGAGGAAACTGACAAGAACAGTAGATCCTCTTCAGTCCAATACACTGTACTTGATAGAAACAGACGCCAGTGCTATTTGCACTGTGTGTGGCAATGGGAGCACAATAGTGACTTTCCTTACCAGAAAACAACTCTTGCTCTTAGGACCAGAAACTGCATGAGATTCAACTCCATTTAGAACTGGGAAACAAACGCTACCTCGCCTTACAATAAACAAACTCTTCTTTTGAGAAAAGACAACTCATCTACTCTACTGTGTTTCATATGGGGTCCGAACAGTGAGCTTGCTCCGAACAAAAGAACCGTGCTTCCTACACACACGGGCCATATCTAGTTCAACTCTGCTTAGGAAACTGACAAGAACAGTAGCTCCTCTTCAGTCCAATACACTGTACTTGCTGGGAACAGACGCGAGTGCTATTTGCACTGTGTATGGCAATGGGAGCGCAATAGTGACTCTTCTTACCAGAGAAGAAATCTTGCTCGTAGGACCAGAAACTGCATGTGATTCAACTCCATTTAGGACTGGCAAACAAACGCTAGCTTGCCTTACAAGAAACACACTCTGCTTTTGAGAAAAGAGCACTCTTCTATTCTAATGTGATTCCTATAGGGCCAGAAGAGTGAGCTTGCTCAGAAAAAAAGAACTGTGCTTCCTACACAAACCGACTATATTTAGTTCAACTCTGCTTAGGAAACTGACAAGAACAGTAGCTCCTCTTCAGTCCAATACACTGTACTTGCTGGGAAAAGACGCCAGTGCTATTTGCACTGTGTATGACAATGGGAGCGCAATAGTGACTTTCCTTACCAGAAAACAACTCTTGCTCGTAGGACCAGAAACTGCATGTGATTCAACTCCATTTAGGACTGGGAAACAAAGGCTAGCTCCCTTACAAGAAACACACTCTGCTTTTGAGAAAAGAGCACTCTTCTACTCTAATGTGTTTCCTATGGGATCCGAACAGTGAGCTTGCTCAGAACAAAAGAACTGTGCTTCCTACACACACGGGCCATATCTAGTTCTACACTGCTTAGGAAACTGACAAGAACAGTAGCTCCTCTTCAGTCCAATACACTGCACTCGCTGGGAACAGACGCGAGTACTATTTGCTCTGTGTATGGGAATGGGAGCGCAATAGTGACTTTCCTTACAGAAAACAACTCTTGCTCGTGGGACCAAAAACTTCATGTGATTCAACTTCTTTTAGGACTGGGAAACAAACGCTAGCTCTCCTTGCAAGAAACACACTCTGCTTTTGAGAAAAGAGCACTCTTCTACTCTACTGTGTTTCCTATGGGATCCGAAAATTGAGCTTGCTCAGAACAGAAGAAGTGTGCTTCCTACACACACGGGCCATATCCAGTTCAACTCTGCTTAGGAAACTGACAAGAACAGTAGCTCCTCTTCAGTCCAATACACTGTACTTGCTGGGAAAAGACGCCAGTGCTATTTGCACTGTGTAGGGCAATGGGAGCGCAATAGTGACTTTCCTTACCAGAAAACAAGTCTTGCTCGTAGGAACAGAAACTACATGGGATTCAACACCATTTATGACTGGGAAACAAACACTAGCTCGCCTTACAAGAAATACACTCTGCTTTTGAGAAAAGAGCACACTTCTACTCTACTGTGTTTCCTATAGGGTCCGAAGAGTGAGCTTGCTCAGAACAAAGAACTGTGCTTCCTACACACATGGGCCATATCTATTCCAACTCTTCTTAGTAAACTGACAAGAACAGTAGATCCTCTTCAGTCCATTACATTGTACTTGATGGTAACAGACGCGAGTGCTATTTGCACTGTGTGTGGCAATGGGAGCGCAATAGTGACTTTCCTTACCAGAAAACAACTCTTGCTCGTAGGGCCAGAAACTGCATGAGATTCAACTCCATTTAGAACTGGGAAACAAACGCTAGCTCGCCTTACAATAAACACACTCCGCTTTTGAGAAAAGACAACTCATCTACTCTACTGTGTTTCCTATGGGGTCCGAACAGTGAACTTGCTCCGAACAAAAGAACCCTGCTTCCTACACACACGGGCCATATCTAGTTCAATTCTGCTTAGGAAACTGACAAGAACAGTTGCTACTCTTCAGTCCAATACACTGTACTTCCTGGGAACAGACGCCAGTGCTATTTGCACTGTGTAGGGCAATGGGAGCGCAATAGTGACTTTCCTTACCAGAAAACAACTCTTGCTCATAGTACCAGAAACTGCATGGGATTCAAGACCATTTAGGACTGGGAAACAAACACTAGCTCGCCTTACAAGAAATACACTCTGCTTTTGAGAAAAGGGCACACTTCTACTCTACTGTGTTTCCTATAGGGTCCGAAGAGTGAGCTTTCTCAGAACAAAAGAACTGTGCTTCCTACACACACCGACTATATTTAGTTTAACTCTGCTTAGGAAACTGACAAGAACAGTAGATCCTCTTCAGTCCAATACACTGTACATGCTGGGAATAGAAGCCAGTGCTATTTGCCCTGTGTATTACAATGGGAGCGCAATAGTGACTTTCCTTACCGGAAAACAACTCTTGATCGTAGGGCCAGAAACTGCATGAGATTCAACTCCATTTAGAACTGGGAAACAAACGCTAACTCGCCTTACAATAAACACACTCTGCTTTTGAGAAAAGACAACTCATCTACTCTGCAGTGTTTCCTATGGGGTCCAAACAGTGAGCTTGCTCCGAACAAAAGAACCGTGCTTCCTACACACACGGGCCATATCTAGTTCAATTCTGCTTAGGAAACTGACAAGAACAGTTGCTCCTCTTCAGTCCAATACACTGTACTTGCTGGGAACAGACGCCAGTGTTATTAGTACTGTGTATGGCAATGGGAGCACAATAGTGACTCTTCTTTCCATAAAACAACTCTTGCTCATAGGACCAAAAATTGCATGTGATTCAACTCCATTTAGGACTGGGAAACAAACGCTTGCTCGCCTTACAAGAAACACACTCTGCTTTTGAGAAAAGGGCACTCTTCTACTCTACTGTGTTTCCTATAGGGCCAAAACAGTGAGCTTGCTCAGAACAAAAGAACTGTGCATCCTACACACACGGCCTTATCTAGTTCAATTCTGCTTAGGAAACTGACAAGAACAGTAGATCCTCCTCAGTCCAATACACTGTACATGCAGGGAATAGACGCCAGTGCTATTTGCTCTGTGTATGATAATGGGAGCGCAATAGTGACCTTCTCTCCAGAGAACACCTCTTGCTCGTAGGACCAGAAACTGCATGTGATTTTACTCCATTTAGGACTGGGAAACAAACGCAAGCTTGCCTTACAAGAAACACACTTTGCTTTTGAGAAAAGAGCACTCTTCTACTCTAATGTGATTCCTATAGGGCCAGAAAAGTGAGCCTGCTCAGAACAAAAGAACTGTACTTCCTACACACACCGACTATATTTAGTTCAACTCTGCTTAGGAAACTGACAAGAATAGTAGATCCTCTTCAGTCCAATAAACTGCACATGCTGGGAACAGACGCCAGTGCTATTTGCCCTGTGCATAGCAATGGGAGCGCAATAGTGACTCTTCTTTCCAGAAAACAACTCTTGCTAGTAGGACCAAAAACTGCATGGGATTCAACTCCATTTAGGACTGGGAAACAAACGCTAGCTCGCCTTACAAGAAACACACTCTGATTTTGAGAAAAGAGCAGTCTTCTACTCTACTGTGTTTCCTATGGGGTACGAACATTGAGCTTGCTCAGAACAAAAGAACTGTGCTTCCTACACACACGGGCCATATCTAGTTCAACTCTGCTTAGGAAACTGACAAGAACAGTAGCTCCTCTTCAGTCCAATACACTGTACTTGCTTGAAAGAGACGCGAGTGCTATTGGCACTGTGTATGGCAATGGGAGCGCAATAGTGACTTTCCTTACCAGAAAACAACTCTTGCTCGTAGGACCAGAAACTGCATGTGATTCAACTCCATTTAGGACTGGGAAACAAAGGCTAGCTCCCTTACAAGAAACACACTCTGCTTTTGAGAAAAGAGCACTCTTCTACTCTACTGTGTTTCCTATGGGATCCGAACAGTGAGCTTGCTCAGAACAAAAGAACTGTGCTTCCTACACACACGGGCCATATCTAGTTCTACACTGCTTAGGAAACTGACAAGAACAGTAGCTCCTCTTCAGTCCAATACACTGCACTCGCTGGGAACAGACGCGAGTACTATTTGCTCTGTGTATGGGAATGGGAGCGCAATAGTGACTTTCCTTACAGAAAACAACTCTTGCTCGTGGGACCAAAAACTTCATGTGATTCAACTTCTTTTAGGACTGGGAAACAAACGCTAGCTCTCCTTACAAGAAACACACTCTGCTTTTGAGAAAAGAGCACTCTTCTACTCTACTGTGTTTCCTATGGGATCCGAAAATTGAGCTTGCTCAGAACAGAAGAAGTGTGCTTCCTACACACACGGGCCATATCCAGTTCAACTCTGCTTAGGAAACTGACAAGAACAGTAGCTCCTCTTCAGTCCAATACACTGTACTTGCTGGGAAAAGACGCCAGTGCTATTTGCACTGTGTAGGGCAATGGGAGCGCAATAGTGACTTTCCTTACCAGAAAACAAGTCTTGCTCGTAGGACCAGAAACTACATGGGATTCAACACCATTTATGACTGGGAAACAAACACTAGCTCGCCTTACAAGAAATACACTCTGCTTTTGAGAAAAGAGCACACTTCTACTCTACTGTGTTTCCTATAGGGTCCGAAGAGTGAGCTTGCTCAGAACAAAGAACTGTGCTTCCTACACACACGGGCCATATCTATTCCAACTCTTCTTAGTAAACTGACAAGAACAGTAGATCCTCTTCAGTCCATTACATTGTACTTGATGGTAACAGACGCGAGTGCTATTTGCACTGTGTGTGGCAATGGGAGCGCAATAGTGACTTTCCTTACCAGAAAACAACTCTTGCTCGTAGGGCCAGAAACTGCATGAGATTCAACTCCATTTAGAACTGGGAAACAAACGCTAGCTCGCCTTACAATAAACACACTCCGCTTTTGAGAAAAGACAACTCATCTACTCTACTGTGTTTCCTATGGGGTCCGAACAGTGAACTTGCTCCGAACAAAAGAACCCTGCTTCCTACACACACGGGCCATATCTAGTTCAATTCTGCTTAGGAAACTGACAAGAACAGTTGCTACTCTTCAGTCCAATACACTGTACTTCCTGGGAACAGACGCCAGTGCTATTTGCACTGTGTAGGGCAATGGGAGCGCAATAGTGACTTTCCTTACCAGAAAACAACTCTTGCTCATAGTACCAGAAACTGCATGGGATTCAAGACCATTTAGGACTGGGAAACAAACACTAGCTCGCCTTACAAGAAATACACTCTGCTTTTGAGAAAAGGGCACACTTCTACTCTACTGTGTTTCCTATAGGGTCCGAAGAGTGAGCTTTCTCAGAACAAAAGAACTGTGCTTCCTACACACACCGACTATATTTAGTTTAACTCTGCTTAGGAAACTGACAAGAACAGTAGATCCTCTTCAGTCCAATACACTGTACATGCTGGGAATAGAAGCCAGTGCTATTTGCCCTGTGTATTACAATGGGAGCGCAATAGTGACTTTCCTTACCGGAAAACAACTCTTGATCGTAGGGCCAGAAACTGCATGAGATTCAACTCCATTTAGAACTGGGAAACAAACGCTAACTCGCCTTACAATAAACACACTCTGCTTTTGAGAAAAGACAACTCATCTACTCTGCAGTGTTTCCTATGGGGTCCGAACAGTGAGCTTGCTCCGAACAAAAGAACCGTGCTTCCTACACACACGGGCCATATCTAGTTCAATTCTGCTTAGGAAACTGACAAGAACAGTTGCTCCTCTTCAGTCCAATACACTGTACTTGCTGGGAACAGACGCCAGTGTTATTAGTACTGTGTATGGCAATGGGAGCACAATAGTGACTCTTCTTTCCATAAAACAACTCTTGCTCATAGGACCAAAAATTGCATGTGATTCAACTCCATTTAGGACTGGGAAACAAACGCTCGCTCGCCTTACAAGAAACACACTCTGCTTTTGAGAAAAGGGCACTCTTCTACTCTACTGTGTTTCCTATAGGGCCAAAACAGTGAGCTTGCTCAGAACAAAAGAACTGTGCATCCTACACACACGGCCTTATCTAGTTCAATTCTGCTTAGGAAACTGACAAGAACAGTAGATCCTCCTCAGTCCAATACACTGTACATGCAGGGAATAGACGCCAGTGCTATTTGCTCTGTGTATGATAATGGGAGCGCAATAGTGACCTTCTCTCCAGAGAACACCTCTTGCTCGTAGGACCAGAAACTGCATGTGATTTTACTCCATTTAGGACTGGGAAACAAACGCAAGCTTGCCTTACAAGAAACACACTTTGCTTTTGAGAAAAGAGCACTCTTCTACTCTAATGTGATTCCTATAGGGCCAGAAAAGTGAGCCTGCTCAGAACAAAAGAACTGTACTTCCTACACACACCGACTATATTTAGTTCAACTCTGCTTAGGAAACTGACAAGAATAGTAGATCCTCTTCAGTCCAATACACTGCACATGCTGGGAACAGACGCCAGTGCTATTTGCCCTGTGCATAGCAATGGGAGCGCAATAGTGACTCTTCTTTCCAGAAAACAACTCTTGCTAGTAGGACCAAAAACTGCATGGGATTCAACTCCATTTAGGACTGGGAAACAAACGCTAGCTCGCCTTACAAGAAACACACTCTGATTTTGAGAAAAGAGCAGTCTTCTACTCTACTGTGTTTCCTATGGGGTACGAACATTGAGCTTGCTCAGAACAAAAGAACTGTGCTTCCTACACACACGGGCCATATCTAGTTCAACTCTGCTTAGGAAACTGACAAGAACAGTAGCTCCTCTTCAGTCCAATACACTGTACTTGCTTGAAAGAGACGCGAGTGCTATTGGCACTGTGTATGGCAATGGGAGCGCAATAGTGACTTTCCTTACCAGAAAACAACTCTTGCTCGTAGGACCAGAAACTGCATGTGATTCAACTCCATTTAGGACTGGGAAACAAAGGCTAGCTCCCTTACAAGAAACACACTCTGCTTTTGAGAAAAGAGCACTCTTCTACTCTACTGTGTTTCCTATGGGATCCGAACAGTGAGCTTGCTCAGAACAAAAGAACTGTGCTTCCTACACACACGGGCCATATCTAGTTCTACACTGCTTAGGAAACTGACAAGAACAGTAGCTCCTCTTCAGTCCAATACACTGCACTCGCTGGGAACAGACGCGAGTACTATTTGCTCTGTGTATGGGAATGGGAGCGCAATAGTGACTTTCCTTACAGAAAACAACTCTTGCTCGTGGGACCAAAAACTTCATGTGATTCAACTTCTTTTAGGACTGGGAAACAAACGCTAGCTCTCCTTACAAGAAACACACTCTGCTTTTGAGAAAAGAGCACTCTTCTACTCTACTGTGTTTCCTATGGGATCCGAAAATTGAGCTTGCTCAGAACAGAAGAAGTGTGCTTCCTACACACACGGGCCATATCCAGTTCAACTCTGCTTAGGAAACTGACAAGAACAGTAGCTCCTCTTCAGTCCAATACACTGTACTTGCTGGGAAAAGACGCCAGTGCTATTTGCACTGTGTAGGGCAATGGGAGCGCAATAGTGACTTTCCTTACCAGAAAACAAGTCTTGCTCGTAGGACCAGAAACTACATGGGATTCAACACCATTTATGACTGGGAAACAAACACTAGCTCGCCTTACAAGAAATACACTCTGCTTTTGAGAAAAGAGCACACTTCTACTCTACTGTGTTTCCTATAGGGTCCGAAGAGTGAGCTTGCTCAGAACAAAGAACTGTGCTTCCTACACACACGGGCCATATCTATTCCAACTCTTCTTAGTAAACTGACAAGAACAGTAGATCCTCTTCAGTCCATTACATTGTACTTGATGGTAACAGACGCGAGTGCTATTTGCACTGTGTGTGGCAATGGGAGCGCAATAGTGACTTTCCTTACCAGAAAACAACTCTTGCTCGTAGGGCCAGAAACTGCATGAGATTCAACTCCATTTAGAACTGGGAAACAAACGCTAGCTCGCCTTACAATAAACACACTCCGCTTTTGAGAAAAGACAACTCATCTACTCTACTGTGTTTCCTATGGGGTCCGAACAGTGAACTTGCTCCGAACAAAAGAACCCTGCTTCCTACACACACGGGCCATATCTAGTTCAATTCTGCTTAGGAAACTGACAAGAACAGTTGCTACTCTTCAGTCCAATACACTGTACTTCCTGGGAACAGACGCCAGTGCTATTTGCACTGTGTAGGGCAATGGGAGCGCAATAGTGACTTTCCTTACCAGAAAACAACTCTTGCTCATAGTACCAGAAACTGCATGGGATTCAAGACCATTTAGGACTGGGAAACAAACACTAGCTCGCCTTACAAGAAATACACTCTGCTTTTGAGAAAAGGGCACACTTCTACTCTACTGTGTTTCCTATAGGGTCCGAAGAGTGAGCTTTCTCAGAACAAAAGAACTGTGCTTCCTACACACACCGACTATATTTAGTTTAACTCTGCTTAGGAAACTGACAAGAACAGTAGATCCTCTTCAGTCCAATACACTGTACATGCTGGGAATAGAAGCCAGTGCTATTTGCCCTGTGTATTACAATGGGAGCGCAATAGTGACTTTCCTTACCGGAAAACAACTCTTGATCGTAGGGCCAGAAACTGCATGAGATTCAACTCCATTTAGAACTGGGAAACAAACGCTAACTCGCCTTACAATAAACACACTCTGCTTTTGAGAAAAGACAACTCATCTACTCTGCAGTGTTTCATATGGGGTCCGAACAGTGAGCTTGCTCCGAACAAAAGAACCGTGCTTCCTACACACACGGGCCATATCTAGTTCAATTCTGCTTAGGAAACTGACAAGAACAGTTGCTCCTCTTCAGTCCAATACACTGTACTTGCTGGGAACAGACGCCAGTGTTATTAGTACTGTGTATGGCAATGGGAGCACAATAGTGACTCTTCTTTCCATAAAACAACTCTTGCTCATAGGACCAAAAATTGCATGTGATTCAACTCCATTTAGGACTGGGAAACAAACGCTCGCTCGCCTTACAAGAAACACACTCTGCTTTTGAGAAAAGGGCACTCTTCTACTCTACTGTGTTTCCTATAGGGCCAAAACAGTGAGCTTGCTCAGAACAAAAGAACTGTGCATCCTACACACACGGCCTTATCTAGTTCAATTCTGCTTAGGAAACTGACAAGAACAGTAGATCCTCCTCAGTCCAATACACTGTACATGCAGGGAATAGACGCCAGTGCTATTTGCTCTGTGTATGATAATGGGAGCGCAATAGTGACCTTCTCTCCAGAGAACACCTCTTGCTCGTAGGACCAGAAACTGCATGTGATTTTACTCCATTTAGGACTGGGAAACAAACGCAAGCTTGCCTTACAAGAAACACACTTTGCTTTTGAGAAAAGAGCACTCTTCTACTCTAATGTGATTCCTATAGGGCCAGAAAAGTGAGCCTGCTCAGAACAAAAGAACTGTACTTCCTACACACACCGACTATATTTAGTTCAACTCTGCTTAGGAAACTGACAAGAATAGTAGATCCTCTTCAGTCCAATACACTGCACATGCTGGGAACAGACGCCAGTGCTATTTGCCCTGTGCATAGCAATGGGAGCGCAATAGTGACTCTTCTTTCCAGAAAACAACTCTTGCTAGTAGGACCAAA
Source organism: Peromyscus eremicus (assembly GCF_949786415.1). Lineage (NCBI taxonomy): Eukaryota > Metazoa > Chordata > Mammalia > Rodentia > Cricetidae > Peromyscus > Peromyscus eremicus. The sequence goes on from NW_026734481.1 coordinate 347,856, forward strand.
AACTGCATGGGATTCAACTCCATTTAGGACTGGGAAACAAACGCTAGCTCGCCTTACAAGAAACACACTCTGATTTTGAGAAAAGAGCAGTCTTCTACTCTACTGTGTTTCCTATGGGGTACGAACATTGAGCTTGCTCAGAACAAAAGAACTGTGCTTCCTCCACACACGGGCCATATCTAGTTCAACTCTGCTTAGGAAACTGACAAGAACAGTAGCTCCTCTTCAGTCCAATACACTGTACTTGCTTGAAAGAGACGCGAGTGCTATTGGCACTGTGTATGGCAATGGGAGCGCAATAGTGACTTTCCTTACCAGAAAACAACTCTTGCTCGTAGGACCAGAAACTGCATGTGATTCAGCTCCATTTAGGACTGGGAAACAAATGCTAGCTCGCCTTACAAGAAACACACTCTGCTTTTGAGAAAAGAGCACTCTTCTACTCTACTGTGTTTCCTATGGGGTCCGAACAGTGAGCTTGCTCAGAACAAAAGAACTGTGCTTCCTACACACAGGGGCCAGTTCTAGTTCAACTCTGCTTAGGAAACTGACAAGAACAGTAGCTCTGCTTCAGTCCAATACAGTGTACTTGCTGGGAACAGACACGAGTGCTATTTGCACTGTGTATGTAAATGGGAGCACAATAGTGACTTTGCTTACCAGAAAACAACTCTTGGTCGTAGGACAAAAAACTGCATGTAATTCAACTCCATTTAGGACTGGGAAACAAACGCTATCTCGCCTTACAAAAAACACACTCTGCTTTTGAGAAAAGAGCACTCTTCTACTCTACTCTGTTTTCTAGGGGGTCTGAAGAGTGAGCTTGCTCAGAAAAAGAACTGTGCTTCCTACACACACGGGCCATATCTAGTTCATCTCTGCTTAGGAAACTGACAAGAACAGTAGCTCCGCTTCAGTCCAATACACTGTACTTGCTGGGAACAGACGCGAGTGCTATTTGCACTGTGTATGGAAATGGGAGCGCAATAGTGACTTTCCTTACCAGAAAACACCTCTTGCTCGTAGGACCAGAAACTGCATGGGATTCAACTCGATTTCTGACTGGGAAACATACACTAGCTCGAATTACAAGAAACACACTCTGCTTTTGAGAAAAGAGCACTCTTCTACTCTACTGTGTTTCCTATGGGGTCCGAACAATGAGCTAGCTCAGAACAAAAGAACTGTGCTTCCTACACACACGGGCCATATCTAGTTCAACTCTGCTTAGGAAACTGACAAGAACGGTAGCTTCTCTTCAGTCCAATACACTGTACTAGCTGGGAACAGATGCGAGTGCTATTTGCCCTGTGTATGGCAATAGGAGCACAATAGTGACTCTTCTTATCAGAAAACAACTCTTACTCATAGGACAAGAAACTGCATGGGATTCAACTCCATTTAGGACTGGGAAACAAACACTAGCTTGCCTTACAAGAAACACACTCTGCTTTTGAGAAAAGAGCAGTCTTCTACTCTACTGTGTTTCATATGGGGTCCGAACATTGAGCTTGCTCAGAACAAAAGAACTGTGCTTCCTACACACACGGGCCATATCTAGTTCAACTCTGCTTAGGAAACTGACAAGAACAGTAGCTCCTCTTCAGTCCAATACACTGTACTTGCTGGGAACAGACGAGAGTGCTATTGGCACTGTGTATGGCAATGGGAGCGCAATAGTGACTTTCCTTACCAGAAAACAACTCTTCCTCATAGGACCAGAAACTGCATGTGATTCAGCTCCATTTAGGACTGGGAAACAAATGCTAGCTCGCTTTACAAGAAACACACTCTGCTTTTGAGAAAAGAGCACTCTTCTACTCTACTGTGTTTCCTATGGGGTCCGAACAGTGAGCTTGCTCAGAACAAAAGAACTGTGCTTCCTACACACACGGACCATATGTAGTTCAACTCTGCTTAGGAAAGTGACAAGAACAGTAGCTCCTATTCAGTCCAATACACTGTACTTGCTGGGAACAGACGCGAGTGCTATTTGCACTGTGTATGGCAATAGGAGCACAATAGTGACTCTTCTTATCAGAAAACAACTCTTGCTCATAGGACCAGAAACTGTATGGGATTCAACTCCATTTCTGACTGGGAAACAAACACTAGCTCGCCTTACAAGAAACACACTCTTCTTTTGAGAAAAGAGCACTCTTCTACTCTACTGTGTTTCCTATGGGGTCCGAATAGTGAGCTTGCTCAGAACAAAAGAACTGTGATTCCTACACACAGGGGCCATATCTAGTTCAACTCTGCTTAGGAAACTGACAAGAACAGTAGCTCCGCTTCAGTCCAATACACTGTACTTGCTGGGAACAGACAAGAGTGCTATTTGCACTGTGTATGTAAATGGGAGCACAATAGTGACTTTCCTTACCAGAAAACAACTCTTGGTCGTAGGACAAAAAACTGCATGTAATTCCACTCCATTTAGGACTGGGAAACAAACGCTATCTCGCCTTACAAGAAACACACTCTGCTTTTGAAAAAAGAGCACTCTTCTACTCGACTGTGTATCCTATGGGGTCTGAACAGTGTGCTTGCTCAGAACAAAAGAACTGTGCTTCCTACACACACGGGCCATATCTAGTTCATCTCTGCTTAGGAAACTGACAAGAACAGTAGCTCCGCTTCAGTCCAATACACTGTACTTGCTGGGAATGGATGTGAGTGCTATTTGCACTGTGTATGGAAATGGGAGCCCAATAGTGACATTCCTTACGAGAAAATACCTCTTGCTCGTAGGACCAGAAACTGCATGGGATTCAACTCCATTTAGGACTGGGAAACAAATGCTAGCTCGCCTTACAAGAAACACACTCTGCTTTTGAGAAAAGAGCACTCTTCTACTCTAGTGTTTTCCTATAGGGCCAGAAAAGTGTATTTGCTCAGAACAAAAGAACTGTGCTTCCTATACACGTGGGCCATATCTAGTTCAACTCTGCTTAGGAAACTGACAAGAACAGTCGCTCCGCTTCAGCACAATACACTGTATTTGCTGGGAGCAGACGCGAGTGCTATTTGCACTGAGTATGGAAATGGGAGTGCAATAGTGACTTTCCTTACCAGAAAACAACTCTTGCTCGTAGGACCAAAAACTGCATGTGATTCAACTCCGTTTAGGACTGGGAAACAAATGCTAGCTCGCCTTACAATAAACAAACTCTGCTTTTGAGAAAAGAGCACTCTTCTACTCTACTGTGTTTCCTATAGGGCCAGAACAGTGAGCTTGCTCAGATCAAAAGAACTGTGCTTCATACAAATACTTCCATATATAGTTCAATTCTGCTTAGGAAACTGAAAAGAACAGTAGCTCCTGTTCAGTCCAATACACTGTACTAGCTGGGAACAGAAGCCAGTGCTATTTGCCCTGTGTATGACAATGGGAGCGCAATAGTGACTCTTCTTTCCAGATACAAATCTTGCTCGTAGGACGAGAAACTGCATGTGATTCAACTCCATTTAGGAATGGGAAACAAACACTAGCTCGCCTAACAAGAAACACACTCTGCTTTTGAGAAAAGAGCACTCTTCTACTCGACTGTGTATCCTATGGGGTCTGAACAGTGAGATTGCTCAGAACAAAAGAACTGTGCTTCCTACACACACGGGCCATATCTAGTTCAACTCTGCTTAGGAAACTGACAAGAACAGTAGCTTCTCTTCAGTCCAATACACTGTACTTGCTGGGAACAGATGCAAGGGCTATTTGCACTGTGTATGGCAATGGGAGCGCAATAGTGACTTTCCTTACCAGAAAACAACTCTTGCTCATAGGACCAGAAACTGCATGTGATTCAGCTCCATTTACGACGGGAAAAAAAATGCTAGCTCGCCTTACAAGAAACACACTCTGCTTTTGAGAAAAGAGCACTCTTCTACACTACTGAGTTTCCTATGGGGTCCGAATAGTGAGCTTGCACATTACAAAAGAACTGTGCTTCCTACACACACGGACCATATGTAGTTCAACTCTGCTTAGGAAACTGACAAGAACAGTAGCTCCTATTCTGTCCAATACACTGTAATTGCAGGGAACAGAGGCGAGTGCTATTTGCACTGTGTATGGCAATAGGAGCACAATAGTGACCCTTCTTATCAGAAAACAACTCTTGCTCATAGGACCAGAAACTGCATGGGATTCAACTCCATTTCTGACTGGGAAACAAACACTAGCTCTCCTTACAAGAAAGACACTCTGCTTTTGAGAAAAGAGCACTCTTCTACTCTAGTGTTTTCCTATAGGGCCAGAAAAGTGTATTTGCTCAGAACAAAAGAACTGTGCTTCCTATACACGTGGGCCATATCTAGTTCAACTCTGCTTAGGAAACTGACAAGAACAGTCGCTCCGCTTCAGTACAATACACTGTATTTGCTGGGAGCAGACGCGAGTGCTATTTGCACTGAGTATGGAAATGGGAGTGCAATAGTGACTTTCCTTACCAGAAAACAACTCTTGCTCGTAGGACCAAAAACTGCATGTGATTCAACTCCGTTTAGGACTGGGAAACAAATGCTAGCTCGCCTTACAATAAACAAACTCTGCTTTTGAGAAAAGAGCACTCTTCTACTCTACTGTGTTTCCTATAGGGCCAGAACAGTGAGCTTGCTCAGATCAAAAGAACTGTGCTTCATACAAATACTTCCATATATAGTTCAATTCTGCTTAGGAAACTGAAAAGAACAGTAGCTCCTGCTCAGTCCAATACACTGTACTAGCTGGGAGCAGAGGCCAGTGCTATTTGCCCTGTGTATGACAATGGGAGCGCAATAGTGACCCTTCTTATCAGAAAACAACTCTTGCTCATAGGACCAGAATCTGCATGGGATTCAACTCCATTTCTGACTGGGAAACAAACACTAGCTCTCCTTACAAGTAAGACACTCTGATTTTGAGAAAAGAGCACTCTTCTACTTTACTGTGTTTCCTATGGGGTCCGAATAGTGAGCTTGCTCAGAACAAAAGAACTGTGCTTCCTACACACAGGGGCCATATCTAGTTCAACTCTGCTTAGGAAACTGACAAGAACAGTAGCTACGCTTCAGTCCAATACACTGTACTTGCTGGGAACAGACGCGAGTGCTATTTGCACTGTGTATGTAAATGGGAGAGCAATAGTCACTTTCCTTACCAGAAAACAACTCTTGGTCATAGGACAAAAAACTGCATGTGATTCAACTCCATTTAGGACTGGGAAACAAACGCTATCTCGCCTTACAAAAAAAACACTCTGCTTTTGAGAAAAGAGCACTCTTCTGCTCTACTGTGTTTTCTAGGGGGTCTGAACAGTGAGCTTGATCAGAACAAAAGTACTGTGCTTCCTACACACACGGGCCATATCTAGTTCAACTCTGCTTAGGAAACTGACAAGAACAGTAGCTCCTCTTCAGTCCAATACACTGTACTTGCTGGGAACAGACGCGAGTGCTATTGGCACTGTGTAATGCAATGGGAGCGCAATAGTGACTTTCCTTACCAGAAAACAACTCTTGCTCGTAGGACCAGAAACTGCATGGGATTCAACTCCATTTCTGACTGGGAAACATACATTAGCTCGCATTACAAGAAACACACTCTGCTTTTGAGAAAAGAGCACTCTTCTACTCTACTGTGTTTCCTATGGGGTCCGAATAGTGAGCTTGCTCAGACCAAAAGAACTGTGCTTCCTACACACACGGGCCAGATCTAGTTCAACTCTGCTTAGGAAACTGACAAGAACAGTAGCTCCCCTACAGTCCAATACACTGTACTTGCTGGGAACAGATGCGAGTGATATTTGTAATGTGTATGGCAATGGGAGCACAATAGTGACTTTATTACCAGAAAACAACTCTTGCTCATAGGACCAGAAACTGCATGGGATTCAACTCCATTTCTGACTGGGAAACAAACACTAGCTCACCTTATAAGAAACACACTCTGATTTTGAGAAAAGAGCACTCTTCTACTCCACTGTCTTTTCTATGTGGTCCGAACTGTGAGCTTGCTCAGAACAAAAGAACTGTGCTTCCTACACACAGGGGCCATATCTAGTTCAACTCTGCTTAGGAAACTGACAAGAACAGTAGCTCCACTTCAGTCCAATACACTGTACTTGCTGGGAACAGACGCCAGTGCTATTTGCCCTGTGTATGACAATGGGAGCGCAATAGTGACTCTTCTTACCAGAAAACAACTCTTGCTCGTAGGACCAGAAACTGCATGGGATTAAACTCCATTTCTGACTGGGAAACAAACACTAGCTCGCCTTACAAGAAACACACTCTGCTTTTGAGAAAAGAGCACTCTTCTACTCTACTGTGTTTCCTATGGGGTCCGAACATTGAGCTTGCTCAGAACAAAAGAACTGTGCTTCCTACACACACGGGCCATATCTAGTTCAACTCTGCTTAGGAAACTGACAAGAACAGTAGCTCCTGTTCAGTCCAATACACTGTACTTGCTGGGAACAGATGTGAGTGCTATATGCACTGTGTATGGCAATGGGAGCGCCATAGTGACTTTATTACCAGAAAACAACTCTTGCTTGTAGGACCAAAATCTGCATGTGATTCAACTCCATTTAGGACTGGGAAACAAACGCTTGCCTGCCTTACAAGAAACAGACTCTGCTTTTGAGAAAAGAGCAGTGTTCTACTCTACTGTGTTTTCTATGGGGTCCAAACATTGAGCTTGCTCAGAACAAAAGAACTGTGCTTCCTACACACACGGGCCATATCTAGTTCAACTCTGCTTAGGAAACTGACAAGAACAGTAGCTCCTCTTCAGTCCAATACACTGTACTTGCTGGGAACAGACGCGAGTGCTATTGGCACTGTGTAATGCAATGGGAGCGCAATAGTGACTTTCCTTACCAGAAAACAACTCTTGCTCGTAGGACCAGAAATTGCATGTGATACAGCTCCATTTAGGACTGGGAAACAAATGCTAGCTCGCCTTACAAGAAACACACTCTGCTTTTGAGAAAAGAGCACTCTTCTACTCTACTGTGTTTCCTATGGGGTCCGAACAGTGAGCTTGCTCAGAACAAAAGAACTGTGCTTCCTACACACATGGACAATGTGTAGTTCAACTCTGCTTAGGAAACTGACAAGAACAGTAGCTCCTTTTCAGTTCAATTTACTGTACTTGCTGGGAACAGACGCGAGTGTATTTGCACTCTGTATGACAATGGGAGCACAATAGTGACTCTTCTTACCAGAAAACAACTCTTGCTCGTAGGAACAGAAACTGTATGTGATTCAACTCCATTTAGGACTGGGAAAAAAACGCTAGCTCTCCTTACAAAAAACACACTCTGCTTTTGAGAAAAGAGCACTCTTCTACTCTACTGTGTTTCCTATGGGGTCCCGAAGAGTGAGCTTGCTCAGAACAAAAGAACTGTGCTTCCTACACACACGGGCCATATCTAGTTCAACTCTGCTTAGGAAACTGACAAGAACGGTAGCTCCGCTTCAGTCCAATACACTGTACTTGCTGGGAATGGATGTGAGTGCTATTTGCACTGTGTATGGAAATGGGAGCCCAATAGTGACATTCCTTACGAGAAAATACCTCTTGCTCGTAGGACCAGAAACTGCATGGGATTCAACTCCATTTAGGACTGGGAAACAAATGCTAGCTCGCCTTACAAGAAACACACTCTGCTTTTGAGAAAAGAGCACTCTTCTACTCTAGTGTTTTCCTATAGGGCCAGAAAAGTGTATTTGCTCAGAACAAAAGAACTGTGCTTCCTATACACGTGGGCCATATCTAGTTCAACTCTGCTTAGGAAACTGACAAGAACAGTCGCTCCGCTTCAGCACAATACACTGTATTTGCTGGGAGCAGACGCGAGTGCTATTTGCACTGAGTATGGAAATGGGAGTGCAATAGTGACTTTCCTTACCAGAAAACAACTCTTGCTCGTAGGACCAAAAACTGCATGTGATTCAACTCCGTTTAGGACTGGGAAACAAATGCTAGCTCGCCTTACAATAAACAAACTCTGCTTTTGAGAAAAGAGCACTCTTCTACTCTACTGTGTTTCCTATAGGGCCAGAACAGTGAGCTTGCTCAGATCAAAAGAACTGTGCTTCATACAAATACTTCCATATATAGTTCAATTCTGCTTAGGAAACTGAAAAGAACAGTAGCTCCTGTTCAGTCCAATACACTGTACTAGCTGGGAACAGAAGCCAGTGCTATTTGCCCTGTGTATGACAATGGGAGCGCAATAGTGACTCTTCTTTCCAGATACAAATCTTGCTCGTAGGACGAGAAACTGCATGTGATTCAACTCCATTTAGGAATGGGAAACAAACACTAGCTCGCCTAACAAGAAACACACTCTGCTTTTGAGAAAAGAGCACTCTTCTACTCGACTGTGTATCCTATGGGGTCTGAACAGTGAGATTGCTCAGAACAAAAGAACTGTGCTTCCTACACACACGGGCCATATCTAGTTCAACTCTGCTTAGGAAACTGACAAGAACAGTAGCTTCTCTTCAGTCCAATACACTGTACTTGCTGGGAACAGATGCAAGGGCTATTTGCACTGTGTATGGCAATGGGAGCGCAATAGTGACTTTCCTTACCAGAAAACAACTCTTGCTCATAGGACCAGAAACTGCATGTGATTCAGCTCCATTTACGACGGGAAAAAAAATGCTAGCTCGCCTTACAAGAAACACACTCTGCTTTTGAGAAAAGAGCACTCTTCTACACTACTGAGTTTCCTATGGGGTCCGAATAGTGAGCTTGCACATTACAAAAGAACTGTGCTTCCTACACACACGGACCATATGTAGTTCAACTCTGCTTAGGAAACTGACAAGAACAGTAGCTCCTATTCTGTCCAATACACTGTAATTGCAGGGAACAGAGGCGAGTGCTATTTGCACTGTGTATGGCAATAGGAGCACAATAGTGACCCTTCTTATCAGAAAACAACTCTTGCTCATAGGACCAGAAACTGCATGGGATTCAACTCCATTTCTGACTGGGAAACAAACACTAGCTCTCCTTACAAGAAAGACACTCTGCTTTTGAGAAAAGAGCACTCTTCTACTCTAGTGTTTTCCTATAGGGCCAGAAAAGTGTATTTGCTCAGAACAAAAGAACTGTGCTTCCTATACACGTGGGCCATATCTAGTTCAACTCTGCTTAGGAAACTGACAAGAACAGTCGCTCCGCTTCAGTACAATACACTGTATTTGCTGGGAGCAGACGCGAGTGCTATTTGCACTGAGTATGGAAATGGGAGTGCAATAGTGACTTTCCTTACCAGAAAACAACTCTTGCTCGTAGGACCAAAAACTGCATGTGATTCAACTCCGTTTAGGACTGGGAAACAAATGCTAGCTCGCCTTACAATAAACAAACTCTGCTTTTGAGAAAAGAGCACTCTTCTACTCTACTGTGTTTCCTATAGGGCCAGAACAGTGAGCTTGCTCAGATCAAAAGAACTGTGCTTCATACAAATACTTCCATATATAGTTCAATTCTGCTTAGGAAACTGAAAAGAACAGTAGCTCCTGCTCAGTCCAATACACTGTACTAGCTGGGAGCAGAGGCCAGTGCTATTTGCCCTGTGTATGACAATGGGAGCGCAATAGTGACCCTTCTTATCAGAAAACAACTCTTGCTCATAGGACCAGAATCTGCATGGGATTCAACTCCATTTCTGACTGGGAAACAAACACTAGCTCTCCTTACAAGTAAGACACTCTGATTTTGAGAAAAGAGCACTCTTCTACTTTACTGTGTTTCCTATGGGGTCCGAATAGTGAGCTTGCTCAGAACAAAAGAACTGTGCTTCCTACACACAGGGGCCATATCTAGTTCAACTCTGCTTAGGAAACTGACAAGAACAGTAGCTACGCTTCAGTCCAATACACTGTACTTGCTGGGAACAGACGCGAGTGCTATTTGCACTGTGTATGTAAATGGGAGAGCAATAGTCACTTTCCTTACCAGAAAACAACTCTTGGTCATAGGACAAAAAACTGCATGTGATTCAACTCCATTTAGGACTGGGAAACAAACGCTATCTCGCCTTACAAAAAAAACACTCTGCTTTTGAGAAAAGAGCACTCTTCTGCTCTACTGTGTTTTCTAGGGGGTCTGAACAGTGAGCTTGATCAGAACAAAAGTACTGTGCTTCCTACACACACGGGCCATATCTAGTTCAACTCTGCTTAGGAAACTGACAAGAACAGTAGCTCCTCTTCAGTCCAATACACTGTACTTGCTGGGAACAGACGCGAGTGCTATTGGCACTGTGTAATGCAATGGGAGCGCAATAGTGACTTTCCTTACCAGAAAACAACTCTTGCTCGTAGGACCAGAAACTGCATGGGATTCAACTCCATTTCTGACTGGGAAACATACATTAGCTCGCATTACAAGAAACACACTCTGCTTTTGAGAAAAGAGCACTCTTCTACTCTACTGTGTTTCCTATGGGGTCCGAATAGTGAGCTTGCTCAGACCAAAAGAACTGTGCTTCCTACACACACGGGCCAGATCTAGTTCAACTCTGCTTAGGAAACTGACAAGAACAGTAGCTCCGCTACAGTCCAATACACTGTACTTGCTGGGAACAGATGCGAGTGATATTTGTAATGTGTATGGCAATGGGAACACAATAGTGACTTTATTACCAGAAAACAACTCTTGCTCATAGGACCAGAAACTGCATGGGATTCAACTCCATTTCTGACTGGGAAACAAACACTAGCTCACCTTATAAGAAACACACTCTGATTTTGAGAAAAGAGCACTCTTCTACTCCACTGTCTTTTCTATGTGGTCCGAACTGTGAGCTTGCTCAGAACAAAAGAACTGTGCTTCCTACACACAGGGGCCATATCTAGTTCAACTCTGCTTAGGAAACTGACAAGAACAGTAGCTCCACTTCAGTCCAATACACTGTACTTGCTGGGAACAGACGCCAGTGCTATTTGCCCTGTGTATGACAATGGGAGCGCAATAGTGACTCTTCTTACCAGAAAACAACTCTTGCTCGTAGGACCAGAAACTGCATGGGATTAAACTCCATTTCTGACTGGGAAACAAACACTAGCTCGCCTTACAAGAAACACACTCTGCTTTTGAGAAAAGAGCACTCTTCTACTCTACTGTGTTTCCTATGGGGTCCGAACATTGAGCTTGCTCAGAACAAAAGAACTGTGCTTCCTACACACACGGGCCATATCTAGTTCAACTCTGCTTAGGAAACTGACAAGAACAGTAGCTCCTGTTCAGTCCAATACACTGTACTTGCTGGGAACAGATGTGAGTGCTATATGCACTGTGTATGGCAATGGGAGCGCCATAGTGACTTTATTACCAGAAAACAACTCTTGCTTGTAGGACCAAAATCTGCATGTGATTCAACTCCATTTAGGACTGGGAAACAAACGCTTGCCTGCCTTACAAGAAACAGACTCTGCTTTTGAGAAAAGAGCAGTGTTCTACTCTACTGTGTTTTCTATGGGGTCCAAACATTGAGCTTGCTCAGAACAAAAGAACTGTGCTTCCTACACACACGGGCCATATCTAGTTCAACTCTGCTTAGGAAACTGACAAGAACAGTAGCTCCTCTTCAGTCCAATACACTGTACTTGCTGGGAACAGACGCGAGTGCTATTGGCACTGTGTAATGCAATGGGAGCGCAATAGTGACTTTCCTTACCAGAAAACAACTCTTGCTCGTAGGACCAGAAATTGCATGTGATACAGCTCCATTTAGGACTGGGAAACAAATGCTAGCTCGCCTTACAAGAAACACACTCTGCTTTTGAGAAAAGAGCACTCTTCTACTCTACTGTGTTTCCTATGGGGTCCGAACAGTGAGCTTGCTCAGAACAAAAGAACTGTGCTTCCTACACACATGGACAATGTGTAGTTCAACTCTGCTTAGGAAACTGACAAGAACAGTAGCTCCTTTTCAGTTCAATTTACTGTACTTGCTGGGAACAGACGCGAGTGTATTTGCACTCTGTATGACAATGGGAGCACAATAGTGACTCTTCTTACCAGAAAACAACTCTTGCTCGTAGGAACAGAAACTGTATGTGATTCAACTCCATTTAGGACTGGGAAAAAAACGCTAGCTCTCCTTACAAAAAACACACTCTGCTTTTGAGAAAAGAGCACTCTTCTACTCTACTGTGTTTCCTATGGGGTCCCGAAGAGTGAGCTTGCTCAGAACAAAAGAACTGTGCTTCCTACACACACGGGCCATATCTAGTTCAACTCTGCTTAGGAAACTGACAAGAACGGTAGCTCCTCTTCAGTCCAATTCAAAGTACTAGCTGGGAACAGACGCGAGTGCTATTGGCACTGTGTATGGCAATAGGAGCGCAATAGTGACTCTTCTTAACAGAAAACACCTCTTGCTCATAGGACCAGAAACTGCATGGGATTCAACTCCATTTCTGACTGGGAAACAAACACTAGCTCGCCTTACAAGAAACACACTCTGCTTTTGAGAAAAGAGCACTCTTCTACTCTACTGTGTTTCCTATGGGGTTCGAACAATGAGCTTGCTCAGAACAAAAAAACTGTGCTTCCTACACACATGGGCCATATCTAGTTCAACTCTGCTTAGGAAACTGACAAGAACGGTATCTCCTCTTCAGTCCAATACACTGTACTTGCTGGGAACAGATGCGAGTGCTATTTGCACTGTGTATGGCAATGGGAGCGCAATAGTGACTTTATTACCAGAAAACAACTCTTGCTCGTAGGACCAAAAACTGCATGTGATTCAACTCCATTTAGGACTGGGAAACAAACGCTATTTCGCCTTACAAGAAACCCACTCTGCTTTTGAGAAAAGAGCACTCTTCTACTGTACTGTGTTTCTTATAGGGCCAGAAGAGTGAGCTTGCTCAGAACAAAAGAACTGTGCTTCCTACAAATACTGCCATATCTAGTTCAATTCTGCTTAGGAAACTGAAAAGAACAGTAGCTCCTGTTCAGTCCAATACACTGTACATGCTGGGAACAGACGCCAGTGCTATTTGCCCTGTGTATGACAATGGGAGCGCAATAGTGACTCTTCTTACCAGAAAACAACTCTTGCTCGTAGGACAAGAATCTGCATGTGATTCAACTCCATTTAGGACTGGGAAACAAACGCTAGCTCGCCTAACAAGAAACACACTCTGCTTTTGAGAAAAGAGCACTCTTCTACTCGACTGTGTATCCTATGGGGTCTGAACAGTGAGCTTGCTCAGAACAAAAGAAGTGTGCTTCCTACACACAGGGGCCATATCTAGTTCAACTCTGCTTAGGAAACTGACAAGAACAGTAGCTCCGCTTCAGTCCAATACACTGTACTTGCTGGGAACAGACGCGAGAGCTATTTGCACTGTGTATGTAAATGGGAGCGCATTAGTGACTTTCCTTACCAGAATACAACTCTTGGTCGTAGGACAAAAAACTGCATGTGATTCAACTCCATTTAGGACTGGGAAACAAACGCTATATCGCCTTACAAAAAACACACTCTGCTTTTGAGAAAAGAGCACTCTTTTACTCTACTGTGTTTTCTAGGGTGTCTGAACAGTGAACTTGCTCAGAACAAAAGAACTGTGCTTCCTACACACACGGGCCATATCTAGTTCAACTCTGCTTAGGAAACTGACAAGAAAAGTAGCCCCGCTTCAGTCCAATACACTGTACTTGCTGGGAACAGATGCGAGTGCTATTTGCACTGTGTATGGCAATGGGAGCGCAATAGTGACTTTATTACCAGAAAACAACTCTTGCTCGTAGTACCAAAAACTGGATGTGATTCAACTCCATTTAGGACAGGGAAACAAAGGCTAGCTCGCCTTACAAGAAACACACTCTGCTTTTGAGAAAAGAGCACTCTTCTACTCTACTGTGTTTCCTATGCGGTCCGAACAGTGAGCTTGCTCAGAACAAAAGAACTGTGCTTCCTACACATACGGGCCATATCTAGTTCAACTCTGCTTAGGAAACTGACAAGAACGGTAGCTCCTCTTCAGTCCAATACACTGTACTAGCTGGAAACAGACTCGAGTGCTATTTCCCTGTGTAAGGCAATAGGAGCACAATAGTGACTCTTTTTATCAGAAAACAACTCTTACTCATAGGACAAGAAACTGCATGGGATTCAACTCCTTTTCTGACTGGGAAACAAACACTAGCTCGCCTTACTAGAAACACACTCTGCTTTTGAGAAAAGAGCACTCTTCTACTCTGCTGTGTTTCCTATGGGGTCCGAATAGTGAGCTTGCTCAGAACAAAAGAACTGTGCTTCCTACATACACGGGCCATATCTAGTTCAACTCTGCTTAGGAAACTGACAAGAACAGTAGCTCCGCTTCAGTCCAATACACTGTACTTGCTGGGTACAGATGCGAGTGCTATTTACACTGTGTACGGCAATTGGAGCTCAACAGTGACTTTATTACCAGAAAACAACTCTTGCTCGTAGGACCAAAAACTGCATGTGAATCAACTCCATTTAGGACTGGGAAACAAACACTTGCTCGCCTTACAAGAAACACGCTCTGCTTTTGAGAAAAGTGCAGTCTTCTACTCTACTGTGTTTCCTATGGGGTCCGAACATTGAGCTTGCTCAGAACAAAAGAACTGTGCTTCCTACACACACGGGCCATATCTAGTTCAACTCTGCTTAGGAAACTGACAAGAACAGTAGCTCCTCTTCAGTCCAATACACTGTACTTGCTGGGAACAGACGCGAGTGCTATTGGCACTGTGTATGGCAATGGGAGCTCAATAGTGACTTTCCTTACCAGAAAACAACTCTTGCTCGTAGGACCAGAAACTGCATGTGATTCAGCTCCATTTAGGACTGGGAAACAAATGCTAGCTCGCCTTACAAGAAACACACTCTGCTTTTGAGAAAAGAGCACTCTTCTACTCTACTGTGTTTCCTATGGGGTCTGAACAGTGAGCTTGCTCAGAACAAAAGAACTGTGCTTCCTACACACACGAATCATATGTAGTTCAACTCTGCTTAGGAAATTGACAAGAACAGTAGCTCCTATTCAGTCCAATACACTGTACTTGCTGGGAACAGACGCGAGTGCTATTTGCACTGTGTATAGCAATAGGAGCACAATAGTGACTCTTCTTATCAGACACAACTCTTGGTCATAGGACCAGAAAATGCATGGGATTCAACTCCATTTCTGACAGGGAAACAAACACTAGCTCGCCTTACAAGAAACACACTCTGCTTTTGAGAAAAGAGCACTCTTCTACTCTACTGTGTTTACTATGGGGTCCGAATAGTGAGCTTGCTCAGAACAAAAGAACTGTGCTTCCTACACACAGGGGCCATATCTAGTTCAACTCTGCTTATGAAACTGACAAGAACAGTAGCTCCGCTTCAGTCCAATACACTGTACTTGCTGGGAACAGACACGAGTGCTATTTGCATTGTGTATGTAAATGGGAGCACAATAGTGACTTTTCTTACCAGAAAACCACTCTTGGTCGTAGGACAAAAAACTGCATGTAATTCAACTCCATTTAGGACTGGGAAACAAACGCTATCTCGCCTTACAAAAAACACACTCTGCTTTTGAGAAAAGAGCACTCTTCTACTCTATTGTGTTTCCTATAGGGCCAGAACAGTGAGCTTGCTCAGAACAAAAGAACTGTGCTTCATACAAATACTGCCATATGTAGTTCAATTCTGCTTAGGAAACTGAAAAGAACAGTAGCTCCTGTTCAGTCCAATACACTGTACATGCTGGGAACAGACACCAGAGCTATTTGCACCGTGTATAACAATGGGAGCGCAATAGTGACTCCTCTAATCAGAAAACAACTCTTGCTCGTAGGACAAGAATCTGCATGTGATTCAAATCCATTTAGGACTGGGAAACAAACGCTAGCTCGCCTAACAAGAAACACACTATGCTTTTGAGAAAAGAGCACTCTTCTACTCTACTGTGTTTCCTAGGGGATCTGAACAGTGCGCTTGCTCAGAACAAAAGAACTGTGCTTCCTACACACACGGGCCATATCTAGTTCAACTCTGCTTAGGAAACTGACAAGAACAGTAGCTCCGCTTCAGTCCAATACACTGTACTTGCTGGGTACAGATGCGAGTGCTATTTACACTGTGTACGGCAATTGGAGCTCAACAGTGACTTTATTACCAGAAAACAACTCTTGCTCGTAGGACCAAAAACTGCATGTGATTCAACTCCATTTAGGACTGGGAAACAAACACTTGCTCGCCTTACAAGAAACACGCTCTGCTTTTGAGAAAAGTGCAGTCTTCTACTCTACTGTGTTTCCTATGGGGTCCGAACATTGAGCTTGCTCAGAACAAAAGAACTGTGCTTCCTACACACACGGGCCATATCTAGTTCAACTCTGCTTAGGAAACTGACAAGAACAGTAGCTCCTCTTCAGTCCAATACACTGTACTTGCTGGGAACAGACGCGAGTGCTATTGGCACTGTGTATGGCAATGGGAGCTCAATAGTGACTTTCCTTACCAGAAAACAACTCTTGCTCGTAGGACCAGAAACTGCATGTGATTCAGCTCCATTTAGGACTGGGAAACAAATGCTAGCTCGCCTTACAAGAAACACACTCTGCTTTTGAGAAAAGAGCACTCTTCTACTCTACTGTGTTTCCTATGGGGTCTGAACAGTGAGCTTGCTCAGAACAAAAGAACTGTGCTTCCTACACACACGAATCATATGTAGTTCAACTCTGCTTAGGAAATTGACAAGAACAGTAGCTCCTATTCAGTCCAATACACTGTACTTGCTGGGAACAGACGCGAGTGCTATTTGCACTGTGTATGGCAATAGGAGCACAATAGTGACTCTTCTTATCAGACACAACTCTTGGTCATAGGACCAGAAAATGCATGGGATTCAACTCCATTTCTGACAGGGAAACAAACACTAGCTCGCCTTACAAGAAACACACTCTGCTTTTGAGAAAAGAGCACTCTTCTACTCTACTGTGTTTACTATGGGGTCCGAATAGTGAGCTTGCTCAGAACAAAAGAACTGTGCTTCCTACACACAGGGGCCATATCTAGTTCAACTCTGCTTATGAAACTGACAAGAACAGTAGCTCCGCTTCAGTCCAATACACTGTACTTGCTGGGAACAGACACGAGTGCTATTTGCATTGTGTATGTAAATGGGAGCACAATAGTGACTTTTCTTACCAGAAAACCACTCTTGGTCGTAGGACAAAAAACTGCATGTAATTCAACTCCATTTAGGACTGGGAAACAAACGCTATCTCGCCTTACAAAAAACACACTCTGCTTTTGAGAAAAGAGCACTCTTCTACTCTATTGTGTTTCCTATAGGGCCAGAACAGTGAGCTTGCTCAGAACAAAAGAACTGTGCTTCATACAAATACTGCCATATCTAGTTCAATTCTGCTTAGGAAACTGAAAAGAACAGTAGCTCCTGTTCAGTCCAATACACTGTACATGCTGGGAACAGACACCAGAGCTATTTGCACCGTGTATAACAATGGGAGCGCAATAGTGACTCCTCTAATCAGAAAACAACTCTTGCTCGTAGGACAAGAATCTGCATGTGATTCAAATCCATTTAGGACTGGGAAACAAACGCTAGCTCGCCTAACAAGAAACACACTATGCTTTTGAGAAAAGAGCACTCTTCTACTCTACTGTGTTTCCTAGGGGATCTGAACAGTGCGCTTGCTCAGAACAAAAGAACTGTGCTTCCTACACACACGGGCCATATCTAGTTCAACTCTGCTTAGGAAACTGACAAGAACAGTAGCTCCGCTTCAGTCCAATACACTGTACTTGCTGGGTACAGATGCGAGTGCTATTTACACTGTGTACGGCAATTGGAGCTCAACAGTGACTTTATTACCAGAAAACAACTCTTGCTCGTAGGACCAAAAACTGCATGTGATTCAACTCCATTTAGGACTGGGAAACAAACACTTGCTCGCCTTACAAGAAACACGCTCTGCTTTTGAGAAAAGTGCAGTCTTCTACTCTACTGTGTTTCCTATGGGGTCCGAACATTGAGCTTGCTCAGAACAAAAGAACTGTGCTTCCTACACACACGGGCCATATCTAGTTCAACTCTGCTTAGGAAACTGACAAGAACAGTAGCTCCTCTTCAGTCCAATACACTGTACTTGCTGGGAACAGACGCGAGTGCTATTGGCACTGTGTATGGCAATGGGAGCTCAATAGTGACTTTCCTTACCAGAAAACAACTCTTGCTCGTAGGACCAGAAACTGCATGTGATTCAGCTCCATTTAGGACTGGGAAACAAATGCTAGCTCGCCTTACAAGAAACACACTCTGCTTTTGAGAAAAGAGCACTCTTCTACTCTACTGTGTTTCCTATGGGGTCTGAACAGTGAGCTTGCTCATAACAAAAGAACTGTGCTTCCTACACACACGATTCATATGTAGTTCAACTCTGCTTAGGAAATTGACAAGAACAGTAGCTCCTATTCAGTCCAATACACTGTACTTGCTGGGAACAGACGCGAGTGCTATTTGCACTGTGTATGGCAATAGGAGCACAATAGTGACTCTTCTTATCAGACACAACTCTTGGTCATAGGACCAGAAAATGCATGGGATTCAACTCCATTTCTGACAGGGAAACAAACACTAGCTCGCCTTACAAGAAACACACTCTGCTTTTGAGAAAAGAGCACTCTTCTACTCTACTGTGTTTACTATGGGGTCCGAATAGTGAGCTTGCTCAGAACAAAAGAACTGTGCTTCCTACACACAGGGGCCATATCTAGTTCAACTCTGCTTATGAAACTGACAAGAACAGTAGCTCCGCTTCAGTCCAATACACTGTACTTGCTGGGAACAGACACGAGTGCTATTTGCATTGTGTATGTAAATGGGAGCACAATAGTGACTTTTCTTACCAGAAAACCACTCTTGGTCGTAGGACAAAAAACTGCATGTAATTCAACTCCATTTAGGACTGGGAAACAAACGCTATCTCGCCTTACAAAAAACACACTCTGCTTTTGAGAAAAGAGCACTCTTCTACTCTATTGTGTTTCCTATAGGGCCAGAACAGTGAGCTTGCTCAGAACAAAAGAACTGTGCTTCATACAAATACTGCCATATCTAGTTCAATTCTGCTTAGGAAACTGAAAAGAACAGTAGCTCCTGTTCAGTCCAATACACTGTACATGCTGGGAACAGACACCAGAGCTATTTGCACCGTGTATAACAATGGGAGCGCAATAGTGACTCCTCTAATCAGAAAACAACTCTTGCTCGTAGGACAAGAATCTGCATGTGATTCAAATCCATTTAGGACTGGGAAACAAACGCTAGCTCGCCTAACAAGAAACACACTATGCTTTTGAGAAAAGAGCACTCTTCTACTCTACTGTGTTTCCTAGGGGATCTGAACAGTGCGCTTGCTCAGAACAAAAGAACTGTGCTTCCTACACACACGGGCCATATCTAGTTCAACTCTGCTTAGGAAACTGACAAGAACAGTAGCTCCGCTTCAGTCCAATACACTGTACTTGCTGGGTACAGATGCGAGTGCTATTTACACTGTGTACGGCAATTGGAGCTCAACAGTGACTTTATTACCAGAAAACAACTCTTGCTCGTAGGACCAAAAACTGCATGTGATTCAACTCCATTTAGGACTGGGAAACAAACACTTGCTCGCCTTACAAGAAACACGCTCTGCTTTTGAGAAAAGTGCAGTCTTCTACTCTACTGTGTTTCCTATGGGGTCCGAACATTGAGCTTGCTCAGAACAAAAGAACTGTGCTTCCTACACACACGGGCCATATCTAGTTCAACTCTGCTTAGGAAACTGACAAGAACAGTAGCTCCTCTTCAGTCCAATACACTGTACTTGCTGGGAACAGACGCGAGTGCTATTGGCACTGTGTATGGCAATGGGAGCTCAATAGTGACTTTCCTTACCAGAAAACAACTCTTGCTCGTAGGACCAGAAACTGCATGTGATTCAGCTCCATTTAGGACTGGGAAACAAATGCTAGCTCGCCTTACAAGAAACACACTCTGCTTTTGAGAAAAGAGCACTCTTCTACTCTACTGTGTTTCCTATGGGGTCTGAACAGTGAGCTTGCTCATAACAAAAGAACTGTGCTTCCTACACACACGATTCATATGTAGTTCAACTCTGCTTAGGAAATTGACAAGAACAGTAGCTCCTATTCAGTCCAATACACTGTACTTGCTGGGAACAGACGCGAGTGCTATTTGCACTGTGTATGGCAATAGGAGCACAATAGTGACTCTTCTTATCAGACACAACTCTTGGTCATAGGACCAGAAAATGCATGGGATTCAACTCCATTTCTGACAGGGAAACAAACACTAGCTCGCCTTACAAGAAACACACTCTGCTTTTGAGAAAAGAGCACTCTTCTACTCTACTGTGTTTACTATGGGGTCCGAATAGTGAGCTTGCTCAGAACAAAAGAACTGTGCTTCCTACACACAGGGGCCATATCTAGTTCAACTCTGCTTATGAAACTGACAAGAACAGTAGCTCCGCTTCAGTCCAATACACTGTACTTGCTGGGAACAAACACGAGTGCTATTTGCATTGTGTATGTAAATGGGAGCACAATAGTGACTTTTCTTACCAGAAAACCACTCTTGGTCGTAGGACAAAAAACTGCATGTAATTCAACTCCATTTAGGACTGGGAAACAAACGCTATCTCGCCTTACAAAAAACACACTCTGCTTTTGAGAAAAGAGCACTCTTCTACTCTATTGTGTTTCCTATAGGGCCAGAACAGTGAGCTTGCTCAGAACAAAAGAACTGTGCTTCATACAAATACTGCCATATCTAGTTCAATTCTGCTTAGGAAACTGAAAAGAACAGTAGCTCCTGTTCAGTCCAATACACTGTACATGCTGGGAACAGACGCCAGAGCTATTTGCACCGTGTATAACAATGGGAGCGCAATAGTGACTCCTCTAATCAGAAAACAACTCTTGCTCGTAGGACAAGAATCTGCATGTGATTCAACTCCATTTAGGACTGGGAAACAAACGCTAGCTCGCCTAACAAGAAACACACTATGCTTTTGAGAAAAGAGCACTCTTCTACTCTACTGTGTTTCCTAGGGGATCTGAACAGTGCGCTTGCTCAGAACAAAAGAACTGTGCTTCCTACACACACGGGCCTTATCTAGTTCAACTCTGCTTAGGAAACTGACAAGAACGGTAGCTCCTCTTCAGTCCAATACACTGTACTAGCTGGGAACAGACGCGAGTGCTCTTTGCCCTGTGTATGGCAATAGGAGCACAATAGTGACTCTTCTTATCAGAAAACAACTCTTACTCATAGGACCAGAAACTGCATGGGATTCAACTCCATTTCTGACTGGGAAACAAACACTAGCTCGCCTTACAAGAAACCCACTCTGCTTTTGAGAAAAGAGCACTCTTCTACTCTACTGTGTATCCTATGGGGTCGGAACAGTGAGCTTGCTCAGAACAAAAGAAATGTGCTTCCTACACACAGGGGCCATATCTAGTTTAACTCTGCTTAGGAAATTGACAAGAACAGCAGCTCCTCTTCAATCCAATACACTGTACTTGCTGGGAACAGACGCGACAGCTATTTGCACTGTGTATGGCAATGGGAGTGCAATAGTGACTTTCCTTACCAGAAAACAACTCTTGCTCGTAGTACCAAAAGCAGGATGTGATTCAACTCCATTTAGGACTGGGAAACAAACGCTAGCTTGCATTACAATAAACACACTCTGCTTTTGAGAAAAGAGCACTCTTCTACTCTACTGTGTTTCCTTTGGGGTCCGAACAGTGAGCTTGCTCAGAACAAAACGACTGTGCTTCCTACACACACGGACCATATGTAGTTCAACTCTGCTTAGGAAACTGACAAGAACAGTAGCTCCTATTCAGTCCAATACACTGTACTTGCTGGGAACAGACGCGAGTGCTATTTGCACTGTGTATGTAAATGGGAGCACAATAGTGACTTTCCTTACCAGAAAACAACTCTTGCTTGTAGGACAAGAAACTGAATGTGATTCAACTCCATTTAGGACTGGGAAACAAACGCTATCTCGCCTTATAAGAAACACACTCTGCTTTTGAGAAAAGAGCACTCTTCTACTCTAATGTCTTTTCTATGGGGTCCGAACAGTGAGCTTGCTCAGAACAAAAGAACTGTGCTTCCTACACACAGGGGCCATATCTAATTCAACTCTGCTTAGGAAACTGACAAGAACAGTAGCTCCACTTCAGTGCAATACACTGTACTTGCTGGGAACAGAATCGATTCCTATTTGTACTGTGTATGGAAATAGGAGGGCAATAGTTACTGTTCTTATCAGAAAACACCTCTTCCTCGTAGGACCAGAAACTGCATGGGATTCAACTCCATTTCTGACTGGGGAACAAACACTAGCTCGCCTTACAAGAAACACACTCTGCTTTTGAGAAAAGAGCACTCTTCTACTCGACTGTGTATCCTATGTGGTCCGAACAGTGAGCTTGCTCAGAACAAAAGAACTGTGCTTCCTACACACACGGGACATATCGAGTTCAACTCTGCTTAGCAAACTGACAAGAGCAGTAGCTCCGCTTTAGTCCAATACACTGTACTTCCTGAAAACAGATGTGAGTGCTATTTGCACTGTGTATGGAAATGGGAGAGCAATAGTGACTCTTCTTACCAGAAAACAACTCTTGCTCGTAGGACAAGAAACTGCATGTGATTCAACTCCATTTAGGACTGGGAAAAAACGCTAGCGCGCCTTACAAGAATCACACTCTGCTTTTGAGAAAACAGCAGTCTTCTACTCTACTGTGTTCCCTATGGGGTCCGAAAAGTGAGCTTGCTCAGATCAAAAGAACTGTGCTTCTTACAAATACGGCCATATCTAGTTCAATTCTGCTTAGGAAACTGACATGAACAGTAGATCCTCTTCAGTCCAATACACTGTACATGCTGGGAACAGACGCCAGTGCTATTTGCCCTGTGTATGACAATGGGAGCGCAATAGTGACTCTTCTTACCAGAAAACAACTCTTGCTTGTAGGACAAGAAACTGCATGTGATTCAACTCCATTTAAGACTGGGAAACAAACGCTAGCTCGCCTTACAAGAAAGACACTCTGATTTTGAGAAAAGAGCACTCTTCTACTCTACTGTGTTTCCCATGGGGTCCGAACAGTGAGCTTGCTCAGAACAAAAGAACTGTGCTTCCTACACACAGGGGCCATATCTAGTTCAACTCTGCTTAGGAAATTTACAAGAACAGTAGCTCATCTTCAGTCCAATACACTGTACTTGCTGGGAACAGATGCGAGTGCTATTTGCACTGTATATGGCAATGGGAGTGCAATAGTGACTTTCCTTAAAAGAAAACAACTCTTGCTCGTAGGACCAAAAACAGGATGTGATTCAACTCCATTTAGGACTAGGAAATAAACGCTAGCTTGCCTTACTAGAAACACACTCTGCTTTTGAGAAAAGAGCACTCTTCTATTCTACTGTGTTTCCTATGGGGTCCGAACAGTGAGCTTGCTCAGAACAAAAAAACTGTGCTTCCTACACACAGGGGCCATATCTAGTTCAACTCTGTATAGCAAACTGACAAGAACAGTAGCTCCGCTTCAGTCCAATACACTGTACTAGCTTTGAACAGACGCGAGTGCTATTTGCACTGTGTATGGAAATGGGAGCGCAATAGTGACTTTCCTTACCAGAAAACAACTCTTGCTCATAGGACCAAAAACTGCATGTGATTCAACTCCATTTAGGACTGGGAAACAAACGCTAGCTCGCCTTACAAGAAGCACACTCTGCTTTTGAGAAAAGAGCACTCTTCTACTCTAGTGTGTTTCCTATAGGGCCAGAACAGTGAGTTTGCTCAGAACAAAAGAACTGTGCTTCCTACAAATACGGCCATATCTAGTTCAATTCTGCTTAGGAAACTGACAAGAACAGTAGATCCTCTTCAGTCCAATACACTGTACATGCTGGGAACAGACGCCAGTGCTATTTGCCCTGTGTATGACAATGGGAGCGCAATAGTGACTCTTCTTACCAGAAAACAACTCTTGCTCGTAGGACAAGAAACTGCATGTGATTCAACTCCATTTAGGACTGGGAAACAAACGCTAGCTCGCCTTACAAGAGACACACTCTGCTTTTGAGAAAAGAGCACTCTTCTACTCTACTGTGTTTCCTATGGAGTCCGAACAGTGAGCTTGCTCAGAACAAAAGAACTGTGCTTCCTACACACAGCGGCCATATCTAGTTCAACTCTGCTTAGGAAACTGACAAGAACAGTAGCTCCTCTTCAGTCCAAAACACTGTACTTGCTGGGAACAGACGCGAGTGCTATTTGCACTGTGTATGGCAAAGGGAGGGCAATAGTGACTTTCCTTACGAGAAAACATCTCTTGCTCGTAGGACCAAAAACTGCATGTGATTCAACTCCATTTAGGACTGGGAAACAAACACTAGCTCGCCTTACAAGAAACACACTCTGCTTTTGAGAAAAGATCACTCTTCTACTCTACTGTGTTTCCTATAGGGCCAAAACAGTGAGCTTGCTCAGAACAAAAGAACTGTGCTTCATACAAATAAGGCCATATCTAGTTCAATTCTGCTTA